>NC_059108.1:136870226-137235226 GCF_020740685.1 Jaculus jaculus | reverse complement strand
TATCTTGACCAAGCAACAAGAAGGTAGTGAATGTGCCCTCCAACGGTATAATACGAGCTCAGCAATGCGGAAGTGAATGGGGCAGTATGATCAGTATGATGCGGCCTGTGGATCAGCTAAACTTGCCCCATGAGACACAGGTTGCCAACCTCTGCTTCTGAGGCAGGTTAGGTGACTAAACCCTGAGAGTAAAAGAGCAAGAATGTCTTTGGGCCTATCCCTGCAATCTCCACTTTGCTAGAGATCAGAGAAGAATCTGGCTTCTCCTTATCTCTTGCCTAAAGGAGTTCCCTAGACCTGTTTTTCCATCAACAACCTGAGCTCCTCCCTGGGAGGGTTCACCTTTTCCTAGAATTTAAATCTGATCCCCAAAATATGGCAGGCCTCTTCCTGAGCCAGCCACCAGCCCAGCCCAGTCAGCCTGACTCTGGCTCACCTGGC
Source organism: Jaculus jaculus (assembly GCF_020740685.1). NCBI lineage: Eukaryota > Metazoa > Chordata > Mammalia > Rodentia > Dipodidae > Jaculus > Jaculus jaculus. Next base: position 137,234,785 of record NC_059108.1, on the reverse strand, counting down.
CTGAAGGTGAGGCCCACCACAATAAGGTTACAATAGACCCCTACCACGGGACAAGCTTGCTCGCGTACTCACGCTCCCTCCCTTCCTCCCCCCCCCCCCCGACTCTCTCGGCTAGCTCCTCAACTTCTAGGTTCTGGTAAGCCTTCCCTCATCTCAGTCTAGTCGGGCTAAGATGAGAGGAGACCCCCAACCCTCAGCCCTACTCCCAAAAGAACTTTCTGTCCTCTCCTACCCTCCACATGGCAGAAGCTTTCTGCCCTTTGTTCTCTTTTCTTGTCTTAATGGATTTTAATTCCTTAAATTCATAAGACAAGAATCCAAGATGCCCTAAATTTATTGGTGTGTTGGTATATTGGTAAAGAATCCCAAAATTCCCATTACACTTCATGTTAAGCCCTCCTTGTTCAGATTACTGTGGGGTATCTATCTCCTCTGTCTTGAAGGAAACTGACTGATCTGTGACACACAAATTCAATAAATGGACAAACAGGAAAGGACTAGAAGTCATCCTTTGCAATTGCTACTGAGCATATTAAAAGCAGTCGCAGAAAGCAAGAAAAGTGAGGAAGATACCAGGCCCTGCAATAAATGAGAGGCAAAAGAGTGGAATGTAAAATCCTCTTTGAAGAAGTCTAGCAATGTGAGAAAGAAATGAAATGGATGCTAGAAAGAGGTATTTTTTCACAACCCTCAGACTGCTACACTTTGGGAGCACCAATTCATGGACAAGATATAGGAAATAAAGTCAGGTATAGTAGCTCATTCTTGTAAGCCCGACACTTGGTGGCAGGCTGAGCAGGAAGTGGGTTTAAGACTAGCCTGGACCACATAATGAGATGTCTCCAGAGGGAGGGGGGAATTAAGAGAGAAAAAGGAGGGAGGGAGAGAGAAAAGAAAAGATGGTAGACCAGATAAGAGGAAGCTACCTGCTATTAGGAGCCAGGCGAACAAGCCACTTATCATCTAAAGCCTGTGCATATTCACCACCTGAGGAATGGCCACACTTCCTTCTGGCAAATACCACTACTTGTTTTTTGCAATTCCCAGATTCAAGACTCCTATCTTAAAACTGCACCATGCAGATAATGTCCTTCATTCCAAAGCTAGTCAAACTGCAGCGCCAGTGAATCTAGCAAACTATGACACAGCCAACTTTAAGGATCAGGAAAAAAATAATTATGTTCTAGTCTAAGAACTCAAAGATGGAAGTTCAATGATTAGATTTAAAAATTAAAGGGCAACATGAATGGTTTGTAAAAGCATGTTGATAAGGCAGAAACCCTGTCTAACAAGGGGAATACAGAGATCAGAGTTGTAAACACAAGAGCCACCATTCAGTGCACACCAGGTGTAACAGAACTTTGCAAACAGTAATGCGTCTCAGCAAAGGCTGGCTTGCCCTCCAAGGACAAAGATGACAGAGCGCTTACCTCTCTTATCCCAGCCCCAGTGCAACATCTGCACATGAGATATGCATATCTTAAAGAAAGAAGCTCCTTTTTTTTTTTTAACAAGTGAAGAAACCACGAATAAAGTGGTTGGTTAAGCAGCCATGACCTTAGAGAAGCCTAAATAAACACAAAACCCCAAAACTTGGAACATACATATAAACATGCCAAGTTTTTTCAAGTTAATTTGCTGTTTTGTCAACTCGTGAAGCTGCAAATGGTAGCATTCTGTGTTCCTGTATGCACAGAGAGGTAGAACAATGTCCAACCTTATGAAAATAATAACTGCTATCTATATACACTATGCTATGGGCCATCTACGTACTATGGCTTCTTTTATACAGTATTTCATGTAATCCTCACAACATTATCATCCTTCTTTTTATAGAAAATAAAAGTAAAGCTTACAGAAGAAAAGTAACTTAGTAACTGGCAAAGGAAAGATTCAATTTTAAGCAAATGACAGTCTCCAAATCCCAACCTTTCTATGATATTTCAGCCAATAGAAGGCAAAAAGGAAAAACAATGCCTATTAATGAGAACAGTTTGCCCTAAAAGAAAAGTAAGCTAATAAGAATAGAAGTTATTGTTACATCAATGTTCTGGTTCCCAAAATAACAACACATGTGTGGTACATAAGTAACAGAGAGGTGGAGGAAGGAAAGGAAAGAGAAAACAGAACAGGAGAAAGGAGAAGAGGAAAGGAAAGGGGAGAGAAAAAAAGGAAGGTGAAGATGGTCGTCATGGTAGAAGCTGCTGGAATAAACTCAATATTGATAATGAAGACCTATATGGCCCTCAGTCTGTGTCAGGTCCTATCTAAACACATTATACACATGAATTTAATCTTAGTAATTACCCTACAGAGTAAATACTGCTGTAACCCACTGTTATGGATTACAGTGAAGTGTCCCACTAAAAGTCTCATACACAGACAGGCTTACCCCCAGCTGGTAGCCATATCTGGGGAGGTTCTAAAAACTTTAGGAAGCAGGACCTCACAGCAGAAAGGAACTCAATGGGGCATGCCCTTGGGGGCTGTGTCCTATCCAGCCCCAGCTCTGTTCCCCAGCTGCTTCGGCACACCTCTCCACCACAACGCCCTGAAACCTACAGCCAAGACAAATCCCTTCTCCCTTAAGCTGTTTCATCAGGTGTTCTGCCACAAGGAAAAAAGCTAACTTGCATGCCCATTTTACTGATGAGGAACCTGACTGAGCTTCTAATACTTAATTTGCCCAAACTCACATAGCTAAGAAATAGAGCTTGCTTCTAGGTACACACTCATGTATACACATACACACCACCACCACCACCACCACCACCACCCCCCTCCATTCCATGAGAATAACTGGCAGGTCTAACCCCTAGGCTGTATTTCTTATTCCCTTTTCTTCAGGAGTCTGTCCATATATACCATCTGTGGTGGTTTGATTTAGGTGGCCCCCACAAACTTAGGTGTTCTGGATGCTAGGTTCCCCAGCTGAAGGCAACTGGAAATTAAAGCCTCCTGAAGGCAGTGTATTGTTGGGGGTGGGCTTATAGGTGTTATAGCCAGTTTCCCCATGCCAGTGTTTGGCCCACTATCCTGTTGCTATGATCCACTTTATGCTGGCCAGGGGGTGATGTCTACCCTCTGCTCATGCCATCATTTTCCCCTGCCATCATGGAGCATCCCCTTGAGCCTGTAAGCCAAAATAAACCTATTTTTTCCCCACAAGTGGCTCTTGGTTGGGTGATTTCTACCAGCAATGTGAACCTGACTGCATAAGGGCAAAAATCCCATGGTCCTTGGAAAGACTGTACAGCAAATAAAACCACTGCTTATTCAACATGGAGAAAAGGAAAGAGCTGCCCAGAGGACTATGTATGTGCCCATTGTCAACAAAAAAAAAAAAAAAAGAAGAAAATACAATGGAGTTCTATTCAGCAGTAAAGAAAAATAAAATTATGAAATTTTCAGGGAAATGAATGGATCTGGAAAGGATTATACTTAGCGAGGTAACTCAGGCCCAGAAAGCCAAACACTGCATGTGCCACACTCGCCTGCCTGTTTATCCGCAATCTCCGCCAGACCTGCAGTGTGCTACCTGACTGGCTCCACTGCTAGCTGAGTCTGCGATCCTATCATGGATTTAAAATCCAATACATGAGCCAGGTGTGGTGGCACATGCCTTTAATCTCAGCACTTGGGAAGCAGAAGCAGGAGGATCGCCATGAGTTTGATGCCTGAGACTGCACAGACTTCCAGGTCAGCTTGGGCTAAAGTGAAACCCCACCTCGGTGGGTGGGGTGGGGGGAAGGCAAGCCATGTATGAACCAGAGAATGGGGGGGGGGGAGGAAACCTGTGAACTACTATATTACAGAGGTGATCGTTCCATTCATGACCTCACAGCAGCTGCATTACTTGCACAATATTGAGCCCATCAATATGACATGGATGATGAAAGAAGACCAAAAAACAAACAAACAAAAGACATTAAAATAGTAGAGGCACTGTTTTGGAAGGAAGAAGCAGCCCAGTGCAAAGGGTGTGGGGAAGGGGGGACAAGACAGCCATGGAAGATTATGATCAAGACATATGCGGGGGGGGGGGGGGGGGCTGTAACTCTACATATAAAAAAAGACCAAGGGAGGCTGGAGAGAAGTTAAGGCGCTTGCCTGCAAAGCCAAAGGTCCCAGGTTTGATTACTCAGGGCCCAAGTAAGCTGTGTGTGTGTCTATATGTAAAAAAAGACAAAGGGGGGCTGGAGAGATGGCTTAACAGGTAAGGTGCTTGCCTGCAAAGCCTCAGGAACTATGTTCAACTCCCTAGAACCCACGTAAGCCAGATGCACAAGGGGGCGCACACGTCTGGAGTTCGTTTGCAGAGGCTGGAAGCCCTGGCGCGCCCATTCTCTCTCTCTCTCTCTATCTGTCTTTCTCTCTGTGTCTGTCGCTCTCAAATAAATAAATAAAAAATAAAAAAAAAGAAATGCTTTTATTTATTTCTTAGGGAAAGAAAATGGATACATCAGGACCTCTTGCCACTGCAAATGAACTCCAGATGCATGTGCCACTCTATGCATCTAGCTTTACATGGGCACTGGGATTCAAACCCAGGCTATCAGGCTTTGCCCATCATTCTGGTTTATCTTGTGTAACCAAAAGTAATTAGAGGCTCTGTCAGAGTGTCAGTCTCCCTTGGTTTACCACGGTGACCACAAACACCATTCTTCCCTACTGGTTTGTGTAAAAGAGACTGTATGTCTCAGGCATTTAACATTGATTCATTCTTTTTAAAAATAATTTGTGTTTGTGTGTGTGTGCACACACATGCATGTATGTATGCATGGGCTGCAGGGTTCCTTGCTGCTGGAAGTGCATGCCCATCTGCCTTTACCTGGGTGGCTGGGGAGTTGAACTTGGGCCAGCAGGCTTTGCAAACTAGTGCCTTTAATTGCTGAGCCATCACCCTGCCCCTAACACTGAGTCTTTTTAAAAAAGAAATGCTTGGGCTGGAGAGATGGCTTAGCGGTTAAGCGCTTGCCTGTGAAGCCTAAGGACCCCGGTTCGAGGCTCGGTTCCCCAGGTCCCACGTTAGCCAGATGCACAAGGGGGCGCACGCGTCTGGAGTTCGTTTGCAGAGGCTGGAAGCCCTGGCGCGCCCATTCTCTCTCTCTCCCTCTATCTGTCTTTCTCTCTGTGCCTGTCTCTCTCAAATAAATAAATAAATAAAAATTTTTAAAAAAAAAAAGATAAACCAGAATGAAATATTGCTCCTGAGCAAAAGGGCTTGGCTCTATAAGCAAACTACATGGAAAGTCTTCACATTAACTAAAATCGGGGGAAAGGAACATAATACATTATATAATTTGGCCCCAAATCTTCTCCACTCACCGTAGGTGCCGCCCTCCCACCACAGGTACTAACTGCCCTGGGCCCTGACTATGGGCTCGGCGACCAAACTTTTCGGACTTGACACAGAGGCTTGAGGTGGGATTACATGTGGACCCCACTCTCCCACACGCTCTCATCTCTTGCACCTTGCTCTTCAGAAAGTCTTCCCAGGCTAGGCTGCGGAAGGTGTCCCAGGCTCTGCCATCCCACATCAGCCACCCAGCCACCTGGCTCAATCAAGTGAGCAAGTCTATCCTGACAAGAGACAGCTAGCGGACACACTGCACAAGCAAAGACATTTCCGGTGTGTCTCCAGGGTTTTACTTGCAGTGAAACATGGGTACATTTTACTAATAAGTCAGTTACTTGGTTCAGAGTTTACGTTCTGACTTTTCTTCTTGATCCTACTCTCCTTGAGAAAGCAGATTGGTTTGAGACTGTAGGCATATGTGACACCATCCAACCATGGAAGGAAAAAGGACACACACACGTTAGGAAGCAAAAGAACACGCTGAAGCAGTCAGCACAGCACAAGACCGGCTAGCGGTTCTGAGGGGAAAGGCAGTTAGGAATACAGTCAGAGTGATTTACTTGTGCCCCATAGTAATTTCGGGCTTTCATAAGGAATCAGCTCTGTCTCAAATATATCACAAAGCATACTTTTCTTCCTCCTACATCTTAAAGGTAACAGAAATTCTTGACTTCCCTGGTGAACAAAACAGCAATGACAACTTGAAGACAGGGAAATACTTCTTACAGCCTCTCAAGTCTTTAACTTGCACACTGCTTGACGGCTTACAAGCACCTCCATTACCATTTCCTCATATGATTTCTGCTACAATCCTATAAAGTTGATATAATTCCAACTTTACATGTGCTCTAAAGGAAAATGATGCTTTAAGTAGTAGTACACATGTGCTAAAAAATTAGAATAACAAAACCAGAATCCAAATCTAGTGCTTCTAAGCCACTGTTTTGATCGCCCCTGCGTATATTCATTACACATGGTGCTGTGCTACATCAGGCCATTTTTTTTTGTTGTTCTTTATTTATTTGAGAATGACAGAGAGAGAAAGAGTGAGTGACAGAGAGAGAGAGAGAGAGAGAGAGAACGGGCGCTCCAGGACCTCCAGCCACTGCAAAGGAACTCCAGACGCGTGCGCCCCCTTGTGCATCTGGCTAACGTGGGTCCTGGGGAATCGAGCCTTGATCCGGGGTCCTTAGGCTTCACAGGCAAGTGCTTAACTGCTAAGCCATCTCTCCAGCCCAATCAGGCCATTTTTATACAAGACAAACTGGGTTGGAGCACATGTGCCCCCATGCCCCTCTTCTGCCCTGTCTCTCCCTCCTCCATGCCACGTCAGTCCCCAGTGTTTCCCCGATGTGTTTCACCTCTACCTTCATGCCATACATACACATACATGATTTAACTCTCCTATACAAAAATCTAGGCGGGACAAATAAAACATCTGTCTTTCTGAGTCTGGCTTGATATGCTTACCATGACCATCGGTAGTTGTATCCATTTTAAGCCACTACTTTTTTCCACTCCATTCTTAGTTTAAAAGAATTATGCTGGACAGTGGAGTTATAAAGGGGAAAGTTGTGGGGAGGGAATTATCATGGTTTATTGTTTATAATTATGGAAGCTGTCAATAAAAAAGGAGTCATACACAGGCTGGAGAGATGGTTTAGCAGTTAAGGCACTTGCCTGCAAAGCCAAAAGGCCCCAGGTTCAATTCCCCAAGACCCACATAAGACAGATGCACAAGGTGGCACATACATCTGGAGCTCGTTTGCAGTGGCTACAGGCCCTGGCATGATCCACCCCCACCCCCCGCCTCTCTCTCAAAATAAAGAAATAATATTTTTTAATTGTTAGTATCATGCAGATTCCAAATACACTGCCCAGTCATCCTCCATTGTTCTTCCCTGCTGTTCCTCATAGCCTGCCCAGCCCCACACCAGAAATGAGTTTAAGCCAGAGCATTCTTATGCATTTTTTTACTTTGCACTAAAAAGTTATGTAAGTCGGAGATAATCAGGTGTTAAATACGATAGATCGAACTTAAGATATCTTAAGAATAATTATCACCTCTTTTAAGGTTAAAAAAAGTTCCTGTATTTTCAGAAAACATTCTAAAACCATAATGTTTAATGAGGTATTCTGCTTTAGCTATACATATATGCTTAGGCTTTTTCTATTTCTTTTTTTAATTTAATTTATTTTTTTATTGACAACTTCTATAATTGCAGACAATAACCCACGGTAACTCCCTCCCTCCCCCACTTTCCCCTTTGAAACTCCACTCTCTATCTACCCCCATTGTTTCTCAATCCCAATTTTTCTTAATTTGTATATTTACATACTTCCCTTAGCTCTTCCATAGACATAGCTAGAATACATTTTATGGAACTTCTTGATATACTCAATGAAAAGTTCAAAAATTCAAATTCTTAATTTTAAAAATGTACTAGCAAGCTTTACATCCCAAAGTCCATAGGCACTTTCTTATCAGTTCCACTCCCTATACTGTTTCAACATGCCAACTGCTGATCGTGGGGAAGCCCCCCTGTGGCATTTTAAAAGCCTTCACTTAACTACCATCAAGCTTTTCCTTCTGTAAGAAGAAAATAATAGTCATAGTCACTCCTTCCACAACATTGCTCTTCACATGAAGCTCAAACTCAGCTTAAATTTACCCATTCAGAGCCAGGCATGGTGGTGCACACCTTTAATCCCAGCACTTGGGAGGCAGAGGTAGGAGGATCACTGTGAGTTCGAGGCCAGCCTGAGACTACATAGTTAATTCCAGGTCAGCCTAGGCCAGAGTGAGACTCTACCTCAAAAAAAAAAAAAAAAAATTACTCATCCATTCATCCCTGAACTCACTTGTTCACAATCACTTTCATTCATTCACTCAATCACTCATTCCTTCAGAAACACCTCCCTCGTGACAAACCCTGTGTGCAGGGCACATCGGCTAAGTGGATTTACAAAACATAAATGCTTCCAATTTCCAAGCACTCCAACCATCTGCAATGTCTGGAGCTATGTTAAGGTCATAGTAATTTCCAAAAAATATGCATATCTGTTAAGTCTCTTTAAGCCATTCATAAATATCATAAGACACAAAAAGCAAGGTTTTTTTTTTAAAAAAAAGGAAAAAACTCAGAAGATATTTTCATTACATGGGAACTAAAGGACTAATTAGCTCTTTTAAAAGCATACAAAAATAATAACACTCCAATAGTAAAAGGCACAAAGGATAGATAAAAAGGCAATCTGCACAATGTGAAGGTGCTAACAAGAGTATAAATACACTTCATTGCACTAAAGAATCAAAAATTAAAATAATAAAGTAATGCTCGTGGTTATCTGTTTTATACAGATGAAGAAAAGCTCTCCCTCAGGGTTGATAAGAGCATACTTAGTGGTACAATGTTAGCTATAAAGTCAAAACAGTTTTTTTGGAGAATAATTTGGCAAAACAAGTCAAGGCAGTTACATGAATATACTTTGACTCAAAATTTCTATTTGTATGAATACTATCATAGGCTTAGGTGTAGGCTGTATGTATAAAAATTTCATTGCAGAATTGTACTTGTAAGAAAATTAATAAATGAAAAATTCCACACATGAGTACACATGAAATTTATCTACCCACCAGTGTACTAATATAGCAACTAAAGACACACTCTCGCACTCTGGAGGCTGAGCTAGGAGACTCCCAAGCTCAAGACTAGACCAGCCAGAGTTCGAGGTCAACTTGGGCTACGTCCCAAGATCTTGTCTCAAAAGAGGGACAGGGTAGAACTATAAATACTGACTGTTAACAGCAACTTGTTACCAACAAGGAAAACAAGCTGGAAAGCAGTAGGATTAAAATCTATTCACAGTAAAATCTATTCACAGTAACTTCATGAAAGGATTAACAGTGAACCCACTCAAAAACATTTTTATAATAGTTCAAGTGCATCAAGATTATGTAGGTAAGAACTTTTGGAAAACATTATCATTCCAGGGCTAGGTCTCTCCAACTTTAAAATTCTTCAATACTAAGAATGTTGCACACCAGAGATCACGGGTACAAAGTTATTGTAAATCCCTCATGTGTCTCTTCTATGTTTTTCAGTGCCTTTTATCTACCAAAATTCATTAAATGCTTTGAAATAGCCCAGAATTTTAAATATGTTGCAAAATTTGAGTTTTAACACCATATCCTTGATAAGCAATGATAACTTGTACTGAATATATTCACTGTATGGAAATCCTAAGTTACAACTATTTTCTAACTCGTTAATTGTGGTGGTTTGATTCAGATGTCCCCCATAAACTTAGGTGTTCTGAATGCTAGGTTCCCAGCTGATGGATATTTGGGAATTAATGCCTCCTGAAGGGAGTGTGTTGTTGGGGGGGGGGGCTTATGGGCTTTATAGCCAGTTTCCCCACGCCACTGTTTGACACACCCTCCTGTTGCTGTGGTCCACCTTCTGTTGGCCAGGGGTGATGTCCACCCTCTGCACATGCCATCATTTTCCCCTGCCATCATGGAGCTTCCCCTCAAGCCTGTAAGCCAAAATAAATCTCTTTTTCCCAGAAGCTGCTCTTGGTTGGGTGATTTCTACCAGCAATGCGAACCGGACTGCAACAGTAAAGTGGTACCAAGGAGTGGGATTGCTGCTTGACCCCTGACTATGTGGCTTTGGCCTTTTGGAGCTGATTTTCAAGAGGAATGTTGAAGGACTTGAAACCTTGGCCTAAGAGATGCCTTGCAGTGCTGTAAGTACAGCTTGATGGACTGTTCTGGTCAGAGCTGAAAGACCTGAAGAACTATGGACTGTGAGGTTTGGCTTATGAGGGTGTGAAAGAGCTTTGCCTGGACTGCGCTAGAAGTTTGTGTGTAAAGCTTGCTCCTATGCCCATGTCCTGAGAAGTTGTACAGGGTTGCTTTGCATAGAAATGAACTGGTTTAAGCACAGGGATATGGCACAGAAAGAAAAATCTTTGGATGAACTGTTGCCCATTCAGCTGCAACTGAAAGATTACAACCTTTGAGACTGGGCTAGCTGACCTGTGCTGGGGCAACAAGAAGAATGTAGACTTTTGAAGGGGCCTGAGTGCTCAAGGAGTCCTGTTCTTCAAAGTCTGCTTTATTCCCCCTTGATTAACAAATTGGCACCCTACCTGGTATCGTGGAGTATAAGAAGTGCTGGAAAGAGGGTTATTGAGTTTGCAACACGGTCTTGTGTTTTGGAAATGGCCATGGGCAGTGTGAAGCAGGTTTGCTAGTTGCCTGCATAGAGACCCCATGGGGCCATGAGGATGAACTGTGGCTTGCAGTGGAGACCAGTGGAGATGCCGGGACCATGAGATGGCTGCCGAGGAGCTGCCGGCCCCGATGAAGTTTCCCGGGACTGTGAGTAGCCTAGCTGGAGGGGCGGAATTGGAATGCCAGAGACTCGTTGCTGGTTAGAATTATCACACTTGGAGATTTGTCACTGGCTAGAGTTGTTGGACTTGAAGCTACAGTTTGATATTTGCCCTGGTTGTTTTAAATCTTGTATTGGTTTGAATGTTTCTTTGCTATGCCCAATGCTATCTTTTGTAGTGTGAATATTTATTTTGTGCCATTATGGGTTTTTTTGAGGTTATTTTTTGGTATTATGGCTCAATTAAAAGATCTTGGACTATGGGGATGTATGAACATCATTGGGATTGATAAAAAAACTATGGGGACTTTTAAAGGCAGATTGAATGCATTGTATTTCACATCATGTATGGATATCAGTTTATGGAGGCCGGGGGCGAAATGTGGTGGTTTGATTCAGGTTTCCCCCATAAACTTAGGTGTTCTGAATGCTAGGTTCCCAGCTGATGGATATTTGGGAATTAATGCCTCCTGAAGGGAGTGTATTGTTGGGGGCGGGCTTATGGGCTTTATTTTATAGCCAGTTTCCCCATGCCAGTGTTTGGCACACCCTCCTGTTGCTGTGGTCCACCTTCTGTTGGCCAGGGGGTGATGTCCACCCTCTGCTCATGCCATCTTTTTCCCCTGCCATCGTGGGGCTTCCCCTCGAGCCTGTAAGCCAAAATAAATCTCTTCTTCTCAGAAGCTGCTCTTGGTTGGGTGATTTCTACCAGCAATGCGAACCGGACCGTGACATTAATATTTTGAGGACCATTATATATTTATATTTTCTAAACACACACACTAAGAAAAACAGCTTGAGAGACAACTAAGCAGTTAAAGGTGCTTACTTGCCCAGTCTGACAGCCTGAGTTGGATTCCCCAGTACCCACATAAAGCCAGATACACAAAATGTCATATGCAAATGGAGTTCATTTGCTATGGCAAGAGGACCTGGCATGTCCACTCCCTCTCTCTCATTCATTCTGTCTGCCCCTCTCTCTCTCTCCCTCACTCCCCCCCTCTCTCTTTCTCTTTCTCTTTCTCTTTCTCTCTTGCTCTCTCTGCTTACAAGTACATGAAATAAAACTAAGAAAAAAATAATAGAATCCATTGAACATTTAAGGAGATAAATAGCTTCAATCTACATATGTGTTTGTTATAGACTATATATGATATACCAATCCAAAACTGTTGAACACAAATTAAAATCTATCATAGGGCAATCATAAAGAGCAATGATGCCCCTGTACAGTGGGCAGGACTAGGTCAGAAGATCTGGAGACAAAGGTCACTCTATTGGCTCCAGGATTTCCAAGGAAATCAAATAACCTACCTTTGCCTCAACCACCTCACTCACAAAATGATAGAATCCTGAAAAACTAGATATAATGCCTAGAAAAGGTGCTATACGCAATGCCTGGAAAAAGTGCTCATGCAGTTTTGGGGAGAAAATGAGTTTGCTAGAAGCACATTGTAGGATATCTCCACTTACCTATTTCACTCATCTGAATCACTATGGTGCTACACACACACCTATCCTGCTCTGCCTTATACTATACCATCAGGAAGGAGCTTCTTGCCCTCAAAACTCTACTTGACATTAACTTTTCCACTCTAAATATGTAACATGTTTCCTCCCAAATGAAACTGAGAGAAAGCATACTTACAAAGCACACCCGCAAAAACCCAGGCTGCTGTCCTTTGAGCTCAGTGCTCTCCTGAGGCACGTATGCCCGCCTCCTCTCATTTCTTCATGAGGTTCAGGGCAGAAGATCTACTCAAGTTGATGGTCTTTGGTTGCCCCTACACTTTCCTCAAACCACCTGTGGATAAATGAAACAAGGTGGTAAATGTAGCTTTTGATTTTTTAGTAAAGTATGGGAAACAGCTCACCCTGCTTATGTATAGATGTGAGTGTATCACAGAGCAGAGGAAACCTGCTTAAGGGTCGTAGAAAAGCCCAAGTGTCATCACTGCAATTCCTGACACCCACACGCTCAGCCTGCGTGAAGTATCTAGTCACCCACTGGGATGGGGACACCAGGCTGCAGCAGAACTTATACCCCAAGTCTAGCCAAAAGCACTGTCTCTGAGAGTGCCTATCAGTGGGCAAATTAAGCAAGGCAACGAAACAAGCATGTCACTTCTGAATTTGATGGTCCAATTCAATTTCAAAACCAAGCTAAGCCTCTTTAAGGAAATATTTCAGATGTTGCCCAGTTCTTCCCACACTTGGTACTTTAAAAAAAGGTGGAGAGGGGACTGGAGAGATGGCTTAGAGGTTAAGGTACTTGCCCCTGAAGCTTAAGGATCCAGGTTCAATTACCCAATACCCACATAAGCCAGATGCACAAGGGTGCACATGCATCTGGAGTTCATTTGCAGTGGCTGGAGGCTCTGGCACACCCTTTCTCTATCTGCCTCTCTCTCACTTTCTCTCTCAAAATGAATAAAAATAAAAGGTAGTATGTCTATGGCTGCAGAAAAGAACTGTGGGTAGAAATATTTTCAATTCTTTGTGACTGCTTTCAAAACTATAAGAATCAACAGTTGGTATACATCCATAAACCACTACAAGAAAGAAGGTATTCTGGAAAGGTTAATTAAAATAAATTGCTAGAGAAAAGATAAGCTCAGAGGATGCAGGTGTGGTGCACCCTTTTCTAACACAGCAGGCTTCACCATTGACGGTTCATTTGCATAATGAAATTCCTCCATGCCCAGTAAACTGCACCAGCTTTACACTTCCCTCTGTGCTACCCAAGGCAGTGGTCACTAGCCACATGCACCTACTAAGCTCTAGAAATCTGGCCTAAATGTGCTATGATATGAAACACATGCCAGGCTGTCAGGCAGTACCATTTTCAAAAAGAACATCCGATATAAGTTTGGCATACATTATCCGTCAGATGTATTAGTTGCTACATTGTATCAAATAAATTATTAAAATTTAATCTCTCAAAAGGGTTTTTTTCACTCTTTTAACATGGATACTACAAAATTTAAAGTCACCTGTTGCATTCAGGTTCACATTGCTGGTAGAAATCACCCAACCAAACAAAAGCAGCTTGTGCGGGGGGGGGGGGGGGGGGGAGAGGCTTATTTTGGCTTACAGGCTTGAGGAGGAAACGCCATGATGGCAGGGAAAATGACAACATGAGCAGAAGGTGGACATCACCCCCTGGCCAGCATAAGGTGGACCATAGCAACAGGAGAGTATGCCAAACACTGGAATGGGGAAACTGGCTATAACACCCATAAGCCCACCCCCAACAATACCTCCAGGAGGCATTAATTCCAAATCTCCATCAGCTGGGAACCTAGCATTCAGAATGCCTAAGTGTATGAGGGACACCTGAATCAAACTACCACATTCCTTCCCTGGTCGCCATAAACTGATCCATGATGTACCATTGCAATGCATTCAGTCCAACTTATAAAGTCCCCATATTTTTTATCAGTCCTAATAATGTTCAAACATCCTCATAATCCAAGGTCTTTTAACTGAGCCACACTACCCCCCAAAAAATCCCCCCAAAACCATAATGGCACAGAATAAACACACTCTAAAAGATGGTACTGGATATAGCAAAAAAATATTCAATCAATATAAGATTTAAACAGGGCAAACATCAAACTCTGTAGATCCAAGTCCAGCAACTGTAGTCAGTGACCAACTCCAAATCCAATAATTCTAAGCAGGAACAAGTCTCTGGAATTCCAATTCCACCCCTCCATCCAGGCTACTCACAGTCCTAGAAAACTTCATCTGGGGCCGGCAGCTCTGCTTAGCAGCCATCTTGTGGTCCCGATTTCCCCACTGGGTCTTGTCTTCAACCCACAGTCCATCCTCACCACTCTATCGGGTCTCCATGCAGGTATCCAGCAAACCTGCTTCGCACTGCCCATGGCTGTTTCCAAACCACAAGACTGTGTTGCAAATTCAATAACCCTCTCTTTCCTGCATTACTTATACTCTATAATACCAGGTAGTATGCCAATTTGTTAATCCAGGGGAGAATAAAGCAGACTTTGAAGAACAGGACATTCCTTCAGCATTCAGCATTCAGGCCCCTTCAAAAAAGTCTACATTCCTGGGCTGGAGAGATGGCTTAGCGGTTAAGTGCTTGCCTGTGAAGCCTAAGGACCCCGGTTCGAGGCTCGGTTCCCCAGGTCCCACGTTAGCCAGATGCACAAGGGGGCACACGCATCTGGAGTTCGTTTGCAGAGGCTGGAAGCCCTGGCGCGCCCATTCTCTCTCTCTCCCTCTATCTGTCTTTCTCTCTGTGTCTGTCGCTCTCAAATAAATAAATAAATAAATAAATAAATAAATAAATAAATAAAAAGTCTACATTCCTCCAATGCAAGTCAGCTGGCCCAATCTCAATGGCTGTAATTTCTCAACTGCAGCTGAACAGACAACAGTTTCACCCAAAGATTTCTTCTTTCTTTTCTGTGCCATATCCCTCTTCTCAAACCAGTCCATTTCTACACAATGCAACCCTGCACAACTTCTCAGGACACTGCCATAACAACAAGCCTCTCACACAAACTGCTTCTGACCCAGTCGAGGCAAAGATCTTATTCACCCTCACAAGCCAAACCTCACAGTCCATAGTTCTTACTGCATTCAGATCTTTCAATTCTGACAAGAATAGCCCATCAAGCTGTACTTATAGCACTGCAAGGCATCTCTTAGGCCAAGGTTTCAAGTCCTTCCACATTGCTCTTGAAAATGTGCTCCAAAAGGCCAAAGTCACACAGTCAGGTGTCTAGCAGCAACCCCACTCCCGGTACC
Source organism: Jaculus jaculus (assembly GCF_020740685.1). Lineage (NCBI taxonomy): Eukaryota > Metazoa > Chordata > Mammalia > Rodentia > Dipodidae > Jaculus > Jaculus jaculus. The sequence goes on along the minus strand of NC_059108.1, from coordinate 137,219,245 downwards.
AAATTTACTATTGCGCTCAGGTTCACATTGCTGGTAGAAATCACCCAGCTAAGAGCAGCTTGTCGGGGGGAAAAAAGAGGTTTATGTTGGCTTACAGGCTCAAGGGGGAAGCTCTGTGATGGCAGGGAAAACAATGGCATAAGCAGAGGGTAGATATCACTTCATCACCAACATCAGGTGGACAACAGAAAAAGGAGAGTGTGCCAAACAATGGCAAGGGGAAACTGGCTATAATACCCATAAGCCCACCATCAACAATACTCTGCCTCCAGGAGGCATTAATTCCCAAATCTCCATCAGCTGGGAACCTACCATTCAGAACCCCTAAATTTACGAGGACACCTGAATCAAACCACCACACCACCTGTGTGATTCCCATTGTATTTGTATTGGACAACACCGTCCTGCACAATGTTAAGTAACAAGTACTGACAACTTGCCTTGTGCTAGGCTAGGCACCGTGCCAAATCTTTGCATAACCCTTGCGTCAGCGCTACAACGTACAATCAGCTAGCTTTGCCAGTCCTGCCGAGGTCTAGCAAACTCACCTGGGATTCAACATTGGCTATTCCTAGGAAATAATTCAAAGGAGGCACAGCTAACAGCTAAGCCTATAGTAGCACAGAAAAGACAAAAGATGGGTGATGTTCCGTGGCGGGCAGGGGGACTGTCTGCATTGCAAACTCTCTGTGACTAGACAACGCTAGGACAAGCATCAATTCCTGTCCAGGGACAAGCAAGCAAATGCCAGACGATTTTCTAGAAAAACCTATAGACGCGTGCAATCTCCTAGACAGGGCAAAGCAGCTCCAAATGCAGAACCAGGGCACGGCCACGCCCTAGGTGACTTGGGCGGGCCCTGCGTGGACGTCCGTGCCCACACCGTCTCCATGCACCCCGGATTTCCGAGCAGCTCCGGTGTCCCCCTCGCCCGGGAGCAGGGGCAGCGCGAACCTAAACCGCCTCGGATAGGACAGGGAAGTCGTGGGGAGAGAGCCCGGCAGCGGCTGGGGCAGGTACCTGAGACACAAGATGACTCCGGGTGCTTAAGGCCGGATCATCACCGAGGCCCCACCCGGCTCCCGCGGCTTCCAGGGGCCCCGAAGGTGCCACCGACCCGACGCTGCGGGGTAACCGACTCGGCTCTCCCCACACTCGCAGCTATGGCAACTTGAACTAGCCGCCCAAGCCGCGGCGAGAGCCCAGGACGCGCCGCCGCCGCCGCCGCCTGGCCCGCTGGGAGCTGTAGTTCATCCCGCCGCGCAGGAGCAGGGCGGGACCGAGGGCGGCGGCCCCAGAGAAACTGCAACTCCCAGGATGCCCTGCGGCAGGCCTTCCGCGGACTTTCCCGGAAGATGCTGGATTAATTGGCTTCCACGGTCTCTGGGCTGTGCCCTCTTGCCCGGCCTTAATTTGTTTATTTATTTTATTGATTTTTTTTTTTTTTTTAAGTGCCAGTGTCCGGTGGAGGAGGAGAGTGAATTCAACTGTTACCATGCCCTGACTGTAATTGTACTCCTTCGGGGAACACCGGCGGGTAACCTGTGGCAAACGCTCAGAGTCTTAGATCTGGATGAGAGCCGAGCAGGTCGTCCACTGAAACCCCTTGGTCTTAGAGAGAATAAGCCACTTGCCCAAGACCTTAGAGCCCATCCATGGCCCAAAGGGAGTGTGAGGATGTCGGTTCGTCTCCACCGGGACCTTCGACCTCACATTCATGCTAGAATATCTTCCCCTCTGGGAACTCAAATTTCATTCATGAAAAAGGAATTTAAAACCTCTACCAAGAACGGGAAAGCTAAGACCTAAAAACAAGTTTTCCACCCTGCCACAAAGTCCTTTGACCTGATCCTCCTCAAAGCTAAATTCAATGTTTGCCTTATCTGTGGAAGTTTTCCTATGACCTAATGAGGTTAGGATATACAGTCCCTATTGTTGTAATTCTACACTGGGATAATCAATTTCACAATTAAAACAAAGGGAACTAAACTTTTTAAGCATCATTTTTCCCTCTGTATCTGCGCCCAAATAATCAATATTCAAAATGTATGTATCAGAATCATTCCAATATTTCTCCAGACAGCACTAAAATGTAAAGACTAAATCCCGTGAAAACATGAACTTCTTCTAAAGACCTGCCTATGTGTTTGCATATAGAAGGAGCTTACTGAACGAAACTGTCCTATAATACACTCTGCCTGACAGAAATTAAGATAATTCAGAACAGCTGTCAAGTCAGAGTCCTATTTCCATTTCTTGGCAACTCAGTTTTATAAGCGTGTTTATCTGTCTAACTTAAATTTCCACAGACAGTGCAAAAATGATACCTGATAGACTATCCAAAAATAATTACCACTGTGAGGTCATGACTATCAAGGCTATTTTGTGTTTGGAAGACAGTAGTGTAAGCATTCCTCCCCTTCCTTTGGCTCTTACATCCTTTCAGAAACCTCTTCTGCAATGGTCCCTGACCCTTGGAGGGTGTGATAGAGATGTTTCACTTAGTGCTGAACACCAAACTTTCACTTCTTCTCAGCACTATGGTGACTTTTGAGACACTCCAGTGGTCACTGCCATCTGAAAAGAGAAGCTTCTCTAACCAAAAGTAAGAGTAGCAGAAATATATGAACATAAAGATAACTATTTAAAGGGCAGTTTGGGGGGTATAATATGATCCATTTAGCCAGACAACAGTGGTTGTTTCCTCCATAGGGCTTATGACCTCCCAAGTCATGGGCTTTTGACTAGGTTTACAGTACCAGGCAGGAATTCTCTCCCACAGACAGGGCCTCAAGTTCAACCAGAAAGCCGTCAGTTCTCCCCATAACAGACATGCCAAAATTGCACCAATTGGTACATTTGTCCTGACAGGCCAGCTATAATGTTTTCAGGGTCCACTGCTGGTTAAGACCATTAATGATTTCTTTCCCAACGGGCTGCATAGCTCTTTCTAGCATCCTGACAGCTAGTCAAGAGGGAGGGGTCTTCCAGCTCAGCTCTAGCTTGGTTTCTCAGTGACTTGAAGCCCAACCTGGTCTAATCTTCCGCAATAAAGTCTTACCATCTAGTTCTGGTGGGCAACCCAAAGTCTCAGCATTAGCCTTTAATATTTTGAGGCCACCAGGGACTTTCTGGCCAACAACTTGCTGCAAGGTATCCCACCCTGGCACTGAAACTTTTCTAATAACAGTATATGGCTTCTGTGCATAGCGTTTATCCACCTCCACAGGATACTTCTGCCCACATTCTCTCTCTTTTTGACATACATATTATCAGTTAAAGAATAAGTAGGTTTCCATATGGCTTATTCATAACATCTTAACTTTTGATTAACCCTGCTCCCACCTCCTGTGTCCTTCATCTCCCCCCCCCCAGCCCCACTTAGATCATTTCTGTCCTGAAAACAAGTCATGGATAGATGGACAGATTCTGTATCCAGAACATGTAGACTCATGTGACCTCAAGCAAGGTATTTAATCACCCTGTGCCTTCCATTATTCTATTAAATTGTTTTGCCTGACTGTAAAGCTACTTAAACACATGCAAAGCATTCACAAGTTGCTCATAGTAAACACTAATTGATATGGACTAAAATATACATCCTCAAATTTTAAAAGGGTTCTAGGGATCCAGGAAAGTCTTGAACCCCAAACTCTAAGTTCATTTCTAATTTTAGTCAAAAAATTGAATTTAAAAAGACTGAGAAGGATAATTACTAAATTATTATACTTACTGAGGAACCCACATGGCTAGAGATCCCACATGGAGAGCCTGGAAAAACTATGGAAGGAAAAGAGAGAAAAGAAAATTCAAGAAGCTCCTGCCATGTGGGGAGCTGGAGGGGGTAAAGAACCCATGTGGAGAGCAAGGGCTACGGGGGCCTCCTCTTTGCTAACCTGGCTGGACCTGCCCAGCTGAGGGGAAAACGTGCCCACAGCTGGAAGTTGCCAAGTGGTCAGAGAGTTGCCCTCCCCTTGCAAAGGTATTTATAACCTTATAGTGGTGGGCTGTCTTCCGGCTCAGGCGAACCAGAGGGACAGCTGGTTGGTTAGGATTAGGAGCTGTCCCAGGAAGAGGCTACGCCTGAAATCAAGTTCCAGGGGCTGGATTTGATTAACCACAATGTTTAAATCCTATGAAAGACCTCCATACCGGGAGGGGTCCAGGTTGTTTGTGGAAACACAGGTCGAGAGAACTAGGCAAGAGATAAGAGGTTGGCCATCTTCGATTTCTAGCAAGTGCAGACTTTCCTGCCTTTTGTGCCTTCAGGGGTCCAGTCACCCTAATTGTACCTCGCTCTCAAAATGTCAGTTCCATGACCTTTATTTTGTTCTGGATGCTTACAGGAAAGAACAGATTTCTACTGCCTTGAGATGTTTTCCAACAGTGCTGGGACTAATATCCAACCAAACACATTTTTTGGGAGGAAACTTCCAGGGACAGGGGAAGTTCCTTTCACTGTGGAAGAACCTGATGGCCATTCATATATCCAAGCAGAGAGAGAAACTACCAGGCTCCAGCAAACACTAAAACGCAGCAAGCATTCACCTGCTAGTTCACAGACCTCTGTGCAAACCTTTGGCCTGAAATTCATATCTGCCTCCAGTCAAGTACTACAAGGTGGTTTTCCTTTTAAAATGTTTTATTATTTATTTATTTATTTATTTTCAAGCAGGAAGGGAAGGGGAAGGGAAAAAGAGACAGACAGAAAGACAGAGGAAGAGAGAAAAATGGGCACACCAGAATCTCTCTTGCTAGTGTATATGAACTCCAGATGTATGTGCCACTTTGCATCTGACTTTAAGTGGGTAATGGGGAATCAAACCTGGGCCAAAGGCTTTGCAAGCAAGTACCTTTAACCACTGAGAAATCTTCCCAGCCCCTTCTTTTGAAATACAAGTTCTGTTGGTTGAAATCCAAGGAGCCTTGAGTAAGATTGTCTGACTGTTAAGGGGAAAACCAAAGATGTCGCCTCAAAGAGAATAAGACAGTTTATTCTGGAATAAAATATTAGTGAGCATGGACCAAGAACACAGATTTAGCTTGCCCCAAATTCCAAGTAACAGTCTATTAACAATTTCCTGAAGGTTTTATAGCTATAGAACAAATGAAAACCATACATTAAAGCACTCTTCAAATGCACTGGTGGAAACATCAGATAGGAGGGTTACAGCAAAGAAGGAAAAATACTGTAGGCCTCAGATGTTCTCTGATGACATTTTTAGCTTTCAGGCTGGTGGAAGCTCTGGGGTCAACATTTCAAAAGGATTACTTAATAGTCACACGATGTTAGGTTAGACATGGAGATAAACGGCTTTGCTCCACCTCTGCCATATTTTTTCACATGTGTAGTATATGTGTTATGGTGAAGTGTGTGTGTGTGTGTGTGGTGTGGTGTGGTGTGGTATGTGTGGTATATGCCCATACATGTATCGATATGATACCGAACGGGTTCACCAGAGGCAGCTAGAGACCCACGTAAGACAGCTCTCTCCATCACTCACCCTGTTGCTTTTTCCTAGCCACAGAGTCTCTTACCAGAACACTTGTGAATCCTGATGATTCTTTGCTCCGCACAAGACTGGAGCTGCAGATGTGCATGGCCACAGGCAGCTGTCTCCTTGGGTTCCGGAGACTTGAACTCCGATGGTCCCCGCAGGCCCTCGTGCCTCCATAGGAAGCTCACTGGGCCACTCAGCTATCTCTCCAGCCCTTGCTCCATCTTTTAGAAGGGATCAAACATGTTGGACCATGTTAACGGTGCTTCCTCAAAAAAAGCAAAGTCCAGTATCTATAGCCATTCTCCTTTGTTGCATTGAAAGGGACTTGTGTGTGTGCATGCACACACGCACACACGTTTCTAATGGATGTGATTTTCTCTTAATGCATTTTTAAACTGGCCCATCATCTCATCTCATGTGCTTACTTTCCCTGGTTTAAAATTTGTGCTAAGGAAAGAAAATTGCATCAGTGGCTATCATAGCCCTTTGTAGAACAAGCTATTAGAACATGTTATCCCAAAGACTTGTTCCAGTTTTCTGAATTGAAGCTGTTTTAGCAGGGGAGGTTCCACTTGCATTATGATCTCTACTAAAGCAATTTCATGTCTTCCAAATCTTGGTTTAAAACGTTACAGATTTCAGCATATCCCTTCTGTTCTAACTAGAGATGGGGTACAGAGACCAAACACACCCTTTCATCAGAACGAGACAACAAACAAGATGTATGTAACAATGTCTTTCAATGCAGCAGACGTCAGACAAAGAGAGATTTGAGAGACAGACAACAAACAAGGCAAGCCTTTTGATTGCTGCAGTTGCTGTCTTGAGAAAGTGTCCAGGTCGCAGCGTAAGAGAAGGAACACAGGCAGAGTCCAGTGGATCAGAAACCTCCGCACATTGTTTGCCTGATTCATTTCCTACCCCTACAGTGTTGCGTTTTGTCATTTATATGGACACACAATCTTTTCACTTGGGCTTGAACTCAGCACAAGGCATTAAAGATGTATGTGTGCGGCTGTTAAGGCGTTTGCCTGCAAAGCCAGGACCTATATAAGTCAGATGCACAAGGTGGCACATGTGTCTGGAGTTCATTTGCAGCAGCTGGAGGCCCTGGCATGCACATTCTCTTTCTCTCTCCCTCCCTCCCTCCCTCCCTCCCTCTCCCTCTCTCTCTCTCTCTCTCTCTCTCTCTCTCTCTCTCTCTCTGCCTCTTGCTGTCTCTTAAATAAACAAAATAAATTCTTTTCGTTTAAAATTTAAATTTTAAAAAAGATGTATGTGTGTGTGTATTTGTGTATGTGTTGTATAAATTGGCAGTAGACTGCTTTTTATAGAACAGTGTTCTATTTCACATCTGTGATTCCATTACCTACTTGGAGGACATCTGAGGTCAATTTTAGTTTAGGATGATTAATGAAATTCCAATAAACACTGCAATCCACATATTTTAAGTGTACAGGTCAGTCTTTTTTTAATTTTTATTTATTTATTTGAGAGCGACAGGCAGAGAGAGAGAGAGAGAGAGAGAGAGAGAGAGAATGGGCGCGCCAGGGCCTCCAGCCACTGCAAACGAACTCCAGACGCATACGCCCCCTTGTGCATCTGCCTAACATGGGTCCTGGGAAATCGAGCCTTGAACGGGGATCCTTAGGCTTCACAGGCAAGCGCTTAACCGCTAAGCCATCTCTCCAGCCCGGGTCAGTCAACTTTGATGACTACATACCTGCCCTTAAGTTCCAGGGATAGAGAACCCTGGTTTTTATAGTCATCTCTCTTAACCTTCTTAACACTCTGGATTTTTCACCCTATTGTATACTTTCCTATAAAAGATATCATGTCGATAAAGAGTTGGAAAAGATGTGGGGAGGGTATTAATAAATGAAAATCTGGGCAGAACAGAATTTCTAGATTTCCAAGCAGGATCTGCGACCCACATGGCAAAGCTGGCTTGAGTTTGGACCAGAGCGTGCAGCTCCCGGTTCTCCACAGCAGATGGCCCCAGAGCCCCGCTCCCGACTTGCTCGCGGCCGCGCTGCGTGCGGCGGGCGCCCCCTGGCGACGCGGTGGCGCCACTCCGGCCGCAGAATGGCCGCTGGTCCCCGCGGGACAGCCGCGCGGATCCCTGAATCGGCGTCGCGCGCGGGCCTCGGGGACACCCACGAGGCTCGTCCGAGCTGTGTCGCCCAACCCCGCGTCTCAACAGAGGGCTTCTTTGGCCCCGAGAAGCCGAAGTTGTGGCAGGACACCGGCGTGTCCGGGGACAGTCCCCCTCCGTGGTGACTTTGGATAGGGCGCGTGCGGGTGGCCCTGGCCAGGCTGCCCACCGGGACGGGCGTCCCTTTGATTGTGCAGAAAAGGGGGAAAGAGGACGGCGTGCAGGCGAGGGAGGCTTTGGAGAGGAGGGGATGGGAGGAGCTCAGAGAGGCAGACAGAGGGCACAGCCCGCGCGCCCAGGGACTGGTGTGTCCGCGGACGGACGGAGCGGGCTGCGGGGCGCCGGCCAAGCCCGGGAGAGCCCGCGGCTTGTTTGGGTGGAGAGTTGCCTAGGGAAGCCGAGCCCTGGAGAGCCTCTCCTTCCCGCTCTGCAGCCAGCCTCCTGCGCCGCTGAGGTCACAGCCCCTCGGAGCCCTCCCTCCCTCCCTCCCTCCGCGCTCCTCTGCCCTGTCCCCTTCAGCGTCCAGCGTCCAGCGCCCAGCGCCCAGCGCAGACGAGGACATGCCGGCGCACACGAAGGACTAGCCCGCCCCGGGACCGTGCAAAATGAGGCCGGAGTCCCTGCTACGGATGCTGTGGCTGTTGCTCGTCCTGCCCGGAGACCTGGGGGGCCAAGGGTGTCCATCTCCTCCGTGCCAGTGCCACCAGGAGGACGACGTCAGAGTCACTTGCAAGGATATCCACCGCATCCCCAGTCTCCCGCCCAGTACCCAGACGCTGTGAGTACCCGGAGAGAGGGCGGGGAGAGGGCGGGGTGGCGGGGAGACCCCAGGCCCAGGTCCCCGCACAGGTGGAGAGCAACCGCAGAGCAACAGCGGGGATGGGGGTGGTCCCGGAGTGTAACAGTCAGTCCCCAACCTGGGAAGGCCGTCGTCGCCGCTGAGGACACCCTCGTGCTTTCAACCACGAAGAGGGGAGAGTAACACAACCTTGGCACCAGGTGCCAATGACGGTCCCTTCGGAAGAGCCACTGGCAGTGCCCACTTGGCCTCCTCGCACGGGTTGAATTTTGGTTTCACTTCAGGTATTGGGAAGATGAAAAACAAAGTAAGAACCAACTTTCTAAAAATCTTATCCAGAGTAATTTAAATAAAAAATTGTCCAAAGGTCTTCCCTCTGGGTCTCCCTAAGGTGAGAAATTATCTTAGGAGCACTGCTGTTGATCAATTACTTGTCAAAAAAAAAATCAATCAGGAGCCCGTTTTAACAGCATCCCATCAACTCATCGCTTTTAGCTACTTAGTCGTGATCTGCACATCCACACAGAATATCCACAGTTTCCCGTTGTAATAGACATGGGAAAGGGGTGAGGAGAGGAACGCCATGAAATACATTTGTTATCTGAATGATAAATGTTGTGAATTAGGAGCTTGTTCAATAAAATCACACAGGTGCACACACATAATCTGTTTAACAAGAAATTTAAGTCATAATCACTTAAAGGTAACCAGACAGTGGTTGCCTCACGATAACTAGATTACATACAGATAAGAGATGGAAGTGGGGAGCGAAGGGCTTTCTTCGCTGGTTAAAACAGAACAGGAAACATTGTAGGACCACGAGGCTGATTAAACCCAGGTAAGAGAGTGCAGACGACTTAAGAAAATGTAGACAAAGGAAGAACAATTGTACTTCAAAGAGTTTCTTGAGAACTTAGGTCATACGGACATTCAACAAAAGGCAATTGTCTCAGCACAAGTGTATATTTAGTCCACGAGTTAAAAGGTCAGCCACCTCGTGTCCCTTTTTCTTAAACCTGGACTTGAGACTAGAATAACTTCCAGACACTGTTTAGTTCTCCACGCTGTCTTCACAAAATCAAATATGTTCTCATCATCTGAATGAAATCTCTGCATAGCATACATGTAGCCACCAGGATAAAATTCTTTTGTACAATCTTCAGTAACCAAAGTCCCATCTTTCAAACTTCCCTTGTTTATGTGCCTACCTAGCCACACAGGCATGACTGTCTCTGACATCGGGACCCTGTTGCTCAAACCTCGAATGCCCACCTCAGCATCTGGAACTCCTTAAATGCTCTAAAGAAAAGCTTCAGGGAATGAATGGGTGAATGAATACACTGGTCTCTGAAGGTCCAAGACACCCAAAGACACCCTCTCTTCAGAGGTGCAGTGGTAGGATTGGAAGTTCCTGAGGACAAATGTGGCTCTGAGCATGTAAAGGGAGAGTCCTCCTGTTTGAAAATCACCACATGCTGAGGCAGGGGAATGCCAGGGAGTGGGCAGTGGCATAGGAGTCAGGACACCAGCCTTTCTGTCACTAATGGTGAGGCTGAGGAAAGTCACTTGCTTGGAAGGACTCGGGTTCTTCTCCCAGGGAAAAAGCAGGTTCCAGTAGGTGCTTTCTGAAGTCCGGGTGCTACTGAGGACCAGCTAAGGGAAAACACCGAGTCGCAAGGAGCCTGACCCCGAGAATCACGAGGGTGACATACTATGTTCTGAAAAATGAACTTATTCGGATATGAGGAAGATAAATTGATCTTTTATAAAAAGTGTGGGAGCTGGAGAGATGGCTTAGTGGTTAAGCGCTTGCCTGTGAAGTCTAAGGACCCCATTTCAAGGCTTGATTTCCCAAGACCCACGTAAGCCAGATACATAAGGTGGCACATGCATCAGGAGGTCTTTTGCAGTGGCTGGAGGCCCTGGTGCACTCATTCTCTCTCTATCTATCTGCCTGTTTCTTTCTCTCTCTCACTCTCTCTCTCTCTCTCTCAAATAAATAAATACATAAACAAAAAAGATTTAATAAAAAAAAAGTGTGGGTGGGGAATTGAGATGGTTCAACGGGTAAAGTGTTTGCCATGCAAGCATGAGGACCTGAGTTCAAATCCCCAGCACCTATGTCAATGTCAAGCATGGTGCTGCAAGTCTGTCATCCCAGAGCTGGCGAGACAGACACGGGTACTCCCTGGAACTCACTGGCTAACTAGTCCAGCCCAGTGGTGAGGTCTAAATTTCCTGAGGCCCTGTCACAAAGAATAAGGTGGAGAGTCACTAGGGAAGACCCCCATCGTATTGATCTCTGGCCTCCACATGCACGTGCATACACATGCTCCCAGATATGTACGTACAACCATACACACATGCACGCAAACCACACATGCTCACATACAAAAAAAAAAAAAAAGTGTGGGTGGATGGAATGGCATGCTAATTGAAACAATACCCATACCTGAGGGTTGTTCTCTCATGAGATTTACATTGTTCCAAGTGCTTCTCTTTTAAAAGCTTTTAAAGCGCCCTCTGTTTTGCAATGCAAAGCCTTGTGCTCATGTGGAGTTGTCTACCTCCCTCCACTGTGATGCTCTACACCACACCACTGCCTGTGTTTCATAGGTTCTTATGGTGCAGAGAACTACTCCTTACTCTGCTCTTCTAGAATGTGTTAGAATGTGAGAGGCAAGCAGGTCTTCTCTTTCTACACCACCCATGAGACCTGCTCCATGGTCTCATGGATGGGTGGGAGACAGTTACGCTGCTCATGGCTCCATAGAAGAGGTGGTTCTAAATCTTCCCCTTACTTGCCTTTGCCTGGGGTGGTGGGGGGGCACAATGAACTCTCGTTATAACAGTGGCTGTAACTGGGTGGGAGATGAGGGAGAGCTGCTATGCCAGCCAAAGCCTGCAATAATCTCTTTTTAAAATACATTATTTATTTGAGAAAAAGAGGCAGGTAGAGAGGAGAGAGAGAAAGAGAATGGGTGTGCCAGGGCCTTTAGCCACTACAAATGAACTCCGGATGCTTGTGCCGCCTTGTGCACCTGGCTTACGTGGGCTCTAGGGAGTCGAACCTGGGTCTTTAGGCTTCACAGACAAATGCCTTAACTGCTAAACCATAGCTCCAGCCCTCAATAGTCTTTGACATGTAGGAAGTCTGAAAACAATTGCTCCCTCTAATTGAGAATCACTGATTTAAGAAAACTTAAATAAAGCAAGACAAGAAAAATAAAGATGTTGTCACATAAATTGTAGATTATATTATCACCAAACCAAGTTTAGCAAGATTTGTTTGAATTTTCATTCTGTGTCTGTGGAGGGGGCAGTGTGTAGATGGGCATGCCGGAAGGTCTCTTGCCACTACAAATTACACCACTTTCTGTGTCTAGGTTTATGTGGGTTCTAGGGAATGTGGTTCAGGCCAGCAGGTTTCGTAAGAAGTGTCTTTAACTGCAGAGCCATCTTCCACGCCCTAGCAAGACTGAGCCATCACCCTGCCTCTTATTCAGAAAGTTGCCATCAGTGCCTGTCTACTTGAGAAGGACTCCATTCTGGGAACAGGGAGGCGGATGGCGGTTGACAGCCAGTGGTGGTGTGGATGGATTCTTTTTCAAAGGCACTGATTTAACCTTGCCTTGCCCTTCTCACTTCCCTGCTTGAGCTCCATGGTGGTCACAGCTGTCTCCTGTGCCTCCCCTCACCTCCTCCACTGTCTAGATGTCTAGAGGCCTTGCCTCCGGTGCGGTCAAACACTCTGATGTGTTCAGAAATGTTTCCGAAGGAGCTGCTGTTGTGGCTCTCCGGTAATGGTTCTGGTCGTGTGCATTCTATACCCGAGAGTTTACTTGCTGGGCGATCTCGGTGTTTTCCGAACTAGATGGATATGCACCATGTTCAGGTTTTTTTATTCCATTCTGATATGTTTGAGAAGGCTCCCTTTTCTAACAAAAAAAAAAAAAAAAAAAAAAAAAAAAAAACCTTTAGGAAAGCTTATACTTCTACCAGAAATGGAAAATCAATATGACCTTCTATGAAATAGGAGGTAACCAGAATTCAGCACAGAAGAAACTAAGTGAAGTAGTAAAATGTGGGAACAGACTATTGTCAGTGAATGTTCTAGGTCTGAGTAGTGAAGGGCTGGGGAGATGGCTCCGCGGATGAAAGTGTTTGTTCGCTTCACCAGCACGAGGACCCGAGTTCTATCCCCAGCACCCACATAAAGACCCAGGCACGGCAGCGCACACCTGTAGTCCCAGCTCTGAAAGGGACAGAGATGGGAGGATCACCGGGGCTCTCGGGTCAGCCAGCCTAGCCAAAAATTGTCAAGTCCCAGGTTTTCACTCAAGGAAATGAGGTGGAAGAACAACAAAAGAGGACACCGGACATCCTGCTCTGACATGCTTGCATTTATGTACTCCACATGAGCACAGGAACAAACAGACACAGCAGTAAGGGTTAAGGAGGGTTAGTTACCAACCCAACAGTGTGTCCTTGATACTATGAGGAGGACTAAAGGACAAAGAAAAGGGGAATTGCTATCACACGGTGCGGCCAATGTTATTTAATGCCACATGAGAACCTCGTCCTAAACACCATCCTGTGCTCCATATTTCCCTATAGTTGTCACAGTCAGTGATCGTAATCCAAATGTCATATGGTTTCTTATCTAAAGGGAAACATCTGCTTTGGCACCCATATACTGCCTGAACACAAACCAACACTTTTACATCTTATTCTTCATTTCATGCTTCCAGACTCAGTGGTTCCTTCTCATTCGTTCACTCAGTAAAGAGTTTTCCACTTATATTAATTCCCCCTTATCAGAGAAGGAATATGCATCAAGCCCTTAGGAGATGCCTGCAATATTTTGTTTCCTCGACATACATGCTTACGATAGAGTATAACTTATGAATTAGGTCAACTCAGATTAATCACAACAACTAATAATAAAAAACAACAATCATAACAAGGTTCAAAATTAAAATTGGGTGACTGTGATCTCTCTCTTGGAAGAATTAAGACAAATGGTAGTATTTTTAAACCACAGTTGAATGCAGGTAAACTTATACCATGGAAAGTGAAATGGCAGATATAGGAAGATATCCACATCTTTGTATTTGTAAATCTATCTAACTGTAAGCACGACTTTGAGGGCCATTCTATTGCCTAGTGATGGCTTCATCTATTAATTATTCAATACAAAATTGAATAGTTTATACAAAATAAAGTACTTGAACATTTGACAGAATATCTATAAAATTCAAGAGGCTCTTGAATTAAACTCTATACGTACCAGAAATCCTAAGTTTTTAGCTGTCCCAATGCTGCTTGCAATGGCAGAATAGTCGAGTGATTGAAGGCTTACTCTTGAAAGTGGATTGATACCTGTGGTGGCTTGAACCAGATGCTCCCCCCAAACTCATGTGTTCTGAATGCTTGGTGCCCAGTTAGTAGCAATTTGGGAGGTGGAGCCTTTCTGGAGGAGGTGCGTCTCTGGGGACAAACCTTGAGGTTTCTTAGCTCCCAGTTTGCCCGTGCTGAGGGGCTCATTTTCCAGTTTCTGTTTCCCACCTGATATTGCCGGGCTGATATTCAACCTCTGTCTCCTACCATCATGAAATTTCTCCTCAAGACTGTAAGCCAAAGTAAAAGTTTTCCCCTCATCAGCCGCCTGTGGTCAGGTGCTTTCTTCTAAATGGGAAGGTAACTGGAAAAAATACCTTGCTGTTTTCTGGGTATGCTTTGGGGAGCTTTTGCCTAATTTCTTTGGGCCTTGGCTTCCTCATTTATAAAATAGGGATGATAGTGGTACAAATGACTTCCTACTGCTAAAGGAGGGTTTCCAAAGACAGGTAAAATTATATCCCTCATACAGCTAGGGATTGATCAGGTTAGTTTTTTTTTTGTTTGTTTTTTGTTTTTGTTTTTCAAGGTAGGGTCTCACTCTGGCTCAGGCTGACCTGGAATTCACTATGTAGTCTCAGGGTGGCCTCGAACTCACGGCGATCCTCCTACCTCTGCCTCCCGAGTGCTGGGATTAAAGGCGTGTGCCACCACGCCCGGCTCAGGTTAGAAATTTTAATTGGTTCATTGACAGGCTCTGTCAGTTTCCAAAGACTGTCATAACAATGTTCAACAAGTTGAGTACCCTAAAACAACCAAAATTCTGTAGTTCTAGTAGATGTGAATATTGGAGGGAAAGGATCCTAAAGAACCTACTAATAAAGAAACTGCTGAATTATTACCATCCTTTAAAGGAGAATCCACAAAGATATATAGATCAGAATATTGTCAACTAATGCACACCATCATTGACCCATCTTTATGTTTCTTCTCCGTGTCTTTCCTGTAGGCTGATGTTCAGCTTTTTGCTTGTTTATATCTGTCATTCACTTGTTTTCTTCAGTTATATGTTTATCTCCACTTGATCTTAGCCAAAAATCTGAATGACTCAGTTACACAAGTGTCCGTGAAGAGCTTGCACATAAGCAGTCAATAACTGTTTGTTTGTTAGAGGAACGACTAAGGGAATGGCTCTGGAGGTATGTGAGCGCCATTCGAGTGGGCCACTCGTATCTTTTGATGGCACTTTCTCGGAGTCCTTGGATGTCATGACTGTGATAGAGCAGGCAGAAATCTACTTCTGTTTCTTAGTTGTTTCACGTCATCAAGGGCAGAAGTAATTTACCTTGATACTGAAATGACACCTACTGGCATTTCACACCTCTCTGTTGCCATTTGTTGATATTTGCTAAAATCACGATAAAGACCCTGCTGGGAACAGGCATAGCCAGGGAATATTAACCTCACCAGAGCTTCCAAAACTTTCCCCACATAGCACTTCTCTGCAAAAGGGAAGAGTAGATTCTCAGGATACCGGGGCTCCTCTGCGAGAACTGAAGCCTGCAAGACGTCCCTTTGTAACCTCTGACTCTCATTTTCAGTTTCCAGTGAAAATCCTGGTGATGCTTAATTTTTTTTCCCCCCCAATCACACTGTTATGTGGCTTCTAGCGTAGTTTCCTGGAGTGTTTCCCTGCATGCTATAAGGCCATTTGATGGTTTTAGCAACTTGACTCAAGAGGCGACCCGCATGCGTAGATGGGGGCAGGCAGGCGCTGTAGGAGCCCAGGAGGGCATTTGGGAGACAGGAACATGGGTGCTTAGGAGCTCAGCTGCAGGAGGCAGACCAGCTGCAGGAGGCAGAGCCCTGGGTCACAGTGTTTCTTATTTCCACCTCTTTGAACAACTACTGACCAGACTACATTCTAATTTTATTTTCTTATATCACCTCTGGTCAAGCAGTAAGCATAGCAAACTGACTCACGATGCTCAATATGCATTGTTAAGTGAATTAATCATGTATGAATGTGATTGGTCTGTCAAAGGAGGGTTATTTTTTTTCCTGTATAAAACTGAGACATAATTTCCTTGAGCTGATCTATTTGATTGTTATAATGTCTTAAGCCATTTACTCTTCATATTACTGTTTATTGCTCAGGCTCAGGAGTGACCTAGAAGTTGCCTAGGTATCTGTTGCCTGAAGATTTATATGCATATAATTCAGTGAATTTCTTAGACTTTTTCAGAGGTACCCATCTATGACCTTCCAAAAAGTTAAGAAACTCTGTTCTGGAGTTACTTGCCAATTTTTGTGTGGATTCGAGTATACATTCACAGTGACTCAATGAAGTCCAGTATATTTTAAAAATAAACAAAACTGCCTGACCTTAGAATTTGGTGACTTTCCTTCTGAACATATGACGACGACGATGATGATGACTTTCTTTGTGCTCAATGTCTAGCCTGTCCCTTGAGGAGGCTTTCACACAGAAATTCACAAAAGACCCTCAGTGTTTTGAGCCAATAGTTTAGAAACACTTTACAAATGCCTGGTATATCATATCTGACCCTCTTAACACTGAGTATTTCTGCTTTTGCTGAAACCAATCTATGTGGTCAGTTACTCTTAAAAATATCAGAGAAAATATTAGGCATGAACAAAATAGTCCCATTTGTTGTAGATTATAGATTACATATTACATTAAATTAATTTATTTATTTCAGGGAGAGAGAATGAGAGTATGGGTGTGCCAGGGCCTCCTGCCACTGCAAACAAATTCCAGACACATATGCCACTTTGTGCATCTGGCTTTATGTGGATCCTGGGGACTTGAACCTGGAGCCACCAGGCTTTGCACCTTTAGTCACTGAGCCATCTCTCCAGGCCTGCATATTGGATTTCAAAGTTTCCCATTTAGGCGTCAGTCTTGACTTAGTATGTATTAATTCTTAAAGACATGGAAGGCATGGTAGACATTTTTAAAACACCATTCTTCTCTAGTATGCAAAGCAGGCCCTTGTGTTGTTTTTGGACCCCAAAAGTTGCCTTATGCATGATTACCTGTGCATTCACACTAGGCTTCTCTGGCATAGTCTTATGGAAAATATTTTGCCATCAGGATATGCCAGCTATTTAAATACTTCATCACCACCTTAAACCTTCCACAGTGCTTTTGCACCTGCAAAGTTCTTCCTTATGCCTGACTCTTTCAGGAAATATTCTCTCTCCATTTATATTGCACATTCAGTTTTTGACTTTATTTTTCAGACATTAGCTTAACTTTACCCATGCCCAAATGTTATCTGGAGTACTTGGCTCCAAGGAGAGAATTGAAATTGTCTCCTTAATTCCAGCTGTTGTCACTGTATAAGTTGCTATTTCATCTTTTGATGAATGGAGACCCTAGAAGGCCAGCCTTGAGGAAAGACTGCACATTGGATTTAAGAATAGCCCCTAGGAGGGAGTCTTTTGGAAGGAAGCCTTTACTGGAACGCTGGGAATTGCATTTCAGCATCAGACACCATGACTGCTGTCCTATTCTTGGTTGCAAATGGCCATCTTCTTGCAATTGCACAGGGTGGGGAGCAGAGCTCGTCTCCCCTGTTTCTTATTATTAGGGCATGGCTCCGTCACAAAAGCAAGAGCTCCATCCTTATGACTCAGTTATCTCCCAGAGGCCCTACTTCCTAAAACCACTGCATTGGGGATTGGAATCTGAACATAGAAAGTATTTTTGAATGGGGCACAAATATTCAATTCTAAACAGCAGGCTTCCTAAACCATGAGATATATATATATATATATATATATATATATATATATATATATATATATATATATAATATATATATGGAAATATACATAAGTAATAATATTACATAGAAAATTATGAAAAAGAGCAAAGGTTCTATGGTAGTTTGAATGTGTCCCCAATAGACTCAGATGTTGTATTAAAGTTTGTGATTGGAGATTTCCAGCTGCCTTGCTAGAATAGGTATCACTAGGGGTGGACCCTAGGGCCCAGCCCTGAGATGTGTTTGGGGAAGTATCTGATTTCCAGCCTAAAGATATGTAGAGAGGTTTTGAGCTCTTCCTGGTTCCTTGCTGCTTGCTGGTTTGGTTTTGTTTTGTTTTGTTTTGTTTTGTTTTGTTTTGTTTTGTTTTGTTTTGTTTTGTTTTGTTTTGTGCCTACTGGTGGTGCTGGCTGTTTGGTAGTGTCTCTTGCTTAGATTTATGAATGGGATCAAGCTTGTTCCTCCATTTATAGAGCTTCCCCTCAGATTGGTAAGCTGAAATAAACCCTTCCTCCTATGAACTGTGTCTGGCTTGGATGTTCATCCAGCAACCTGGAGCTGAGTACAGCAGTCCAGTGCAAGAGAGAGAATGGAGGGCTGGAGAGATGGCTTAGCGGTTAAGCGCTTGCCTGTGAAGCCTAAGGACCCTGGTTCGAGGCTCGGTTCCCCAGGTCCCACGTTAGCCAGATGCACAAGGGGGCACATGCATCTGGAGTTCATTTGCAGAGGCTGGAAGCCCTGGCGTGCCCATTCTCTCTCTCTCCCTCTATCTGTCTTTCTCTCTGTGTCTGCTGCTCTCAAATAAATAAATAAAAAATAATAAAATAAAATTTTTTAAAAAAGAGAGAGAATGGAGAAACGTGAAGAGTGTATTTTAAGAAGCAACAATGAAACAAATGTGGCTCAATTAGAGTAACAGGAAATAAAGTCAGAACAATTACTGGAAAGGAATCATGATATACTTTGTAGATGATCATTATATGTAGTATATATTGATATATACAATATGCGGTCAATGTGTACATACATACACATAATACATACTAGTACATATATGCATGCATACTTATTCTCTGAATGAGGTAACAACCTCTTAAGGATTTTGAGGACCTCTCACTCCCCCGAAAATGGAAAATATGACTTACATTTTATAAGGATTACCTCAGCTACCATTTGTCAGTGAGGTAAGAGATGACAAGAAAGGTGCTGGAAAATGGTTGAATCCTATGTTTATTATGAAGATTATAAAGGTAAGGCCACCCTAGAACTGGGTGGTCATAGCAAGAGACAGGAAATGGCGAGGTTTTCATCTCATTCTCCTGAAGCAGAGCCTACATCCGAATTCCTACCAGGTCAGGGTTGATTCCATAGAGCAGGACAGCAGGATGGAAAAATGAAACAGGCAAGAAAGGGGACATGCCAGGTGTGGTGGTGCGCCTCTAATCCCAGCACTAGAGCAGTCAGAGGTAGGAGGATTGTTGTGAGTTCAAGGCTAGCCTGGAGCTACAGAATAAGTTCTACATCAGCCTGGGCTAAAGTGAGACCCTACCTCAATTTGAAGAAAAAAAAAAAGATGGGGAATTTGCAGCTTGTAGAACCAAATGGCTGCTGGATCCCACAAGGTCACAGAGGATTCAGGTCATAATACACATCTCAAGACTCTGGCTTTTGGAGGGAGGACAGGGAGACCCCAGTTCTTGTTCCTCTTCTGGGTTCCTTGTCCACAGGTGATATCATAATTCCTGGGTACTAACAAAACAGGCCCAGGTTGGAAGGTGAGGGGTTTGTGGTGCAGGGCTGAGAAGTAGAACCACCAGGTTGCACCTGTATGAAAAGAGGCAGAATTCCCTCAAAGCTGGTGCCACTGCGTGGCTAGAGTAGCAGACAGGTAAGGCCTCCAGGATCTGCCATGAGGCATGAACTGTTCAGTGCAGTTCAGCTTTTACACAACACTGATCTGCCCAAACTTCCGCTGTGTCTGGTTCTCATGCTAAAATGTAGAACCTCCAATTCTGCGGGAATAAAATATCCAAGAGACAGAGAGAACTACGATATGCAACAAAGCCCTGTTTAAGACACAATCTTTGCAAAGATGAAAGACAAGATTGGTGAATGAAATTTAACAAAAAACTGTCCCTAGCCAGGCGTGGTGGTGCACGCCTTTAATCCCAGCACTTGGGAGGCAGAGGTAGGATGATTGCCATGAGTTCAAGGCCACCCTGAGACTACAGAGTTAATTCCAGGTCAGCCTGGACCAGAGTGAGACCCTACCTCAAAAAACCAAAAAAAAAAAAAAAAAAAAAAAAAACTGTCCTTTGCACCTGATTCTAAGGCTATTATCAATAGTTATCTTGCCTTTTTTAATTTTTTTTTTTAAATTTGAGAGAGAGAAAGAGAAAGAAGCAGAAAGAGATGGGCATGCCAGGTCCTCTAGCCACTGCAAATGAACTTCAGATGCATGTGCCACCTTGCACATCTGGCCAACGTGGGTACTGGGGAATCAAACTGGGTCCTTAGGCAAACACCTTAACTGCTAAGCCATCTCTCCAGCCCCATCCTGTCTTTTTGGCTTTGTATCTACTGCGTTCCTCTGTCTTTGGCCAGCACTTTGGTTGAGGTAATTGCCTAATGAGATAACCAGACTCCAATTCTTTGCCTTACTCTTGCCACCTGTAATTATTATTTTCCATAACTCCTGGGCTCCGAAGATTTAAAGTGTATCTCAGGGACATCCCTGTATTCTCGCCAAACTCATTGTTATGCTAACGAGTAGCAGCTGCCCTGGCTTCTGGTAAAGAGTCCAATATTCCCATCAATGCAGAACTCTTCTGTTTGCCACTGGCATGCAGAGCCCAAATGACCAGGTGGACATTGCAGTACCAGGCCTCTGTATTTTGCTTGGAAGAAGCAATCTTTCTATTCAGAAACTGGCACCTTTAATCTGGCAGGAATAGGGCTAAGAAGCTCAAATTCTGAAAATTAGGTTATTGATTAGATGATGCAGAGGGCCAATCATACAAATACATCTAGGTCCACACACCCAAGGATTCCGGTTATGTGGGGTATGTGGTATATGTTGGCTACTGATTCAGTGTGTGTACCCCAAGCCTACAGGGCTTTGCCCGCAAGTTGGCACTATAGCTGAGCCCTAAGGAGTCAGTCATTCCACCTTCTGTTAGGCCCACTGCCTCTGCATGCTGAGGTACAATGGGGGAGACCAGTGGCACTAAAGCCTGGGATGTCAGACAGTCATTTCAAATATTTCATCCTTGAGAAGGCTGGGAGTTTTCTTAACAATTGACAGTTGCTTTGGCAAATGGCCACAGGTCCTCTGAAGGAACACTTCTTTGAGGGAGACCACTCGCCTTCCTTTTTATAACAGGGTCTCTCTATGGAGTCTAGGTTGACCTTGAATTTGCAATCTTCCTGCCTCAGCATTCTGAGTGCCATGTTAACAGCATGAGCCCCCATGCCTGGCTCAGCCTTCTTTTCAATGAAGTCCTATTGTGTGAGATATTAAGGCTTAAAAAATACAGGCATCTTAAACCAATGGAAAGTGGTAGCTTCATAGTACCAGAGGGAAGAATGTGACATAACATTGTTTTAGGCTTCGATGAATGCCTTAAGGCCACATAAAATAAGTATTAACTATAACTACAAAGAAACCCTCTTTCTCAGTACCCACATCCCTGAAAGCTGTCATGATGAGTTACTAATACAAGATTCATTCATTACATTTAAAATGGTTTTTTAACTATAATATGAATGAAATGTCTTTTATGTACCGCCATTAAGAAACTTGTACTCGTGTGTTGTTTTCTTTTGTTCGGTTCTGTGTTCTGTGTCAAATCTGTGCCCAGATGCATACTATATGTTGTCCTAAATATGCATATTTTAGTCAGTACTCACAGTAACTCTTAAGGTAAGTGTTTGATTCTAATTTCAATGAGGAAATTGAGAACTGGAAATGTCTTATTTCTTGCCTTTTATGTTACAGCCAGCAAGTGAAACTCAGGACTCAAACCTAAATCTCCGAACTCTAAACCCAAAGCTCTCTCTACCACTTCACCTAGTTTCCTAAACACAGTTCTCTCTCCCTATCTCTCTCTCCTTCCTTCCCTCCTACCTTTCCCCCATCTATCTCCCTCTTTGCCTTGCTCACTCAATTGCTATAAAATTCACAACACAATCCCTCTTAAGTTTGCCATTGAGAGGCACTCGGCTTATTTTACAATACTGTACAACCTTCACCTCTATCTAGTTTCAAATATTTTCCTCACCTCAAAAGGAGCTCCCATGTTAATTACATAGGCATTTCCTCTCCTAGCCCCTCTCAGCCCTTAGCAAGCAATAATCTGTCTATGGCTTTACGTACTCCAGACATTTTATATCAACAGAAGTGTACAGCATATGGGCCTTTTGTGTCTCGCTTCCTCCGATGAGCGTAGTGTTTTCAAGTGTGCACACCGCAGAGAAGGGGTGGGAGCTGAGCTGAGTGGCTCAGTGGGGAAACACATGCAGATGGGCCAAGATAAATCTGACAGCATTTCTCAGGAAGCTTCATCTTTAACACACCACTGCAGAGAGCAGCCTCTCCCTATGCCTCAGTGCCTTACATTGAGGCATAAAAACATGACCACTGAAAATACTCATATGCACAGGCTTAGATCAGAAAAGTGCTTTCCCATGTCAAAAAAAAAAAATAAACATTTAAATGTCTGCCTTGTGAAGGACAATGCTTTTAACCAGAGTCCATTTGTCCCTTCAGAATTTGAAGGCAATCTTGGAGAGAGAGGTAATTGCCATGAGCCCCATGCGTGAGCCCTCCTTCTGTAAATTGTTGATGAGCCGATACTTAAGCAATGGGCTTCTGTGTTATAGGGAAACTGAGGGATCGCTCAAGAACTATCCTATTTCTATTGAGTGTTTCTGTAACAGCACTGACTCTGAATCTCATTTTATGCCTCTTGACATTTAGCCCGTAGGCATGCAGAGAAGCTCAGTTAGTAAAGTGCCTGTCTTGCAAGCATGAGGATCTAAACCCAGTTCCCACACACGGCCCTGGGAAAAGGGAAACAGGTGCATCTCTGGGGCTCCTTGGCCAGCGGGTCTAGCCTAATTAATTGGCAAGTTCCAGTCCAGTGAGAAACCTTGTTTCAAAAACAGTGTATGGTGCCTGAGAAACAACATCTGAGGTTGTCATCTGACCTACACACACACACACACACACACACACAGAGTCAAAATTACAATAAGAAAATTGGCCAAAATGCCAAGAAAGAAAATTTACTAAGAATTTTAAAGTTTCACAAAAGAAATGCACTCCTTTTTTAAATTTTTAATTTTTATTTATTTATTTGAGAGTGACAGACACACAGAGAGAGAGGCAGAGAGAGAGAGGAGAGAGAGAGAGAGAGAATGGGTGCGCCAGGGCCTCCAGCCACTGCAAATGAACTCCAGACGCATGTGCCCCCTTGTGCACCTGGATAACGTGGGTCCTGGGGAATCAAGCCTCGAACCGGGTTCCTTAGGCTTCACAGGCAAGTGCTTAACCGCTAAGCCATCTCTCCAGCCCTGTACTCTTTTTTAAAAGGAAATTATTTATTCATTAGAGAGAAACAGAGGGAGAGAAGGAGTGAGTATGGGCATGTCAGGACCTATTGCTGTTGCAGACAAACTCCAGAGTACACATACAACTTTATACGTTTGGCTTTATGTGGGTACTAGGGAATCAGACCCAAGTCAGCAGGCTTTATAAGGAAGCACCTTTAGTAGATGAGCCATTTCCCATGGCCCCAAATACACTATCTTTCTTAGTGCTTTCATCTCAGCTGTTTTTCTCCAACCTGCCTTGTTCTTGGTGGCAGAAAATGTGTGGTCAGTAGCAAGTACGTGACATACGTGACAGGGTGGTACTATGACACACTCCCCACCAGCTCAAGTGTGAAATGCCTGATTTCCAGATGGTGGTTGCAGTCAGTTCCATGTTGCTGGGATGAACAAACAAACCAGATACAGTGTACGGTGGGGGGCAGGGAGGTGTTTATTTCAAGCTTACAGGTCTAGGGGAGGCTCTACCGGTGGTGGAAGAAGCTGGTTCCCTCTCACGTATCCAAGCAGAGAGAAACCACCAAACTGCAAGAAAACACCAAGAGCAGCGGCAAGCAAGACCCCCAGACCTCACGTCACCGCTCGCTCACACCCTTGGGCTGGACCCCAGGACCCTCCCCCAGTGGCAGTCCCCCAACCTGACAGCCGGAGATCCAAGTTACAAACAATAAAACACCTGAGTCTATGGGGGACTTCCAAACCACTGCAGTGCCTCTGTTTGGGTTAAGTGACGCTCACTGGAAGAAGCATGTCATCGGGAGCACATGCTCAGGGGTGTGTCTTTCCCTGGCCCCTTGCCGAATTTCCTCTGCTTCCTGATCACCACGAGGTAAAGCACTGCACCATGCCTCAATTTCCCTTGACTGTGATGTTCTTAAGAGCAGGGGGCCAAGCAGCCATGGGCTGAACCCCACGCAGACATGAGACAAAATAAATCTTTCCTCCTTCAGTTATTCTTTCCTGGTATTTTGTCACAGTGATTGGAAGAGTGACCAATACCAAAAATGTCATGGTTTGAACAGGCTTGTCTATTGAATGTTTGGTCTCCAGTTAGTGGCTCGATTTTTGGAAGTTCTGGAAACTAGAGGTTGTGGCCTAGAAGGAGGAAGAAACTGCCAAGGAAGACACTAGAGGCTTTTGAAAGTTATCCCTGCTCCCTGGTCCCCCCCCCCTCTCTCTCTCTCTCTCTCTCTCTCTCTCTCTCTCTCTCTCTCTCCCCCTCCCCCCCTCCTTCCTTCCTTGAGGTGAACAGACTACACTTCCCATGATCCTCCTGCCACCAGGTACTGCTTCCTCACAGGCAGTGATGCCGAGAACTGTGGACTGAAATCTCAAACTGTGAGCCAAAATAAATCCTTTCCCCGTCAGAATGGTTCTGTCTGGAATTTTGTCACAGTAATGAGAAAAGTAACTGGGACGCCTCATAAACCAAGATATGCCTTGGTTACAGGTTAACTGTTACCATGAATGCAGTGGTAGGTCTGACAGCTTGTGATATCTGGCCTCATTTACCCTCATTGTGGATGTGAGTTTGTAGAAGGCAAGTTTCCATGCAGAGACCATTCAGCAGCTGCCTGGCATTAGGATTGTGCCACTTTATAAAAAGAAAAAAAAAAAAGAACACTTGTACATTTTGCAAAAGAGATAGTATAAAGATTTGCAAGAATTCTTTTCTTCTTCCTGGGATTCTCAACCCTGGGGAGTTGTCATTACTAGGGTAAAGGGGCTGCAATTTCAGTTGTGGGTCTCAATCCCAGTGGGGCCCATACATCTTTAAGAATTTATTTGTTCTGTGTCAGAGTTTGGCTAACTAGCCTGTGAGTACTTCCAAATTCTCCAGATGCCCATTTTAAATGCTTGGCTGGCCTCCTTATGTAGCATAACCTTGCAGGCATTTCACAACCACCCTCAGTCCCTGGACTCTAAAACAACAAACTCAGAAGTTCTGAAATGTGTCCCATGAAGCATGAAAGATTCATTTAGGATCCATCTGATTCAGTTCTGTGTTAATAGGAGACCTGATGTACTTACGAAGAACTTCTTCTCCTCACAAGAAACTTGGCACTTGACAAAATGTTTTTGTCTCATGACCAAAAATACAGGGTGGCTTGGAGAGGCTGTGCCTTCTTTTCATATTATATCCAATATCTTTATGACTGACTGCAACAAACTGGGGAGGTAAAATATCCTGCACAAATCTATGTCGTCTGAAAGTCATGGTGAAGAACAGAGGACTGAAGTTCCCCACCTAACAGGGAAAGTTACTCTATGACTTTCTGAAAATGGTACCAAACAAGTGGCTGGGGTTCTTTTGCTCTATGTAAATAGAAATTGTGGGGGTTGGAGAGATGGCTTAGCGGTTAGGGCACTTGCCTGCAAAGCCAAAGGACCCATTTTCGATTCCCCAGGACTCATGTAAGCCAGATGCACAAGGTGGCACATGCATCTGAAGTTCATTTGTAGCCAGTAGAGCCCCTGATATGCCCATTTTCTCTCTCTCTCTCTCTCTTTTCCTGCCTATTTCTTTCTCTCATTCATAAATAAATGAATAAATAGAAGAAAAAATTGTGGGTAGGCAAGGAGAAGGTCTCCTAAGCGCTACCAACTCTGGGTCGTTTGAGTGTCCAAGGCCTAGAAATGAGGCTGGCAGACCCAAAGGCATACAGCTAGGAGCTGGTTGCTCAGGGTGCCAGAAGTTGAAAGTTCTAGGTATTATGATTGAAGGTTTGAAAATCTATGCCTTAACTACACACACACACACACACACACACACACACCCCTACGTGCAGCTATTTTGATTCTCAGCTTCCCTGGGCTGTGAACCAGAAACTACAGGTAATGCCTACAGGTTATAAACAGGCCCCAGGCCCTGGACCCTCAACGCTCTTGCGAGTGCTGGAGTTCCAGTCCTCAGGTCTCGGGTGTCTGAACCCTTTGCTCTTCGGGCTGAGCAGCAACTCAAATCTCTTGCAGAAACGAAGGCCTACAGATTCTCCCTGCTGTCTTCCACGTCTGCTTTCGATTTCCTCTGTCCTGTGTGTGCCATCCCTACTCTCTCTGTGCCTGCCCTGGCCACCCTCTGGAACTTACCAGCCGCCCTCTCGCTGCTGCTGACACCGTGGCCACCGGCACGGCCGGGCTGGATGCCTGCAGTCCTTCCTGCGTGCTACCAGCTCGCCTGCTCCACTAGATAACGCTGAAGATGAAAAGAAAGCAAGAAAGGATGGTGTGGAAAAGCCTTCTGGTGGGCCTAATGTTGCAACACCAGGGGGCAGTACAGGAGGCTTTCCTCCAGCTGACTCAAAACAGCCTGCTTCTGAAGCCCCAAAGGTGTCCCCACAGGAACCGCAGCAGAGGGCCTTGCTCACCCAGTGCGGCGTTTCTGTCAATCACAGCACCGGCTTCCTGTGATTGAAAGTCTTCTGCCCGCTTCTGCTCACTCAGCTGCGGAAGCACTACCCTGTGAAAGTGGCTTCAGGGTCATCAAGAGCTCACTAAGGGGCTGGGGAGATGTCTCAGTGGCTGTAGGTCAGCTTGGATTTGATTTCCTAGCACCCACATAAAGCCAAGGTGAACAAAGTGGTGAATGCATCTGGATTTTATTTGCAGAGGCAAGAAGACCCATTCACATTCTCTCTCTCTCTCTCTCTCTCTCTCTCTCTCTCTCCTTGCAAATAAATAAGTAAATTTTTTCTTTTCATTAATTTTTATTTATTTATTTGAGCGAGAGAAGCAGGTAGAGAGAGGGAATGGGCACATCTGGGCCTCTAGCCACTGCAAACAAAATCCAGATGCACATGCCATCTTGTGCATTTTTACATGTGTCATAGAGAATCAAACCTGGGTCCTTTGGCTTTGCAGACAAGTGCTTTAACCACTAAGCCATCCCTCCAGCCCAATAAATATATTTTTTAAAAAGAGTTCAGTAAGAAGACTGGTAAAAGGTGCTTGAAACAGTCTTGGCTACAACATAGCTTCCTCTAGGTGTCCATAGAGCTTTCCAAACAGCTGGCTGGCATGACAGCCTTCCTGCCCACTGCTGAGCCGACAGTCCTTCACTCAAGGAAGCAGGGGCACGAGAAACAGATCAGTCTAACAGGCATTGTTCATCCCAGCCCCCAGCACTTAAAGGGGCATTTTACTATAAAGGCTTATTATGAGTATTAACAGTGATTTTTCAGTATTCAACAGTGCTCTAACCATGCTTAATCCTGACTTGTTGCTCCAGAAGTGGTGGGTGGTCTCCCTCATTTGTCTCTAATAGATCGTTTACATAGTTTTAAAATTTATTTTTATTCATTTATTTGCAAGTAGAAAGAGATAAAAGAGACAGAGAATGGGCATGCCAGGGCCTCCAGCCACTGCAAACCACTCCAGATGCATGCACCACTTTGTGTATCTGGCTCTACGTGGGTACTGGGGAATTAGGTCATTAGGCTTTGCAGGCACGTACCTTAACCATCAAGCAATCTCTCCAGCCCCCTACATACACATTTAAGAAGATGTGGAGACTGTAATCCAGGAGACTTCTAACAAATCACAAACATCACTTGATAGCTTACCTTTTGTATCTGTTAAATGATAACCAATCATGATCTTTCTTTGAAGTGCCCAACTTCAAAGAACTGTTGGGAAGACCAAGGAAGTAATTGTTTGAGTGTACAAGGAGCTCTTGACTTCAGAGACAATCTTTCATCTAGCACAGAAAGATGGAAATTTATGTTTTATTAAACACTTGCTTATCTCCTGGCTGACTGAAAAAAAAAAAAAAAATGAGCCCACAGCCAGACCTACCAAAGAAGGATTTTGAGAGAATTAGACTGAAATTTTAAAAAAGCAACATAACAGTATTTAACTTAAAAAGCTCTAAGTTCATATTTTCCTCCTTTATTCTTACAGCAGTGAACCTTAGCACTTCTATTTCCTGTCTCCCTGCCTTCCCTGTACAGTTAAATGTCCATAGGAGCTTTTTTTTTTATCAGTAAGAAATTTATTTATTCACAAGAACATCCAGCCAGGTGTGGTGGCACACACCTTTAATCCCAGCACTTGGGAGGCAGAGGTAGGAAGATTGCTGTGAGTTCGAGATCAGCCTCAGAATACGTAGTCAATTCTAGGTCAGGCTGGGCTAGCTTGAAACCTCACCTCAGAGAAAAAAAAAATCCAAATCCTGGACACTGCCCAGAAAAATTTAACAAGTTTATTTATAATTGCTATAAAGTTGAACTGTTGCAATATATGCTTTACATCCCTACATTTATATTAAAAACTCACACAGAAATGAAAATGGAAAAACTGCCAATACATGATTTTTGTCCCCTACTTCTCCACTCGGAATCATATACTTAGGTACCTTCTGACCCCATGGGGGAAAAATATATATATATATATATACATACATACATACACATATACACACACACATATATATATGCGGCCTGTTAGCTGGATATCTTTTGGCATAACCGTTCCACGTTTGGCATGGATAGCACACAGGTTGGTATCTTCAGAAAGGCCAACCAGATAGGCCTCACTTGCCTTGTGCAAAGCACCAATAGCTGCACTTTGAAAGCGCAGATCTCTTTTGGAATCCTAAGCAAATGCTCCAATCGCACGCTGGAAGGGCAGTTTGCGAATGAGAAGTTCAGTGGACGTGAGATGGCATCGAACTTCACTGAGTGCCCCAGCGCCAGGTCCGTAACGATGAGGTTTCTTTGTCGGTCCAGTAGAGGGCGCACTCTTGAGCGTCAGCTGTTTGCTGGGTGCTTTACAAGGAGTGGACTTGTGGGCAGCGGGCTTTGTACAGCCATGGTATAGAGATCTCCTTACCACCCCTTCTCCTTCGGCTGGAGCTCCACGAGCTAGGGTGGCACTAACGTTGGGTGTGGAGGAGGTGCCTGTGAACGCAACTGAAAGATCCCGTAGGAATTTTTTAAGATGCTTTTTTTTTTTTTTTGGCGGGGCGGGGGTGCGGAGATAAGGTCTCCCTCTAGCCCAGGCTGACCTGGAATTCACTGTGTAGTCTGAGGCTGGCATCGAGCTCACAGCGATCCTCCTACCTCTGCCTCCCGAGCGCTGGCATTAAAGGCGTGCGCCACCACTCTTGATGTTACCTCCCACTCACCTCATCTTAGTGCCATCTGGCTCTTGCTCCCCGTTACCCAATTGAAAAAGTTCTTGCTAAAGTCATTAGCAACATTTGTTGCAAAACCCAGTGGATATCTTTAGATTCGCTCCTCAGCTGAATGCGTGGTGGTTTTGTCTGGCTGGTGGCCGGCACTGGACAGCCGGGAGCCTCGGTGGGCCTCGGGCTGGCGCTGGACTCAGAGCAGCCGACACACAAGAATACCCCGCGGCTGAAGCTGCCCACTGCGCTCCTTGCAGCCTAACAGCAAGAGTGGTCATCTTCGTGGTCCGCACAAGTTCACCCCTTGTGCTGCGTGGATTTGTACTTTATATATTCCTTCGGGACGCGTTGCCCAGGGGTAAAAACGCTCGCATCTGTCGCTATAATTGGTCTTAAGACCACAACCACGTCTATCTTCTCCATCGTTCACTCTATGATTCCCTTCAGCGTTGACCTCTGCCGGTCTGGCAAACATCCAGTGATATGCTCAAGAGTCTCATTCCTGGGCTGGAGAGATGGCTCACTGGTTAAGGCCCTTGCCGACAAAGCCAAAGGACTCGTGTTTGATTCCCCAGGACCCACATAGGCCAGATGCACATGTTGGTGCATGCATCTGGAGTTCATTTGCAGTGGCTAGAGGCACTGGCATGCCCATTCTCCCCCCCCCCCCCATAAAGAAAATAAATTTATAAGCCCTTGTGGTGGCACACGCCTTTAATCCCAGCACTGGGGAGGCAGAGGTAGGAGGATCGCCATGAGTTCGAGGCCACCCTGAGACTACATAGTGAATTCCAGGTCAGCCTAGGCTAGAGTGAGACCCTACCTGGAAAACAAAAAACAAAAAAAAAGAAAATAAATTTATATATGATATATATAATATAATAATTATATATTTTTGATATGTAGAAATAATTCAAAGCATAGTTTCTGTTGAGTGCATGTTGCTTTGCCCCCTCATAAAACCCAAAATCACAAGTCACACCTTTGCTGCCCCTTTATGGCCTGTGTGCCTCTTCTTCCCTCTCCACTTTCATATCCTGTATGTTCTGTTGCCCAGTCCACCCTTTTCCTTCAACATCTTTTCCCTCTCTCATGGGAAGTTTTGTGCCCCCTCACAATTCACTTCCACAAAAATATGCATATGTAAAAATTAGATGAAATCCAGATATAAGAGAGAACATGTAGTATGTGTCCTCCTGATTGCTTCACCATATATATATATATATATATATATATATATATATATATGTTCCATTCATCTTCCTGAAAACCTCATAAGTTTATTGTGCATAAGTACCACATTGCAATCACTCACTTTTCTGTGGGTGAACAGCTAGGCGGGTTCCTTTTCCTAGCTATTGTGAATAGAGCAACAATAACAATGGCTGGGCAAGTGTGTTTGTGGTGAGATATGGAGTCCTTCAGCAGTATGTCAAGGAATGGTAAAACTGGGTCATGTGGTAGTTCTCTTTTTAATTTTTTGAGAAACCTTCACACTTACTTCCATAGTGTATGTGCCAGTTTATCCCATAGGTTTTTGCTGTTGTCGTTGTTTTGTTTTTTGTGGTAGAGTCTTGCTCTTGCTCAGGCTGACTTGGAATTCACTAAGTAGTCGCAGGCTGGCTTTGAATTAACAGTAATCCTCCTACCTCCACTTCCTAAATACTGGGATTAAAGGCCTGCGCCACCACACCTGGCCTATCCCATACTTGATAGCACAATTCACCTGGGTAGAAATCCTCTACCAGGTCACTGAGCTCTGGAAGGTCTCTATTGTCCTCTACTGGTCATTGTCAGACCAGCACTTGGATTATTTTACATCTCAGTTAACTTTACTGTATGATAAAGTGACTCTCGTCTGCTTCTTTCTATCACTCTCATGCCTCAGTAATACTATTTCTTCATCGTGAATTCGTTTTTCATCTAATTTTAGACTTAGTACTGTGGATCCCGTCCTTATACAAACACATCCTACTCCATGGAGACAAGGGTCTTCTGTTCCGGTATGCTAGGTGGCTACTTTCATTTGACTATTGCTCTTTCTGTGTTCATTTACCCATGCAAAATTTATTCTGAACAGGAAGTTCTTTCAAAAGCTTTAAGGGCTTTCAAATTTGTCTCCAGATTAAGATTTTTTGGTAGGATTTATCATAAGTAATGGTTTCTGATTCCTACTCCTGAAAATTCTTATCTTGTATACCTGAGACAGCCATTATAGATCTGTGTTTCAATTTATTTATATGATTAGCTCAACATGCATTTGGTAAAATGTCAATCAATGCTAACAAGGAGCTGCTAAAAAGTAAGTTGTTCTATGCCCTTCCTGCCAGGTTCCCTGAAGTGCCTACCCTCAGGCAGCCACTACTGCTTCTCGAGGTTCAGTCCCAACACGCAGCCTTCACAATGTCACCACTCATTTGCATGAATGTGGTCTATCAAGTTTGGGACACTTCTGTCCTGATTCATCCTCATCTTTCCCAAGGTTCTGTCTTCCCTTGACCTCATGTATGCTGGCTGAACCATATCGCTCGTCATCTTGATCCTTTCTCATTGGCTCATACCTCTTACTTCCAAGCTGTCAACATGGGCGTGCCACTTGACCCTCAGTGTCCATGTTTTCTCCCTTGGGATTCCCCCCATGCCCGTGAACAGCTCCGACAAGTGCACTCATAGCTCAGTCTCTCTCAACAACATTGCAACCTAGCCACAGACCAGCAAGTTGTTTTTTTTTTTGTTTGTTTGTTTTGTTTTGTTTTGTTTTTCTCTACTTGTTAGATATTTCTTCTTGGTTGGCTAGGAGGGCCTAAAATTTCACATTTTTCTATCAACAATAAAATAGAAGTGTTCATTCTTCTCTTTCCTACCTTCTTTTCTTCCTCCCATCACCATCAATTGTTCCTCTGCCTCTTCAGTGCTATTGCGCCTCTGAAGCATCCCACTTTCATTTGACTCTACTTTTATTCATTGGAGAATTTCTCATGTTACACTTGAGTTTCCCACCCTTTGCCCACAGCTCATAGCTCCAGTGAGGAAAGAAACTGTTCTTATTATGTTCTCAGTACCTCCCTCACTCTCTGGTGGTAGCTCAAAGGTACGCTGAGTCAATGTGTACAGATTAATCCTCAGATTAAAAAATTTTAATATAATTTTTTATTGACAACTTCCATAATTGTGGACAATAACCCATGGTAACTCCCTCCCTCCCCCCAATTTCCCCTTTGAAACTCCACTTGCCATTATATCCCCCACCCCTCAATCAGTATCTCGTTTACTTTGATATCATGATCTTTTCCTCTTATTATGATCGCCTTGTGTAGGTACTTTCAGGTACTGTGAGGTCATGGGTGTTCAAGCTATTTTGTGTCTGGAGGAGCACATTGTAAGGAGTCCTACCCTTCCTTTGGCTCTTAATTCTTTCTGCCACCTCTTCTGCAATGGACCCTGAGCCTTGGAAGATGTGATAGAAATATTTCAGTGCTGAGCCCTCTCCTCTGTTGCTTCTCAGCACCATGATGCTTTCTGAGACATCCCAAGGCCACTGCCATTGAAAAGAGAAGGTTCTCTGAGAGTAGCAATAATCTATGGGTATGAACAATAAGAGAAGTGCCTACTGGACAGTTTTATAAGCATAGTATATACATTTAGCCAGACAGCAGCAGATGTTACACCCCTAGGGCTCACGACTACCCCTGTTGGAGGTTTTTAGAATCAGTATTCCCTCCCATGGAGCTGTCCTCCAATCCAATTAGAGTGTGGTTGGTTTCCCCCATAACAGACATGCCACTATTGCATCCATTGGCTCATTTGACCTGGCTGGCCAAATATAAGGCTTGCAGTATCCACTGTTGAGTACCTCCACTGGTGATTTCTCTTTCTCCCCTTGATCTGCATGCAATGTAGCTTTTTCCAACTTTCCAACAGCTAATCTACACAGAAGAGGTTTTCAGCTCAGTCCAGCAGGATTTCTCAATGACCTTGCAGCCCAAATATGTGGGGTCTTTAGCAATAAGGTCTTACCATCTATTCCAGGTAGGAAACCAAAAACCTCAGCAATGGCCTGTAATGCTTTGGGGAAATCAGGGACCTCTCTGGCCAACAACTCACTGGAAGGTATCCCATCCCTGGCACTGAAAATTTTCTAGTAACAGTCTATGGCTTCTGGGTGTTCCATTGTCCAAAAAAGTAGGTTTCTATATGACTTATTCATATCCTCTTAGACTTTGATTAGCCCTCCCCCCACATTTCCTTTACTCAGTCTCTTCCCTTGACCTCACTTAGGCCTTTCCACCCCCAGTAATCTGTTCTTCTACTTACATATATACAGTATCATCCTTTTAAGTACTCCCTCCCTCCCTTTCTATATGCTTTTTTTTCTATATGCTTTCTAGCTTATGGCCTCTATTACTGAGTTTTATTCCAACTCACATAGAAATCCAATCATTTGTAGCTAAGATCCACATATGAGAGATAACATATGGCATTTGGCTTTTTGGACCTGGGTTACCTCACTAAGTATACTCCTTTCCAGGTCCATCCATTTCCCTGCAACTTTCATAATTTCATTTTTCTTTACTGCTGAGTAGAACTCCATTGTATAAATATGCCACATATTCATTAGCCACTCATCAGTTGAGGGACATGTAGGCTGGTTCCATTTCCTAGAGCAGCAATAAACATGGTTGAGCAAGTATCTCTAAGGTAGTGAGATGAGACATTAGGATATATACCTAGGAGTACTATAGCTGCGTCTTATGGTAGATCTAGTTTTAGCTGTCTTAGGCACCTCCACATTGATTTCCACAATGGTTGGACCAGATTGCATTCCCATCAACAGTGTAGAAGGGTACCTCTTTTTCCATATCCTAGCCAGCATTTATGGTCATTTGTTTTCATGATGGTAGCCAATCTGACAGGAGTGAGGTGGAATCTCAACATAGTTTTAATCTGAATTTCCCTGATGACTAGGGATGTAGAACAATTTTTTAGATGTTTATATGCCATCTGTATTTCTTCTTTTGAGAACTCTCTATTTAGTTCCATAGCCCCTTTTTTAATTGGGTTCTTTGAGTTCTTAGTATTTAGTTTTTTGATTGTTTATATATCCTGGATATTAGTCCTCTTTCAGATGTGTAGCTGGTGAAAAGATTTTCTATACATTCTGTAGGTTGCCTCTTTGCTCTATTCACAGTGTCCTTTGCTGTACAAAAGCTTTGCAATTTCATGAGGTCCCAGTGGTTGATCAGTGATTTCATTTCCTGAGCAACTGGGGTTATATTCAGAAAGCCTTTGTCAATACCAATACGCTGAAGGGTTTCCCCTACTTTTTTCTCTAGCAGTTTCAGAATTTCAGGTCTGATATTAAAGTCTTTGACCCATTTGGACTTAATTCTTATGCTTGGAGAAAGATAAGGATCTATTTTTATCCTTTTACATATAGATAACCAGTTTCTCCAGCACCATTTGTTGAAGGGGCTGTCTTCTCCAATGAGTATTTTTGGCATTTTTGCTGAAGATCAGGTGGCTGTAGCTACATGGACTTACATCTGAGTCCTCTATTCTGTTCTACTGATCTACATGTCTGTTTTGGTGACAGTACCACGCTGTTTTTGTCACTATGGCTTTGTAGTACAGGTTAAAATCAGGCATGGTGATACCACCAGCCTTGTTTTTGTTGCTCAAAATTGTTTTAGATACTTGAGAGTATTGTGCTTCCAAATGACTTTTTGGATTTTTTTTTTCTATTTCTGAAAAGAATGCCACTGGAATTTTGATGGGGATTTCATTAAAGGTGTAGATTGCTTCTGGTATGATTGCCATTTTCACAATATTGATTCTTCTAACCCAAGCGTATGGGATGTCTTTCTATTTCCTATTGTCTTCTGCAATTCCTGTCTTGAGTGTTTTAAAGTTTTCATTGAAGAGATCCTTCACTTCCTTGGTTAGGTTTATTCTAAGGTACTTTATTTATTTATATATTTGGTGCAATTGTGAATTGTTGAGAATTTTTGCATTTATGTTCATGAGGAAAATTAGTTTGTAATTTTCTTTTTTTGTTATGTCTTTGCCTGGTTTTGGTATCAGGGTAATGCTGGCTTCATAGAAGGAGTTCAGTAGTACTCCTTCCTTTTACATTATATGAAAAAATTTGAGAGACAGTGGTGTTAGTTCTTCCATGAAGGTCTGGTAAAATTCACCAATGAATCCATCTGAGCCTGGACTTTTTTAGTTGAGAGATTTTTTTTTTTTTATAACTGCCTGGATCTTTGTACTTGTTATAGATCTGTTTAAATGGTTTATCTCATCTTGGTTTAATTTTGGTAGTTCATATAAATCAAGGAAATCATCCATTTGTTTCAGATTTTCAAACTTAGTAGAGTATACGTTCTTAAAGTATGTCCTTATAATTTTCTGAATTTCTTTGGTATCTGTTGTAATGGTGTCTTTTTCATATCCAATTTTATTAATTTGTGTCTCTTCTTGCTTTCTTTTGGTCAGATTTGCTAAGGGTTTATCAATCTGGTTCATCCTTTCAAAGAACCAACTCTTTGTTTCATTGAGTCTTTGTACTTTTTTTGTTTCTATTTCATTAATTTCTGCCCTAATCTTTATTATTTCTTCCTGTCTACTGATTTTTTGTTTGCCTTGTTCTTCTTTTTGCAAGGCCTTAAAGTGGACCATTAAGTTGTTTACTTGCATCCTTTCTAACTTCTTAATATAGGTACTTAGAGCTATAAATTTCCCTGTTAGGACTGTCTTCAAAGGTATTGTTATGTTGTATTCACATTATCATTTGATTTTATGAATTTTTTTATTTCCTTCTTGATTTCATCATTGATCCACTCATCATTTAGTAGTGTATTGTTTAGTTTCCATGATTTTCTATGTTCTCTATAGTTGTGTGCTGGGTAAAACTGAACTCAGCAGGTTTTGCTGGTTACAATTTTACTTCTATATGACAAAATTTATAAAATAGTAGGATTTTTGCTGTGAAAGAGACTTTAGAGATTATGCCAAACATCTGTGTAATTTTACAGTTAAGGAGTTAATATCTAGCTCAAGATTGAAAGTCAGCAAGACTGAGAACCCCATCCTCCCAATTCCCTTTCCAGGATGACTCTGCATATACAGTTGTTTCATTTCTTCTTCTAGAGTGTAAACATCCAAAATAAGGGATTGAACAACAAAATTCCTTTTACATAGTAGCTTCATGAAATTACACTGGTTGAATGTGAACATTTGATAATGATGGCTAATTGATATTTTTAATCAATGACATCCCATGTTTCCTAGAAGACAGCACGAAGCATAGATCTCATGGTGGTGGGGAAAGAAGAAGGAAGCAGTGAGGCAAGCAAGGTGAGGGAGGAATGTACATTCAGCTGCTTCCCAGGGAGCAGTGTGTGACCCAGCAGGTGATGTGCTTGGCGTATCTGCAGCCACTCTGTGGACAGCTGATGGACAGCCATGCCTTGTAGAGCTCTAACGCAGGAACGTCCCGGCTCTTCCATTTCTACTTGTTTCCTCCTGATCAAAGTGACTCCTCAGGTTGCCTGGTTCTGTGTCCTGGCCTTCAGGGCTTCCTTGGAAGCTGATGTTCATGCTTTGTGGGAAAGTTTCTCATTTGAGTCCAGAGTAGAGGAAGTCACCTGTTCCTTAAACCTATTGAGTAAGATTGTGACTGCCATCCTTGTTCCAGTAGGGATTACTGGTGTTGGCAAGATAAACTGATGGCAGCTGGTTTGAAGAAACAGGCCTGAAAGAGGGATCATTTTCAAATGTCTTATACATGTCAACAGTGACATTCATGAAAAAAATTAGGACCCAGATTAAACAAATTCTAATTTTTCCCTTAAGAACAACTTGCAAAACTATATATGACTTTGAACAATTACTAAATTCTGTTTACCCATGTTAAGCTATGATTCTACATAAAATGACCAATAAAGTCATCTTTGCATTAATTACTCAATAGAGTACAGTGCGACACAATCCAGCCTTTTAACCATGACTCTGCTTTCATACCTAACTTGGACCCTTAGTGAAAGTTGGTCCCCAAAGCATACTTAAGTGAGGGGAAAAGTCCTTTCTTTCCAAGCCAGTAGTTTTACCACTTACAAAGAAGACTTGAGAACTTGGATACACTTCAAGGGCCTCTGGATATTTTTCTTCAGCAGAAATCCCAGTCCAGACGTTCAATAACCAGGTTTGTTTAGAAAGAAGAGATAAAGAAACAAATGTAAACGGAGGCCAAAATTTGAAGGCAATAAATAGTGACAGATCCAAAGATTATACTTGATTTTATTGTTAAGGCTACCACTCTCTCCAGATTTTACTGTCAGATATTACAGAAGAAAAGGAAAAAAAAAAAAAGGTTGGGGAATGAAAGATAAAATTCAATATGAAGGAGACATTTAAAAGCTTAAAGTAGCTGAAGAACAGTTATAGGGTAATCTGACTTCCAGGAGACACCGTAAAGTTAGTCAATATTTACAAATGATTAGTAGAGGCCCAGAGAGGTTCTTTTCATAGAGTTCAAAGTTTGACGGGAGAATTGTAAGCTAGGACCAGAGGACTTACAGAGGAGAATTTTCTCTACATGAATTCATACTGATAAGACTGCAGACGCTGCAGATTCTGAAGTGATCCAGCACAAATCTGCAAGAGTTCGAGGTAGGATTGCTGGGAGAATAAATGTGGGACCAGAAAAAGGGATAACTTTTGTCTGGTTTTGCAACATACAGCAAAACAATATTTTAGAAATAGTAGACTGCTTAAGATCTCAAAGCCTTTAAATCTTTTGTAAAGGGGGACTATGCGTTGGGTTCATTTGTCCATCATAATTGTTTTGAAAATTAAATAAGCCAGGTATGGTGGCACTCGCCTTTAATCCCAGCACCCAGGAGACAGAAGTAGGAGGTTCCTATGAGTTCGAGACCACCCTGAGACTGCATAGTAAATTCCAGGTCAGCCTGGGCCAGAGTGAGACCCCCAAAAAAACAAAAAACAAAAAAGAAAGAAAAAAAGAAAAAAATAAGACATATAACCATCAGTTTTAAAACAACATAAAATGGTATTACTTATTTAAATTTCTCCTTCACTGCCCTTGTTGCATTTATGCATGCCTGTGTCATAGATGCATGGCAGACAAGTCTATTTTCATTTTCTTACACTCATGAAAACAGGCTGATTTTTCATATGATTCCACAATCCAAAACACACATTAGCATTTAGTGGAGGCTTACTAAATACATTCTGAATGAGGCACTATTAAATAAAAAATTTAGCAGGCTGTGCTATAAATCACAGTGTACTAGAAAGCATTTAATATGAATATGATCTAGGGCTGGTTGCACACAATGTTATCCCTGCTCTATATAGCAAGTTGGAGGCCAGCCAGGGCCACATGGAAGAAGACCCTGTCTAAGTGAGTAACTAAGTGAGTAAATGGTATGTTTCAGTTATGGGATGATAACATCCAAATCCCCAAAGCTCATGGTGCAAAATCAGTGGAAGTTTTAGGACCGGGTAAGATGGCTCAGTGGATAAGGTGTTTGCTGTGCGAGAATGAGGAATGCATTCCAGATCTCCAGCACCACGTGAGTGTCAGGTGGGCAGGATGGCTCGCCTGTAATCCCAGCACTCAGATGGTGGAGACTGGGTCCTTATGGCAAGCTGACTAGCTAGATGAGTCAAACTGGTGGGCCCTGGGTTCACGTTAGAGAGCTTGCCTCAGTATTTGAGGTGGAGAGTGATCAACACAGAAACCTGCTGTCAACCTTTGGCCTTCACACACACACACACACACACACACACACACACACACATGAACATGCACACACCCCTGTGCATATATCACATACATATTCAAAGTATATTTGGTAGTTTTAATTAATTCTACAAGCCACAAAGCAAATGAGGTTTCTAAAAATCCTCACATTAATTACTTCAAGTAGTGACATGGCCCCGTGAATAAAACCATAGGAACCAAGGGAAATGGGCTCACTGCATTCCATATGAGTCAAATGATATTTAAAAACAAATTGATAAGCTTAAGTCAGGTGGCTGTCATCCAAAAGGGCGGACAGTGTCTCAGACTACATAAAAAGAAGAGAAAAAGTTCAGGTTGAATCCTGGGGAAGGAAAATAAAAAAAGGTATCCTTGATCTATCTTCAGATATGTAAAGGCTGTCCAATGTGGTCCCTGTAGGAAACACGCAGAAGCGACACACTCCAAAGCTGGATGGTCACAGGTGAGATTTGGATTCCACACAAGGAGGAACACTCTAACAATATCACCTGTACAACAATGGAATGGGTTCCTCTAGGAGGTGCAGAGGTTGTGTCGCATAATGTTTGTGGCTTAAACACTGCTTATGGTCCTGTTTGTGCCTCACATAGCTCCAAAGAGTATGAAATCTATTTTTAATGAATATTTTTGACTGATCAACGTCAGGGAAAATAGTCATTTTTATATAGGAGTAAATGCCCAGTAAGGCTTAGCATGAAGCCAACCCTATAGATGTGCTCTCTCCAGATTTGCTCTGTCGTGCACACCCATCAGTTCAGCTTTGAGCAAGTACTCCTGGAACATTCACACATGAGCACCACATTATATGACACTGTTCCTCAGCACATCTTATCAATGCCTGTGCAATGCAGATCACGTGAGGGTCAAACAGTCAGAGAGAGACACAGTAGTGTGCTTCCTCTCTGCACACCAGTGAGTCATCAACAGCTACCTCACTCAGCTAGGTATTTTGGATTCTTCTTGCTCTAAATGATCTGCATACTAATATTAGGGTTTCCATTTCACTTCTTACATTTATGATTTTTTTTCTTGCAAAGAAAGTTAAGTGATTTCTGAAATGTCTATATGCTTTTCATAAGCCTTAAAGAAAACTAATTTAAAAGTCAGTTTCTTGTTGGTGCTGCATGATTTTCACCCAACTTTTCTATCTTGTAAAAAAAGAAAAAAAGTGGATGTTGTGCCTTTATAAGTATCACATATTTTACCCCACGACATTTGCACAATGCTATGTCAGAAGGAGAGATTTAAATGAGTGCATCGCAGTAGCCACATCGTTTTATAGGTCCTTTATGCCAAATTTCCACCAAACTCCCAAGTCTCAGCACAAAGCCAGCAACCTTATTTGAGTATTGTGAAGCTATTTGATACAAAAGCTTATATGTTTCCTCACATATTTGAATTGCTTTGAAATTATTAGACCATACATCATCACATAGTCCCAAGTCTTCATCATTGCAGATGCTTCTTCTCTATGATCTAGACAGTGGTCATGATTTGCTTTTTGTAAGATGAAGTCACATGGCTCTGTCTTACCTAGCTTTCAATTAACCAGCAGAAGGAGCACCAAGAGATAAGTCGGCTTCTCCAGTGCTTCCAGGTGTCTAACTGGACCAGAGGCTTCCACCATTCAGACCCGGTTCTGAGCAGAAGAAGCATTTCTGGGCACTGGAGAGACCTGGGCTTACATCAGGGGCAGGAGCACCAAGGGGAATCTACTCTCTTGCCAGAAATTTCTAGAGGGGAAGTCTCTTTTATTCAAGCTCCTCTTCGACCCTTGTTCCAAAAGCTAAATCAGTGGTTCCTGTAAACTTCTGTAGGGATGTGAAATAGACAACAGAAAGCAGGTGTGGTGGCTCACACCTATAATGCCAGTACTTGGAGGCTGATTTAGTGGCATTGACCTAGGTTTGAGGCCAGCCTGAGCTTCATAGTGAATTCTAGGTTAGTCTTATCTAGAGTAAGAACCTGACAAAAAGAAGAAGAAGAAGAGGAGGAGGAGGAGGAGGAGGAAACAAAGAAAGAAAGAAAGAAAAAAGAAAACAAATGAAAAAAAAAGAAAAAGAAATTCTCACCAAATCTGTTTCTCTAGATAAACTATTAATATTAAGACAATACCAGTTTATGCAGTGAGTCTCAAGTCTGTAAGTTATTGACTCTCAGTTTCCTCAGTTGTAAGGAAGTGACAATAACAGGAATAATGCCATACCATTGCCACTATTACCATATGGTTAGTAACTTCTGTTTTCTGTGTTTAGTGCTTACATCAGCCCTAAGAGGCAGGTTTATGATTCCCATTCACACATGAGGAAGCATGAGGCTTAGAGAAGTTGGAGAGCTAATTATGGTAATACAGCTAGACAGGAAACTGAGTAAGTCATTTTGGCTCAAAATCTCCATGCTCTCACCTGCTTTGAGAAAAATAACACCCTCCTACAGTTATGTTTTTTAAGTTATAAATTATTAAGTTTATTTAGGGAGAAATCACAAATTGTGGGGTTTATTTAAGGGAGATTAGGAGCTAGAACCGAGTCAGAAACATGTGGGAAGCAGGAAACGTGCTCTCATGTGGAAACACTGCATAGTTTATAAGGTACATTTAGGAGAAATTGAGATTTTGGAGGGGAGGGAGAGCTGGAGTAGAGCACAAGCATGTGGAGGGAGTTAGGCTGAGGCTTTCAAGGAGAAACTAAGGTAAGGCTGCAAGCATGTGGGAGATAGAACTTAGGTGCATATTTAGGGAGATTTGAAGGAACACACATGGCAGATGCTTTCCTGTGGAGGGAAGTTAGAGGGTGGACAGTGAGGCTCGATGAAAAATAAGAGGGAAAATATCAAAGCAGAGACCAAGAAATCCAGAGGAGAAATGAATAACCAAGAAAGTTACGCTCATGGTTATCCCAAGTTGAAAGAAACTGCACCAGTAGCAGACCTAAAATGGGTTAGTGAAAGTACCCACGGTGGTAGATCCGGGCTGAAAGGAAAATGCTCTCATGGTACATTAGGAAAGCAGAGGAAAATCATGCATGTAATCAAAGTGAGAACTTACCGCAAACTATAGAGCAGAGACAAGCACAAGAGCTCCCCCAGACCAGGAAATGGTGTTATGCTCGCCCCTCCCCAGCCAGGCAGGGCGAGGGGGAAGCTAGACTCACACGGGTCCCTGTGGCGGAGCAGAGAGAGGCAGAGCTGAGCAGTGGAGCCAGAAACACAGAGCTGGCCTGAGCGGAGCGGGGTGGAGCTCTTTGTTGTTCAAATTTTCAAAGTAGGGTCTCACTCCAGCCCAGGCTGACCTGGAACTCGCTCTGTAGTCCCAGACTGGTCTTGAACTCACAGTGATTCTTGTGCCTATTCCTCCCCAGTGCTGAGATTAAAGGTGTGTACTATCTCACCCTGCTAGTTACATTGTATTTTAAAAAATCACGTTGATCATAATTATATCCACCTCAGAAAAATTCTGTGAGGAAAACACAAATGGTAGCCTCTACTTCTCCCAGCTCTTTATTTACAAAATTAAGGAAACTTGGGGTTGAGGAGCTAACTTCATCAGAAAAGCACATGCCATGCAAGCAAGGAAGACCTGACCTGAGGTCTCTAGCACCCACATAAAAGCAAGGCCTGACAGTGTGCACCTGAAATCCCAGTACTGAGTGGGGCAGCAGTATCCTGGGATTTGCTGGCTAGCTAGTGCAGCTGAATTGGTGAGCTCTGGGTTCCATTGAGAGACCTTGCCCCAAAAAGCAAGGTGGACAGGCATTGAAGAAGGTACCCAACCTTGACCTCTGGCCTCCACACAGTCATATGTACAGGCTAACACACATACACGTGCATAGAAACATGCATACCCACATACAGACCACACACAAATGAAGGAAATAGAAGCTCACAAAATGAAAATGAGTTTTCTAACTTCCCATAGGTAGAGTGGGGAGGGGTTGACTGGCCTTTATTCCTGTGACTGCTAAATGATTCCTCTGCTTTGCCACCTACAATGAAGAGACCAGAAGCCTCTGACGCCTTCACCCTAACATGGCCATTTAAACCCTGACGTTTTGCATATGCAAAATGAATGGCAGTTATGAGAATAATTAATACTGGTGTTATTTGTGAGGCTCATATGATTTCACTGATAAGATTACTTAGGAACTAAGGTTATGTCTGGATTCTGGTAACGTTGGAAGACAGAGCAGGTGTTTAATATGGCCCACCACTCACTCTCTCGTTCCCCTGTACCATCCTCCCCGACTGTCCCTGCCTGGCCTCCCAGAGAGGAGCGCTGTTTGAAGGGCAGAGTGCCATCCATAATTGCTTAGTTTGATGGCCCTGTTAGTCTTGTCTGTCCTGTGAGGCACTATTGACCTATGAGGGAAGCCACCACAGCTCATGGTCCCCTGTGGAAGACTTGAAGCAGTTTCCTTGTACTTCAGACTGACAGTTCAAAAGCCAGGTAAGTTGTCAATACTGAGGCTCCTCAACTTACTGTGGGGCCACACCCAGTGCGTCCACTGTAACTTGAAAATGTGTCAAGTTGAAGATGCACTTAACACACCTACCTACCAAACACCATAGCTCCATATCATGGTCTGCTATGATTATCTGTTGTGGCCCATCATGGCTGCCGTGATGCTGCTCAGAATCATGGGGAAAAAAGCATACTGTGCATCCCTAGCCTGGAAAAAAAAAAATCAAAATTCAGCAAGCACAGTGGGTACTGAATATGTGCTGCTTTCACACACTCCTAAAGTCAAAAGGCGTGTGTCTGAACACCATTAAGTAAAGGACCACCTGCACACCACTATGCACTGCCCTCGTGTTCATTTGACATAGTTAAAAATAAGGATTTGGTGATGACTACAATCAGGTCAATACACACATTACCACACACCATATTATGTGTGTGTATGTATTTTTGGAGTGTAGTTTTGAG
Source organism: Jaculus jaculus (assembly GCF_020740685.1). Taxonomy (NCBI): domain Eukaryota; kingdom Metazoa; phylum Chordata; class Mammalia; order Rodentia; family Dipodidae; genus Jaculus; species Jaculus jaculus. The sequence goes on along the minus strand of NC_059108.1, from coordinate 137,175,187 downwards.
TCCTACTCTCATAATAATTTCAAGTAAAACAATTGAACTTATCTATAGTCACCAAGCTATTCAGTAGCATTTTAGACCTAGTGGTATTTGTAATGGGATACTTTGAATGTATGTACCCATAGACTAAGATGTTTCATTAAAATTGAGCTTACAAGGTGAGCCGCCAGCAGGAAGTTCTCTGCTATAGGGGTGTTTGTCACTGCAAGTGGATCTTGTAGTCCAACCCTAATGTGTGTTTGGGGGTAGAGCTGAATTCTAGATCTCTGGTGGTTCATGTCTACTGGTATTGGTGTTTTCTTGCTACAGTTTTTTCTCTCTGCTTAGATATATGCACATAAGTAGCTTCTTCTACCATTGATAGGATATCCTCATAGATTGTGTAAGCCTGAAATAAACCACATCCTCCCATTAAAAAAAATAATAATAAGGATTTGGGGCTGGAGAGATAGCTTAGCAGGTAAGGCACTTACCTAGGTTCAATTCCCCAATACCCACGTATGCCCGATGCACAAGGTGGCACATACATCTGCAGTTCATTTGCAGTGCCCTGGCACACTCATTCTCTCTCTGTCTCTCAAACAAATAAAATATTTTAACAAATAAGAATTCATCTCTAGGAAGGTAGAAGTAGGAAGATTTTAGTTTAAGATTTGAGTTTATGGGCTGGAGAGATGGCTTAGTGGTTAAGCGCTTGCCTGTGAAGCCTAAGGACCCCGGTTCGAGGCTCGGTTCCCCAGGTCCCACGTTAGCCAGATGCACAAGGGGGCGCATGCGTCTGGAGTTCGTTTGCAGAGGCTGGAAGCCCTGGCGCGCCCATTCTCTCTCTCTCCCCCTCCATCTGTCTTTCTCTCTATGTCTGTCGCTCTCAAATAAATAAATAAATGAACAAAAAATTAAAAAAAAAAAAAGATTTGAGTTTAAGGCAAGCTTGGGATGACAGAGTAAGTTCCAAGTCAGCCTGGGTTAAAGTGAGAACTTACCTCAAAAAAAAAATGATTTATGAAATAGATCTAAAAGAATAAATGGAAGGCTGGAGAGGTGGCTTAGTGATTAAGGTCTTGCTTGCAAAGCCTGAGGACCCAGGTTTGATTCTCCAGTATCCACATAAGCCAGATGCCCAAGGTGGTGCATGCTGAATCCGGAATTTGTTTGCAATGGCTGTAGGCCCTGATGTGCCCATTCTCTCACTCGCTCCTCTCTTCTTTCTCTTTCTCTCTCTCCATCTCTCAGGTAAATAAATAAATAAAATGCGGTTGTTTTTTTTTTTAAAAAAAAAAAAAAAGAACAAACAACCTGGCATGGTGGCGCACACCTTTAATCCCAGCACTCGGGAGGCAGAGGTAGGAGAATCGCCATGAGTTCGAGGCCACCCTGAAACCGCATAGTGAATTCCACGTCAGCCTGGGCTAGAGCCAAAGGGAGATCTGTTCTATGTCAAGCATCCCTGAACTTCTTGTGAAGATGAGCTGGTCTTCATTTGTTTACCACCTTGCAAAGTACTGAAAATAATGTTAGTGATGGTCTCCTTGAAGCCCTGGAGGTGTTTCCCTTTAAGGAAATGTTATCTTCCTAGAAGATACTGAATAAGCTGAGCTTAGGAGGCTTAACGGATGGCTGGAATTTACCATCCAAAGCATTACTTTAGAGGAGCCGTGACTGGTTGTCATGATACCAAATAATGACCTTTCTGTTGAACATCAAAATCCTGCATGGTGTGAAGCTATTATCTAGGTGTTTTTAGGAAGAAGAATAAATGAGGTAATACATATGAAAATCCAGGTAGACTATTTGAAGAAAAAAAAGCACCAGTAGACTCCTTCTCCACTTTCTCCTGTCACATCTTCAACTTCCTTCTGGATCTGTCTGTAAAAGCTGTCTGTGGACATGATTGAACACTGGCACTATAAAAACGATACTACTAGACTTAAAAAAAAAAAAAAAAAAGGCATCATGTATCCCAAGCTGGTCTCTAGCACTGTGTAGGCAAGGATGACCTTGAACATCTGACCTCCTTCCTCTTCCTCCCAGGTTCTGGGATTACAGGCTTGTGCCACCGTGCAGGTTTGTGCAGCACTGAGGATTGAACCCAGGGCTTCATACATGCTAGACAAGCACTCTACCAACCTAGCCACATCCCTTGCTCCTTAGCTACTAGGTTTTTCAACATACCCCGAGCATAACAATTTCACAGGATAAGATCAAGGTGGCCATCACCCTGAGTGACTGTGTCTCAGAATTCCCATACCAAGCAGGAAGCATGCGATGATGTGGGTACTGCATCACAGCTCCTGCAGCTATTAGTCATGGTGTGTTAGTAAGACAGTCTCAAAAACGTTATTTCCTAAAAGCTTTCCAAAGACTTGGCTCTTCACCCAGAAAGTTTTGGGCAACTGTAATGACAGCGAGGAACTTCAGAATGTCCAAAAGAACAGAATGTATGCCATGCGTTTAATTTTGTGTTATATTCACTCTTCCTGAAAAAGAAACCTTCATCTGATCCTAATTTTCACTTCAGTTCCATAGATTGGTGACCTGTGTGTTGCGAATAGAGTTCTTAGACTCTGTTTATATATGAGTATGGAGATGGTCTGGTTTGGAGTATTAGGATCTAAGTCTTGTGCAGTTTATTGAAGCATGAAAGTTGGATGTTACACACAACCTAAATCCACTTGTCTGAGAAAGTTTAAATAAGCACTGCCATGAAGTTCTACATTGTATCTTTAAAAATGCCAGGTCAGCCTAGACTAGAGTGAGACCCTACCTTGAAAAAGTGAAATGAAATGAAGAAATAGGAAAGTATAGTCTAGAAGTGAATTTACTAACACTATCCATAAAATGGCTGATGCCTTGGTCTCCAGAACTCTCAGGACAAGATGCTTCCTCCCAACAATTGCCTCAGAGAAACTGAAAATCTTGAACAGAAAATTCCTACAGAATCTCTGGCTTCCAGATAAAGTTACTGATGGAAGCCATGTTTAAGACTGAATTGCCTAGCTAGCATTCAGCAGGCTGAGATGGGAAAAATTGTAACAAGTTAAAGGTCAGCCTGGGCTTCAGATTAAACTCCAGATCAACTTAATCTAGACGGAGACCCTGTTGCAGTCAGATTTGCATGGCTGGCAGAAAACACCTGACAAAGAGCAGCTTGTGGGAAAAAAGTTTTATTTTGGCTGACAGACTCAAGAGAAAGCTCCGTGATGGCAGGAAAAATGACAGCATGAGCAGAGGGTGGACATTACCTTGTCACCAACACCAGGGGGACAACAGGGACAAGAGAGTGTGCCAAACACTGGCAAAGGGAAAACTGGCAATAAAACCCATAATCGGGGCTGGAGAGATGGCTTAGCGGTTAAGCGCTTGCCTGTGAAGCCTAAGGACCCCAGTTCGAGGCTCTGTTCCCCAGGTCCCACGTTAGCCAGATGCACAAGGGGGCGCACGCGTCTGGAGTTCGTTTGCAGAGGCTGGAAGCCCTGGCGCGCCCATTCTCTCTCTCTCCCTCATCTGTCTTTCTCTCTGTGTCTGTCGCTCTCAAATAAATAAATAATTAATTAAAAAAAGAAAAAAAAATTAAAAAAAAAACCCGTAATCCTGCCCCCAACAATACACTGCCTCCTGGAGGTGTTAATTCCCAAAGCCCCATCAGCTGGGGATCTAGCATTCAGAGCACCTAAGTTTCGGGGGACACCTGAATCAAACCACCACAGACCCTGTTTCAAAACAGAGTGAATAAATTCCTCCTCCTTAGTAGCTTACACAGGATTCCTCTTGCAGGTCTCAGTACCGTCAATTGTGGCGGTGGAGGGGAGATGCACACACTTCGTAGAGCTGCCGTGAAGCCAAAACGAAATGAGTGCTTGGGGAGTGTGAGCGAGTGTCTCGCACATAGTGAAATTTCAGTGTGTCATCAGTATCGGTATTTCTGTGGGCCAACCCCTATTTTAAAGCTGAAAAACGTATCTAATTCTACCTATCTCCCCCTATCTTTTATGTCTCATGGGTTTTATTCTCAGACAGGCTTTCCAAAGATAGACACGGATAGCGCCAGGCTGCACTGTCTTCACTGCTAATAGAACACTGTGACTTCACCGACTGGCAGGTGACGAGAGCTACATATGGCTTTATGGGGAAGAAGGCCTGTATTGCTGGCACACAAGCATGGGCGAAAGACAGCCCAGAGCCCGAGATGTGGGGTGTGGGCATAGCTCAGTGGCAGGGCACTCACACAGAGCATGCCTGTGGGAAAGGGCGTATGTGGTGTGTTGACTGTGGTTGATGGTGTGTATGTGTGTGGTGTGTGCTGTAAATTGTGTCATGATTTAAAGTCCCATCCATGGACTTGTGACAATGGGTCAGAACCACAGTGATCCTGAAATGACAGTTGAAACGAAAGAATAGATTTGTCATCCTATTGTGCACTTGGTTTGCTTCACTTTATGCAATCCTGCACAATTGCTTATTTAGCGGGGTGACATGGGTGTCAACAGTGTGAAAGACAGCACTCAGGTTAGGGCTCCTGTGCTTGGAACTCTGAGAATCCCACCTCAAGCGACCATACCACAAAGGTGAAGACGGAAGGTGAGGGTAGACTGCAGCCTTCCTGGAGACCACAAGGCCAAGTCAGACCTCTGTACCAGTTACATGCAGATGAGCCTGCCTGCATCTGTAAGGACAGGGACCAGTGGAAATCCTACCCAGGGAAGATAACTACAGGCACCAAAGTACCTCAACATTTTTCAAATGTAGCATCTTACACACAATAGAAAGAAACCAGAAAAATGAGACAATATAGTAAAAAGAAAATAAAAATAATAGCAATAAACATATATGCACAAGGGTTGGAGAGGTGACTCAGTGGTTAAGGTGTTTGCCTGCAAAGCGCAAGGACCTGGGTTTATTGCCCAGCACCCACGTAAAGCCAGATGCACAAGGTGGCACATGTGCCTAGAGTTTGCCAAGGCTAGAGGCCCTGGCATGCCCATTCTCGTTTTCTCTCTCCCTTTCTCTCTCAAATAAATAAATAAAAATATTTTTAAATAGATGCACAGGAAACTCAAATAATGAATTATCAAACAGCTTAAAAATAATTTATACACAGTAGTAGAATGAGTAGGAGCTATTCTTAAGTTGGAAATTTTTTTTAAAATATTTTTATTTATTTATTTGCAAGCTGAGAGAAAAAGAGAGAAGAGAGACAGAGAGAATGAGCACATACTGGGGTCTCCAGTAGCTTCCAGTGAACTCCAGATGCATGTACCACTTTGTGCATCTGGCTTTACGTGGGCACTAGGGAACTGAACCCACTAAACTTGGGTCATTCAGCTTTGCAGGCAAGTACCTTAACCACTGAGTCATTTTTCCTGCCCATTAAGTTGGAAAACTTTTAAACTGAGTTACCTGGTATCTTCTGAATTATGATCAAAATCTTTGACATTTTTCTTAAAATAATAAACAACAACTTAGCCGTGCTTACAAAAATATACTCAGGGACTCTACATCTTTGCCAGTCAACCATTATGTAGTTAATCAAGACTGCCTAATGTTGTCTGGAATTTCCAAGTCTTGGCTCTATATAAATGATTCATTAGAACTACCTCCAAGTAATTTTTATTGGGTAATTACTTCATTCCGCCCTTTGGACAGCAGCAGGGGATAGACATGCAAGGAAGCAAACGGGGTTCGATGAGAGTCCTAGGGTATGTCATTAGCTACACTAGCCTGGATGTTGTAGGAATGGTGTTACTGGGTCTTGTGACTACTGTGGCAGGAGCTTGTTTGTTGCAATACAGAAGGCTGATACAATCTCTTGGTAAAAACAAGGTCACTGACATTCCAAAGGGAACCCTCAAGAACCCTTGAGGGAAGAAAAGAAAAAAAGAAATAACTTTCATAGGGACCATTGAATTGCCTGCTCTCCGGTACCTAAGCCAAATACCCCAGAAACCCTGCACTTATTTCTGCATTAAAAGACCACAGAAAACTGCTCCTTTGCCCAATTTCAAGAATACACAATGTGTTTGGGGGTAAGTCTGTTATTTTGCTATGAGGATTGAGCTCAAGGTATTCACATTAAAATATATTTTCTTTTTAAAAAATTTTAAATATTTGCTTTGAATTTTATTGAAATTTCACTTAACTTATATATAAACTATTATAATATGCATCTTTTTGTTGTCTTGCTCAGTGAATTAAGGCAAATGTAAGTCCCATTGAAAAGTAATAGAGGCAGCTAGATGTTAATTAAGTTCACTTTAACAATGATTTTTCATTTTGTGAAACCAGATTTTCTAAGCTCAATAGTGTCACTCAGAAAAGGACTTTAAATGATTCTGAATGAACGGAGAATGACCTACTGGATGGGCGATTTTAGACATTCGGTCCTGCTTCAAAATGAAAACTCATATGGGTTTTTTTGTTTTTTTTTTTAAGCCAAGAACATTGTCAGGAAGAAATGCGCATGTGGGTCTTTAAAATTCTTTAAAAATTTTTGAGAGCGTAGGCACCTAGGGCTTCCTGACACTGCAAACACGCTGTGGACACTTGGCACTTTGAGCATGTTGCTTTACGTGGGCACTTGGGGATTGAACTTGGACCATCAGGCTTGGAATTTAAGTGCCTTCAGCCACTGAGCCATCTCCTGAACCCATGGAATTTCCCTGTTACCAAAGTGAGGGAGGGGTCTTCAGAGATGCACACATTTTCTGCATCATTACAAATCCTCAGTCCTGTCTGTGAAAACCTAAGAAGTCCATTGGCAATCAGGAAGCTTTGGTTGGCTATACTGAAGAATAATCAATCAGGAAATCTCCTTCAACCCCAGCACTCGGGAGGCAGAGGTAGGAGGACCGCTGGGAGCTTGAGACCAGCCTGGGACTTCAGAGTGAGTGCCAGGTCTGACTGGGCTAGAGTGAGACCCTACCATGAAAGAAGATCTCATGGGTTTCCTTCTGCAAGGTTGAGGATCCCAGCAGTCTTTGCACAAGCATGGATCTCTTGTCTCCTGGGGGCAGATGGAAAGGTGATCTGAGGAAGCATCACATCATCATCTACTTTGTACCCTACAGTGACACCTTAGAAAGAAGTTCCAACAGAGGAGGGGCATAGACTCTGCCCTTCCCACCTAGGCGTACCTAAGTGCGCCCAATGCTCACACAAGGAAATCACCTAACAAGGCATTTCTTAGACCGTGTCACTGTTAAGCTGCATGTGATCACAGCTGCATTTGGACACTCAGCTACGTGTGATGAGAACTCTACTCAAGGGAGCCCGTGGCCTGCCTTACTAGATCTGAAACAGTACGTCCTTCTTCCACTATCTTCAACCTCCCCCACCTTGCTTTTAAGTTTTCAGTGGGGAACAAATGCATTTCTAGAGCTACAGCACATCCTCACTGTGAGAAATGACAATTTATCCAGCCCCACTCCACCATCACACTATCTAGAATGGCTAAGAACTTTTCTTAAGAAAAACCAGGTTTGAGCTACAAGGGTACAACTTTTGTGCTAACCTATGCATATGCTCACCTATGTAACCCATTTCTTGGGGATTCGAATGGTTTGCTGCCATACTGGGCCACACTTCCATCACAAAACATGTGGTTTTTGTAGATGAATTGGGGAGAGCGCATTGCAAACAGAAAAATTTATATCTCTAATAACTAGGAATTCCTACTAACACTATTGTACACCTTTTGATTCAAGGTTTAGGTAAAAGTTAAAGGTTTATGTAAAGAAGTTTGTAACAAATGTAGTTTTCTAAGAAGTTCTTTTTTATTAACTTTTAGTGTTACATTTTGGAGGGGGGGTTGGATATAGCTTCATAAATTGCTTGCCTGGCAAGCATGAGGACCTGAGTTCAATCTCAGAACTCACAAAAAAATTTCTGGGCACATGCCTACAGTCACAGCACTGGGGAAGTAGAGACAGGTGAATGGTGCATCCCTGGCATTCATTGGTCACTCTAGCCTAATTGGTAAACTCCCTGCCAATGAGAGACCTTGTTTCAAAGGAGGTAGAAGAATAACAGCTGAGGTTGTCCTCCAGCCTCCATTCACATGTGCTACCACATGCATAAAATAAAAAATAATTTTGAACATTTCTCCATACTCTTTTACTATATCATCCGGATATCTTTTTTGTTTGGTTGGTTTTTTTTGGTTTTTTGTTTTTTTGTTTTTTTTTTTGAGGTAGAGTCTCACTCTAGCCCAGGCTGACCTGGAATTCACTATGGAGTCTCAGGATGGCCTTGAACTCACAGTGATCCTCCTACCTCTGCCTCCCAAGTGCTGGGATTAAAGGTATGCGCCACCACACCCAGCTGATCATCCAGATATCTTTTAGTGGCAGAATAATATATCATTTAGTGGATATCCCATAATTTATTTAACTAACACCTTAGCCTTAGACATTTCAATTTTTCCTTCCCTTCCTTCCTTCCTTCTTTCTTTCCTTGTCAGTCTGTTCCCTCCCTCTGTTGTCTTTTTCTTTCTTCCTTCTTTCCTTCCTTTCTTCCAGCCTCCAGCCACTGCAGTTGAACACTGAAGGTGTGTGCCACCTAATGTAAATGTGCAACTTTGAGCACTTGCATCACCCTATGTGTCTGGCTTATGTGGGACCTGAACAGTCAAACATGGGTCCAAGGGCTTTGCAGGCAAGCACCTTAGCCACTAAGCCATCTCTCCTGCCCTCTTTCTGTTTTTTCAAAGTAGGGTCTCAAAGTAGGCTAACCTGGAATTCACTATATACTTTCAGGCTGGCCTCAATCTCACAGCAATCCTCCTACCTTGGCCTCCCAAGTGCTGGTATTAGAGGTATGGGCCACCACACCTGGCTGTTTACTTTGTCTCTTTAGTTACTTTTGTGTCTTTCTTAGTTACACAAATGTGCCTTACTTTGTTTTGCTCATGTTTGGAGTCAGCAGAGAAAAACATTTAGAAATAATGCAAAGACGAAGAAGAGAGGAACTACAGGAACTCACTGACACCTGGCAAACTGTGCTGGCGGCTTCCAAGGGTTTAATCAAGTGTGCGCAAAAATTCCACATGAAAAGTCAGGGTAGCATCGACGTTTTAGGCTACTGAAAGAAAACAACAACAGTTACAGTCTCTTTCTTTTTCAAAGTAAATATTCTGACAGAAAACAAGTGGGTACAAATCTCTTCTGTGTTATGATTTAGATTCTTTATATAGTTTTGTTTATTTTTATTTATTTATTTGAGAAAGAGGAGAGAAAGAGAGAGAGAATGGACACACCAGGGCCTCCAGCAACTGCAGATGAACTCCAGATGCGTGCGTCCCCTTGTACATCTGGCCTACTTGGGTTCTGGGGAGTGAACCAAGGTCGTTTAGCTTTGCAGGCAAGTGCCTTAACCGCTAAGCCAACTCTCCAGCCCTAATTTGGATTTTTTTTTAATCCTCGCCACCACTACTTCAATGAAAATATATACATGAACCAATTCCGAATTTCGCAAGTAGTTCAGGAAGCTCAGACTCTGATGAGTAACTGCACTGCGGGGCTCCAGAGCAGGCAGTGGGTGTCTTGGACTAGGTGGGATCAGGACCACCCTTAAAGGGAGGGGCCTTAGGATGACTTTGTGTCACACCCTTGCCACCCTTGCTAATCCCAGCTGGCCTTACCTAGCTCTGGAATTGCCATTTCCTTGGTTGATTTTGCAGCTATGAACTCAGGGCTTGGGGTTCCAGGAAGCACCCCAGAACCCCAAATTTATCCATTACATCATGAATGCAAAATGTCTGTATAAATAGCACTGGAGCATGAGTATTTTTGTTATCTATTACCACATTAAAAAATTTTATCCAAAATATAGAAGTTTAAGACAACAAATGCTTTCTTACCCTTAATATTATAGCCTGTTGAGAATGGGCTAAACCATTTTCATGGTGTTTCCAGAGTGCATTCCGTGCCTTTCATGTGACAGAAGAGCTTGGCTGGAGTCCAGGCATGACTCCATTCACACATTTGCCACCTTGGTGAGGGTATGTGAATGTCAGCTGTGGGTGGCCCTGTCATCTTCCATGAGGCCTGCCTGCATGGCAGTGTCGTTGTTGTCAGGCCAACACGGAAGAGCAGAGCTAGCAGCAGGAGCACACCAGGGGCTCAGACAGAAGCTTCAAGGCTTCTTCCCCTGGGATCTCAAACACCCAGACATCTCTCTAGTGCCTTCTGTGCTCAAATAACCAAGAGCAACCTGGATTTAAAGATGGAGAAAATTAAGTCCATCTCTTACACCCTAGAGGGCCTTAGCAAATATTCCCTTCCCCTTTCGATACTACAACATCACCGTATTTCTCTGAATAGTAGGAATGAAAAAAAAAGACAAGCACAGAAAAATGTGTTAACAAACAAGGAAAAAGGGGGCTGGAGAGATAGCTCAGCAGTTAAAGGCACTTGCTTACAAAGCTTGATGGCTTGGGTTCAATTCCCCAGTACCCACATAAGTCACATGCACAAAGTAGCCCATACATCTGGAATTTGCAGGGTCAGGAGACCCTGGCGTGGCCATATACTCTCTCTCTCAAGTAAATAACTTATTTCTTAAAAACAAGGAGAGTGATGGCTTAGTGGTTAAGGTGCTTGCCTGTGAGGCCTAAGGACTCATGTTCGATATATCTCTCTCCAGATTCCACGTAAGCCAGACGCACAAAGGTGAAGCAAGCACAAGGCCACACATGCACACTAGGCAGCCCAGCGTAGGGGGATCGATTGCAATGGCTGAGGCCCAAGGGTGCCAGTTTTCTCTCACTCTTGCTAAAAAAAAGAGAGAGAGAGAGAGAGAGAAAGCAGTTAATATAAATGGTCCCACAATGACAGAGAAAATGGACTTAACTAACCATGGTATTGAACCATCTATTTTAAGTCTTTTAAATAACCTCAAGAAACTAAAAGAAAGTATGACCATAACACAACAAAGATTTTTTTTTAAAAGAAGAAGAAAGCTCTATATGGGCACAATGGCATCTGCTTTTAATTCTGGCACCTAGGAGGCAGAGGTAGGAGGATCACTGTGAGTTCAGGGTCAGCCTGAGACTAAATAGTGAATCAACCTTGGCTACAGCGAGACTCTACCTCAAAAAACAAAAAACAAAAAAAGCTCTAAGAAGACACAAATGAGGGCTGGAGAGATGGGTTAGCAGTTAAAGGTGCTTGCTTGCAAAGCCTGACAACTCCCCAGTGCACAAAATGGAGCACACTTCTGGATTTCATCTGAAGTGGCAGGAGGCCCTGGTTTGCGCATTTTCCCTCCCACTCATGTTGGTGGGACAAACGTTCAACCAGATGCAGCTTATGGGAGGAAGGGGCTCATCTCTGGCTTACAAAATCTGGTGTTGGGGGGGACTCCACCAATGGAGCAAGGAGCCGCTCCCTTTCATAGACCCAAGCAGAGAGAAACAACTGCAGCAAGCAAACACCAGCGCTAGCAAGCAGGAGCCTGCCGGGGCTCTCACTTCTTTCTCCACTCCTTCCGGCAGGGATTCAGATCGGCCTCCAAACAAGCATAGGGCTGGATTCCAAGATCCGCCCCCCATGACACCTCCTCCCCAGTAGGGATCCACCCACTGGAGTCTCAAAACTCAACCCTGAGTCTCTGTTGTCATATATTCAAACTACCACACACACACCCTCAAATAAATACATACTTTTTTTTTTTGATCTTTTGTTTTTTTGAGGTAGGGTCTCACTCTGGCCCAGGCTAACCTAGAATACATATTGTTTTTAAGACTCAAATGAAACATGTAGGGTAAATAATACAATATATAAAATTAAACGTTAGATAGAAATAATAGAAGTAAACATTATAGAAGGGAAAAATCATGTTTATCTCTCCAAGCAAATAGACCAATGTCTCAGAACTTGAATATTTTCCAACTTGCATTTTTGGATTGGATACATCTTCCCTTAATAATGGGCCCTTGATGGGGCTGCCCTTGAATTAACACCATGTGAATATGATTTTCAGCATGAGCAGGGAACACACTGTTCTTGTCTGTGCTTTACACATTGTAGGTCCTGGGTAGCTACGCTAAGGAGGAAATGAAGGATTGGGAAAGATTAGTGCAATAAAGACCGCAAGAGAGTCTCTCCAATTCTGCAATGTTTTATGCATAAGGCTTCATACATTCTGTGATGTCTTTTAAAGCTTCCCCTATACTTAGGTATTTGAAGAAACAACTGAAATATAATCCTAAAAACCTTGCATCAACCAGACAATCAAGACATGATACTCCAACTTTTCTCACTGGTCTTTTCAGAGTTCACTAAAATTTTAAATTTATAGGTTTAGGGTTTTCAGATTAGGAAAGCTTTGGATCACTATTACCCTAAGCTTTGTCTTTTGACACCCTCCTCCAAGCTATGTTTATGAACTTTTTTTTCCCAGTGATAAGGATCAAACCCAGGGACTTATGCATGCTAGGTAAGTGCCCTGCCACTGAGCTACACCCTCAGCCTTTGATTTTCTTTTGAGAAAGGATGTTGTTACTTAGCTCAGGCTGGCTTAGAATTCCCCATGCAGATCATGCTGGCCTTAAACTTACACTATCCCTTTGTCTCTGCTTTGTGAGTACTGAGGTTATAGGCAAGTGCCACCATACTCTGCTGGAATATCATTTTAGGTTAGACCCAACATGTAATTGCTGACATTCATGGCTTTGTAATTCATAATTCACTTTCATATACACTTTGACCTCCCATAATATCTAAGTGAAGAATTATATTATTATTAGACTCTTTTAGGTTGCTATGTAAAAAGCCTTGACTCTCAATTCATCTCCTGCTTCCTTCATTACCATGTATAGACAATCCTTCAGATGCCACTATAGACAGAAGCCTTTGGTTCACACCTGAAATCATTTCTTCAGAAAAGACTTCCACTCACACAGATCATTTGGCCTTGCTCACAGTACTAACACAATAACTGAGTAGTTATGAAAACTGTATTAGTAAATAGAATACACATCACCATTTCTAACATTACTTACACTTTTAACATTTTGGTTGACAAATATTCTAGAAGACTCCAGTCCTAGTGTATGAGAGCCTAGTGCCTAAGTGTTATAGGACTAAAGACAGAGAGGTACACAGAGCATTGCACAGAGTGAAAAATTATTGGGAGACTTATGATGGAAGTGTAGCCCAGAATGGCAGCAAACCACTGGAATCCCCACGATATTGGTTAGAAAGATGAGCATATGTATAGATTAGGACAAAAGCTATACCCTTGTAGCTCAAACTGGGTTTTCTTAAGATAATATTATAGGGGCAGGCACATCCCTAGAGCCAGAGTGTAGTGGGAAGCACCACAAAGCACTTTTGACTATTTATCATTTGCTGGGAAGCTATGCAGGAAAATCCAGCTGGAGTAACTCAAGGCCATCAGGGTGGCTATGATTCCAGCTCAATACAACAAATATTAACTGTACATATTTAAGAGGCACTATATGACATTTTAATACTTATATCCATTATTCATTGATAGAATTGGGCTAACCTTGCTTTATGGGTAGAATGTTTAAAATCCACTCTACACAATGTTGATATATATAATACATTTTTAATTACAGTCACCATGGTATGCATTGGATCACCAAAACTTTCCTTCTATAACTGAAGTTCTCTACCTCTGACAAAGTCTTCCCTTTCCCCACCTACCCACACACCACATTATCGTTACCTATGGTTACCGTACTGTGCAACAGCACACTAGGACATCTTACTCCTGTCTAACTATAACTTAGTCCCATTGAATATTCTTGCTCCATCATTCCCTTTCATCTACTCTTCCAAGCTCAGGTAACCACTATTCTATCAACTTCTGTGAGAACATCAGGTGAGTATGAGATCATTCACACCTGAGATCATTCAGTACTGTTTCTTTGCCTGCCTCTAAAAATTATTTTATTTATTTATGGATTTATTTATTTGAGAGAGAGGAAGATAGAGAAAGAATGGATGCACCAGGGCTTCTAGTCACTGCAAATAAACTCCAGACGCATGTGCCACCTTGTGCATCTCGCTTAATATGGGTACTGGGGAATCAAAGGAATCAAACCTGGATCCTTTGGCTTTGCAGGTAACCACCTTAACCACAGAGCCATCTCTCCAGCTCTGCTTTTTTGTTCAGTACTAGAGATTGAACGTAGGATCCCATGCACTCTACTACTGAGCTACATCCCTTGCCTATGCCCACTTTAATTTTTTTCATTTTATATGTATTTAGTTTGGTGTGTGTGTGTGTGTGTGTGTGTATGTGTGTGTGTGTGTGTGTGTGTGTGTGTGTGTGTGTACATAGGCATGTGTTCATGTGTGGGACTGTGGGCATCAGCCTGCCATAGCACTCCTATGGAGGTCAGAGGACAACCATGGGTGTGAGTTCTTACCTTCTACCTTGTTTGAGGCAGACTCTTTCATTCTTACTGTTATTAACCACTGTGTTTGCCGGGATAGCTGGTCTGTGAGCATCCAGGTGATTCTCCTGCCTCTACCTCCCTTGTCACTGTAGACGCACTGGGATTACAGATGTCCATGGGTCTGGGCACCAGAACACAGATATTCACCTTTGTGCCATAAATACTACTTTCTATTTTTCCTTATTTCCTGTGTCTTAGAAGTCATTCCCAGGAAACCATTGTCAATGATTAAGTAATTTTTTAGTATGTTTTCTTTTTGGAGTTTTATAGTTTCAGGCCTTAATGTTTAAGTGTTTAATCCATTGTATTTCATTTTTGCATATTGTACGAGCTGAGGGTCCAATTTCATTCTTCTGCTCACAGTTAGCCAACTTTCCTAACATCGTTTATTAAAGAGACTGTCGTTTCTTGCTACCTTTGTCAAAAGGCAATTGCAGGCTTTCTCTTGCTGCTATCTTCCACGTGCTGTGGCCAGGGGTGATGTCCAGGCTCTGTTCATGCCATGCCATGCTTCTCCTGCCATCGTGAGCCTTCCCCTCGGGACTCTGAGCCCTTTTTTTTTTTTTTTTTAGACGGGGCCAGGTGGGTTTCAAGGCAGGGTCTCGCTCTAGCCAAGGCTGATCTGGAATTCACTCTGTACTCTCAGGCTGGACTCAAATTCACAGCAATCCTCCTACTTCATCTTCCCAAGTACTGGCATCAAAGGTGTGCACCACCCCATCCAGCTCCTAGGTTTGCTTGTCTATTTATTTATGAGAGAGAAAGAGAGAAAGAAAGAGAATGGGCACACCAGGCCCTCCAGCAACTGGAAACAAACTCCAGATGCATGTGCCACCTTGTGCACCTGGCTTATGTGGGTACTGGAAAGTCAAACCTGGGTCCTTAGACTTTGCATGCAAATGCCTTAACCTCTAAGCCATCTCTCCAGCCCCTATTTTTCTTAAAGGTAGTTGTCTATATATGTGGATTATTTTCTCTTATGCCTTTGCTTAATGTGCCAGCTTTTATGCCAAATCCATGCTGCTTTTATTACTATAACTTTGTAATAGATTCTGAAGTTGGGTATTCTGATCTTTTGTGTCCTTTTTGCTCAAGACTGATTGAATATTTGGCACATTTTACTATTACATGTGAATTTTAGGTTTATTTTTATTTGTTTCTATGAAGAATAGCATTGGAATTGACAGAGATTACACTGAATCTGCAGATCACTTTAGGCAATATGGATACTTTAACAATATTGACTGTACAATGCAGGATATCTTTCCATTTCTTTGTATTTTCTTCAACTTATTTTAAGTGTTTATTTAAAGTTTGCACAGATCCTCTCCTTCCTGGGTTATGCTTCTCTTACATACGTGTTTCTTGTAGTTATTACAAATGAATTTTTTAAGATAATTCATTAATAGAATACAGAATGTATATAGACAGTAAATGCTGATTTTGTTGTCTACAAGTTTGTTGATTTCATTTATCAGCTTAAGGCATTAGTAGAGTATTTGAGGAGTTTTTGCATATATAAGATCAAGTTATCGACAAACAGACTTTTTTTTATTTTGGTGCCTGTCATTTTTTTTTAAATTTGAGAGCAATGGAGAGAGAAAGAGGCAGAGAGAGAGAGAGACAGAATGGGCACACCAGGGCCTCCAACCACTGCAAACAAACTCCAGACACATGCGCCCCCTTGTGCATCTGGCTTACGTGGGTCCTGGGGAATCCAGCCTAGAACTGGCGTCCTTAGGTTTCACAGACAAGTACTTAACCACTAAGCCATCTTTCCAGCCCAATGCCTATTATTTTTTCCCTAATTGCTCAGCTAGAATTTTAATACTATGTTAATAGAAGTGCAAATGTGATCATCTTTGTCTTGCTTTTGATGTTAGAGTAAAAGCTTTAAATTTTTCATTGTTGAATATGAAGTTAGTGATAGGCTTGCCACATACGACCTTACTGGGTTGAAGAGTATCCCTTCAATGCGGTGTTTTCTTAAAAACTTATCATATGGAGAATGGAATTTCAAACGGGAAAGTGTGGGGGTGGGGAGGGAGGGAATTACCATGGGATATATTTTATAATCATGGAAAATGTTAATAAAAATTAAAAAAAAAAAAACTTATCATAGCTGGCCGTGGTGGCACATGTCTTTAATCCCAGCACTCAAGAGGCAGAGGTAGGAGGATCCCTGAGAGTTCAAGACCATCCTGAGACTACATAGTGAATTCCAGGTCAGCCTGGGAGAGAGCAAAACCCTACCTTGGAAAAAAAAATTTATATATATATATATATATATATATATATATATATATATATATATATGTATGTATATATATATATATATACACACACACAAAAAAAAAACATAGGTATATATCATGAATGAATGCTGAATTTTTTAAAAAATAATTTTTATTTATTTGAGAAAGAGGCAGATAGAGAAAGAGAATGGGAACACCAAGGCCTCTAGCTACTGCAAGTGAACTCAAGATGCATGTACCATAATCTGTGTCTGGCTTACATGTGTTCTAGGGAATTGAACCTGAATCTTTAGGCTTCAGAGGCAAGTACCTTAACCACTAAGCAATTTCCCTAGCTCTGCATGCTGAATTTTTCAACTTTTTGTGCAACAGCCTTTGTATAATAGAAATGTTGGGTTTTTTTTCCTTCTGGTAAAACCATTATGCTAATATGGGGAATTACATAATGTTTAACACAGAGGATGCTATATAAATTTTATTGTTATTTTTAATTTAATCCCTTTTATTAGCCTAGAATCTCTGAGATAAATATAGATATATATCAATATATTATCGATTGTAGATATGGTAAGATAGATGGTATCTTATCTATCTATCTATCCATCTATCTATCTATCTATCTATATATATATATATATATGTATATATATATATGTACACCTATAACTAGAGAAATTTTCATAACTGGCTTTTGTGATTATGGGTACTAGGAAATCCAAGATCTATAGTTAGTGAACTGGAAACTCAGAGAGTGAATACTACAGTTACATTCCAGATTTGATGGCCTGAGAACTAGGAAAGCCAATGGTATATAGGTTTTAATCTAAGTACAAGTTTGAAATAAGAGAATTCTGTTGTCCCGACTTGGAGACCATCATGCAGAAAGACTCTTACCTAGCCCGTCATTCTCTCCCGGTCTTCGACTGATTAGATAAAACCTCTCCACATTAAAGAAAGCAATCTGGGGCTGGAGAGATGGCTTAGTGGTTAAGTGCTTGCCTGTGAAGCCTAAGGACCCCAGTTCGAGGCTCGATTCTCCAGGACCCATGTTAGCCAGATGCACAAGGGGGTGCACACGTCTGGAGTTCGTTTGATGTGGCTAGAGGCCCTGGCGCACTCATTCTCTCTGTGTGTCTGCCTCTTTCTGTCTCTGTCACTCTCAAACAAATAAAAATGAACAAAAAAATTTTTAAAAGAAAGCAATCTGCTTTACCCAGTCAATCATTTCAAACCAGTTATCCCAAAGCAGTACCCTCTTTCCACCCCTCACACACACACACACCAAAAATAGTATTGAATCAAATATCTTGCTGTCCCACAGCCCAATTATACTGACATAAATTAACCATCACACTTGCTATGCAGGCATACTGTCTTCACTTAATTTTGCACTTTTCCAGATCCTTCAGTAATGAAAAATAGCAATCAAGAACATTGATGAATGTGCAAAGCAGCATGTAGTGCTTCATAAATAAGTATAATTGATGTCAACTTACATTAATACATAAACACCTACTTGTATGGCCACAACTTAAAATGCTGATGACATTATCAGCAGGTAAACGTTGGGTGTGGGTGTCAGAGACAGACCACATTGAGATATCTACCCAGTGTTCCCAGGTTCTTGCCCTGATCAGAAAAAGAATTCAGAGACCAAAGGAAGGAGTTGGTGACTACAGGATTCCTGAGAGAAAACTGGTTGGGGCCTTGGACATCTCATTTTATGGATGTACTTTAACAGAGGGAAGAATTACTCATGACTTAGGGAAGGGAGTTCCAGGAAAGTGTTGGGGATTTCCCTAGAAGAAGGCTTCCTCCCCTCTTCCTGTGTGAGGTACTTGGATGGAGCATGGCATCAGATGCTGGAGGAGAACAGGCAGTCCTTCAAGACTCATGAAGATGAAGGTTATTCTATTGCTATGATAATGAAATGAGGACAGTTGGAAGACATCCAGATCAGCCGTGTTGGTCCCGGGAGTTTTGGGTGGTCTTGGCTCTACTGTTGAGTGGTCCCATGATACCTTTCTATAACACAGCTCTGTAATGCATCAGTCTCTAGCCACCAAGAGTGGCCTTGTTATCTCCTAGTACCTATCTAGCCTACCTCAATGATGAGAACCTAGAATTGACTATAAGACCCACACATCATTAGAATGAGTGAGCAGTCACTCTGAATAGTGTCAATTTCTCCGTAAAGTTACCTATGACCATAATCCCCATTCCTGGGTCATTTAGCCACTAAGCTTAAATGCATATACCCATAAAAAATTGTACATGAATTTTCATAGCAATTATATTCATAAAAACCAAACTAGAAATGACCATTACCTGAAAAATGAATAAACAAATTGCATATATTCATAATTAGCCATTAAAAGACTATTGGAAAAATGAAAGATTACTGGAGCTGGGGAAATGACTCAGTAAGTAAAGTACTTGTCGTGCAAACGTGAGGAGCTGAGTCTGGATCCCCAGCACGCATGTAAAATCCTGGTGCAGTGACAGGCAACCTTTTTGTTTTAATTTTTTTGTTGTTGTTCATTTTTACTTATTTATTTGAGAGCGACAGAAAGACAGAGAAAGAGGGAGAGAGGAAAAGAGAACGGGCATGCCAGGGCCTCCAGCCACTACAAACAGACTCCAGATGCATGCACCGCTTTGTGCATCTGGCTTATGTGGGACCTGGGGAATCGAGCCTTGAACTGGGGTCCTTAGGCTTCACAGGCAAGTGCTTAACCACTAAGCCATATCTCCAGCCTGACAGGCAACCTTTAATCCCAGCAATGAGAAGAGACTTTCTGGAGCTTCCTAGCTCACCAGTCTAGCTGAAATAGTGTCTTAGGTTCAATGAGAGATGCTGTCTCAAAATATAAGATAACTATCAGAAAGATACCCAATATTGACCTCTGGCCTCCACAATACACATGTGTACACATATTCACATACTCATGTACACACCCACACATACATATGACTACAGATCATGCAGCAACATCAAAAATAGGGTATTTCACAAAGAAGCAAAAGAGGAGAATGGCCAATGTATAATTACATTGTGTGAAGTTAATAAGAAATCCATTTCTTGATAGCTATACTGGGGGAAGAGAAGGTTATTGATTGGGAAGGGGTACAAGGAGCTTCCTGGCATGATGTAAATATTCCTTTTTAAAAATATATTTTATTTATTTGTTTGCAAGGAAGGAGAGAGAGGAAAGAGAATGGGCACACCAGGGCCTCTAGCTGCTGTAAATGAACTCCAGACCCATGGCCACTTCGTGCATCTGGCTTTATGTGGGTCTTGGAGAATCAATCCTGAGTCATTAGGCCTTGCAGGCAAGCACCTTAACCACCATGCCATCTCTCCAGCCCCAAGATTCCCTATTTCAAACAAGCTACTGGGCACATGAGGATTATGCATGCATATATATGTAAAGTCTGAGAACATTTATAAACACTGAAATATACACAGACACATTTCAGATTTCTACAACTTACTAAATGCAAAGAACTGAGTAAAATTATTTTAGTAAAAATGTTAACATTCATAATGAAATAAAACCGATGTTAATCTGGGGACCTAAGCTAAGACTTGAGGATGGATAGCCTTCTCCCAGACGGTGTAAACTGTAATTTTTCCAAAAGTCAAATCTTTGGTTCTAGTGCTTAGTTAAAAAAAGCATTAGATCACCAAAAAACTAATTAAGCCCCAAATTCCCCAAAATTGGGAAACCGTCCCAAAATGACTCACAGGTGCGCTAGGATGCCGAGTGGTCTATAACTACCTCAGCTGCAGCACTGCTATCTTCACACTGTAGAATTTTTATGTTATTTGAAATAATTCTACCACAACATAAAAATGCCACTTTCCTACCAAAACCAGAAAATAGAACAGAGCACAGATTTTAAATCCCTTCTTATTTACAAGTAGTCTCTCTATATGCAAATAGTCACAAGTATTTGACTGTGTGAGCCATCTGTCTCTGCATTCCCCATTTTACATCACGCACATATGGCGTCCTCTCACAACTTGCCACCAACTACTGAAATTGAACAATATTAAAACATAGTAGGAGCCGGGCATGGTGGCACACGCCTTTAATCCCAGTAGTTGGGAGGCAGGGGTAGGTAGATCGCCATGAGTTCAAGGCTACCCTGAGACTACATAGTGAGTTTCAGGTCAGCCTTGGCTAGAGTGGAACCCTACCTAAAAAAGAAAACAAAAAAGTTAACCTGGCATTGTGGCACATGTCTTTAATCTAGCACTTGGGAGTTGAGAGGCAGAGATAGGAGAATCACTGTGAGTTCAAGGCCACCCTGAGACTATATAGTGAATTCCAGGTCAGCCTGAGCTAGAGACCCTACCGTGCAAAACCAAAACAAAACTAAAAAAGGCGGGGGGGGGGCTGGAAGATGGCTTAGTGGCTAAGGAGTTTGCCTGCAAAGCCAAAGGATCTCGGTTTGATTCCCCAGGACCCACATAAGCCAGATGCACAAGGTGGCACATGCATTCATTTGCAGTGGCTGGAGGCCCTGGCACACCCATTCTATATCTCTCAATCTCTCTCTCTCTCTCTCTCTCTCTCTCTTTCTGTGTGTGTTTGTGTGTGTGTTTCCCTCTCTTGTACTTTCAAATAAACAAATAAACTTAAAAAAAAACAAAAAACAAAACATAGTAACTCATAAGAATTCTCCTCACCAAATAAACACCAAATGATGAATGCCACACTGAAATTGGGTTAATATTGACTGCCTTATAGTCTACAACTTCACTATATATACAAATTATTCATACCATTCTGTTTTTCTACTCCCACTGCTTTCTGTGCCCACATCCACTAGTTCAGTAAAGTACACTCAGCATGTCTCTATGAGATATTGGTTGACCGATTATCACAGGCATTTCATACAGAGTCCCTTGGAATATAGATTGAGATTAAACAGATAACTTATATATAAAATCACAAAGTATTCTCCTCCTGTTTTCCACAATACCAAAAAAAAAAAAAAAAAATTTCAGGGCTGGAGAGTTGGCTTAGCAGTTAAGACACTTGCTTGTGAAGTCTAAGGACCCAGGTTCAATTCCCCAGAGCTCACATAAGCCAGATGCACAAGGTGGTGCATACAGTTGAAGTTTGTTTGCAGTGGTTGGAGGCCTTGGTGTGCCCATTCTCTCTCTCTTTCTCTCCCTCTTTGTTTTTCATGCTGTCTCTCTAATAAATAAATAAAATGTTTAAAAAGAACATTACAGAAATGAGAAATGTGTTTCTGGATCACACAGAAGGAACTTAGCCATGCTCATCCACACAGCATTGTTTCACTTAAATCCCACAGGTGTGCACATATACACACAAATTACCTATGTGGAATCCTAGAAACCATTATGGGACCTCAGCATATGCCATCTGAAAACATATTTCGTTGGTCCAATTTGAGATGGCGATTCAGAGACGCAGCAGACATAGAGTGAGCTTTGTGAGGTTGTACTGTTGTAAATGTACATATTGTAAATATATATATATATATACTTATATGAACGGAGTAAGTAGCAGGAGGTCAGCTCCTGAGGACATAGCTGCCTGGGAACTCGCTGGAAGAAATTAGTGACCACACCTGGTTGAATACAGATTCTTAGTTGCTGCTCAGGGTGCTTCTGTGAGCTGCTACTTGAGACTTCATCTACATTTCCTCGCCCCCCACCCAAACAGCCGGACACCTCCTTCCAGCAGCCCCACAACTATCCAGCCCCTCCACCGAGTCTGGAACTTTACCTACGCCTTTCATGGTTACGCATGCTAATGACTTCGAAGGCTTGTATCCTCCTGTTAATCTTGGTACTGCTAACTGATTTCATAGACTAAGCTTCTTGATCCTTCCGAGAGAATGTGCAAAGCTTCCATATGCTCTGTGAGAAACGAGATGTTGGAATATTGAGTGTACTTACATGTTGATGAAATGTCAGTGAAATGAGCCTCCATCAAGCCAGACGACTGTGAAAATATCTAATCGCACAACACAGAGACACACCTGCCACCTTTACTAGCATCAATCAGCTTTGCCTCCCCTATTGCTAATGCAAAAACAAAAAGACCACTTACAACCACACGCTAGCCTGCAAAATCTGCTAGTCAGTCATGACATTTCATATGCATTTCTGTTTCTGTGTCGAATCTTCCACGTGCGGCATGTGAAGACACACGCCCTCCCTCAGTGCCATCTAAGAGCAGGGAGGACTGCGGAGGTCTTAAGCATTGTGATTCAGGTTCAGGTAGCTCGGAAGTAGTGGTCCCAGGAAGACAGGAGAAAATGCAAATATAAAGGGCTAGAGAAGGGTTGGAGAGATGGCTTAACGGTTAAGGCATTTGCCTGCACAGCCAAAAGACCCAGGTTCGATTCCCTAGGACCTATGTAAGCCAGCTACACAAGGGGCACATGCGTCTGGAGTTCATTTGCAGTAGCTACAGGCCCTGGCATGCCCATTCTCTCTCTATCTGTCTCTTCTCTCTCTCTCTCTCTCTCTCTCTCTCTCTCTCTCTCTCTCTCTCTCTCTCCTTGCAAATAAATAAATAAAATTTTAAAAAAATAAGTAAAGGGCTAGAGAATTTTGAGGAAGAGCAGACGAATAGAAGAGAAAGATAAACAGAATGGAAATGCATAAAAAACAGGAGACTGGAAAATCCCGTGATATTCATCTTGAACCTCTGGGAACAACATAAATGTAGTTCCAGTCATTCCAATACCTGTGACAGGCAGCGCACCCAAAGTCCAAATTCACGAGTGTTATCAGAGTTCTAGATACCACTAAAAAAACTCAACACTAAATGAAACTGCCTACAAGCCTACAAGGGCAGGGGGAGCATTGCAGAAGAGGGGGCAGAAAGATTGTAAAAGCCATGGAGTGGGTAGGAATACCCTGAGGCACAGTCCAGGGACTGACTGAGGCCTTCACAGTGAACACCATCACCCCACTGAGAAGGGTAGCCAGGGTGAGAGGATAAAAGAGTATAACCTTATGCATATATATATATATAATTTTCAAAAGCCAGGTATGCTTGTAATCCTCGCTCTGGTAAGGCAGAGAGGCAGGAGGCTCGCTGGCCAGCCAGTCTAGTCTAGTTGCTAAGCTCCAAGCTGGTGAGAGGCCCTGTTTCCGAAAAGGTGGATGGACTCTAAGGTTATAAGTACATCTGCAAGGCGAGGGCACACTGGGGGCTGCCTGATAACTTAGGAACTTTGGCTGCTGATGAGTTTCCCTCCACCTGGTCTGCCTGGGCCAGGCCTAGGGGAGAGCCCCCCCCCCCAGCCCTTACTCACCACTTGGGTTCTTTACTCCCTCCAGATCTGCACATGGCAAGAACTCTTTGAACTTCCTTTTCTTTCTTTTTTCTCCACAGTTTTCCCAGGCCTTCCACATGGCCTCTCGAGACACATGGGTGCCTTTCCTTGGCTCTGTACTTCCCTAAACAAATATAATAATTCAACACTAATAATTAATGGGCTGGAGAGATGGCTTAGTGGTTAAGGTGTTTGACGACAAAGCTGGAGGACTCTGGTTTGACTCTCCAGGTCCCATGTAAGCCAGACAGACACACAGTGACACAAGTGACTCAGGAAGCTAAGGCAGGAAAATTACGAATTTAAATCCAACCTGGGCTACACAGTAAGATATGTCTCAAAAAATAAAAAGTAGGGCTGGAGAGATGGCTTAGCGGTTAAGCGCTTGCCTGTGAAGCCTAAGGACCCCGGTTCGAGGCTCGGTTCCCCAGGTCCCACGTTAGCCAGATGCACAAGGGGGCGCATGCGTCTGGAGTTCGTTTGCAGAGGCTGGAAGCCCTGGCACACCCATTCTCTCTCTCTCCCTCTATCTGTCTTTCTCTCTGTGTCTGTCGCTCTCAAATAAATAAATAAATAAATTTAAAATAAAATAAAATAAAAAGTAAATAGCATATATCAGATAAAGAAGAAGTTAGAATAGGTTGCATGGGTTTCTACAAGTTTGACATGAAACAGAAATAGCATATATGTGAAGTTTAGTAAGTTTTTCTATTACAGGTTCAGGTTGTGTTTATATACTTTTCCAAAGTGTGTGTATGTGTAATATATATGAATTTTTAACGATTGCATGTTTGTCATATTCCCATTGGGTTATATACTAGCATGTCCCAGCTTCCCTACCCAATCCCACTGAGGGCCCTCCTCAGTGGGGTTATCAGATTTTGTGTTTTTAAAGTTTTTTATTTCAAACATAAAACCACATATTGACTTTAAACCTGAACAAGACACTCTTCCTGGCCAGATTTCTCTGTTCCCTCCACCTTCTTATATTCTTTCTTCCCCCGGTTTGCAGTCTATCAACACCTATGAACCAATAAGGGTTTTGTAGCCAAGGACAACTATTTTAATATCAACAAAATATGCACAAATAAATCTTTCAAGAAGTAAAGAGAGTGGTTCCAGCCATCCTACTGTAACAAGATCATAGAGTGTCCATTTGCTGGATGATCTTAGTTAATGTGATGGTCATATCACAGACTGATTTCAATAATGTTGAGCGAAGTGTTACAATAACAAGTGATGACATAAACTCAACATCAACCATGATCAAACTCAGACATTTCTGCCTGAATATAATCAGAGTAGTGTGTGGGTAACCCAGAAGAACAAATCCATAGCTGAGTTTTCATTTTTAATTATTTTTATTTTTAGTATAAACTATCTTGGTTGACTCACCAAAATTCATCATATGTCAGCTTAAGCTTTACTTTCTGTTTAGTTTTACAAATATGATAACAAACCAGCCAGGCATGGTGGTTCACATCCATCATCTTAGCACTCAGAAGTCTGAGGTAGAAAGATCACCATGAATCTGAAGCCAGCCGGGCTGCACTAGTGAGCTCCTGCCTCAAAAAACAAGACACATATACACACACACACAAATGTGGTTAGCCTGATGATTCCTAAGAAAGCGTATAGAAAGGGTCTCCTTCCAAGGTGTTTGTTTCTCTTCAGATACAGATTTAAAAAGTGATAGATGAAGCCAGGCACAGTGGCAAACACCTTCAACCTCAGCACTGGCTGGGGGGAGGGAGGAGGGAGGAGGATCGCCATGAGTTTGAGGCCAGCCTGGAGTTACAGTGAGTTTCAGAGCTAGAGTAAGACCCTACCTCAAAAACTAAAACAAACAAACAAAACAAAATTGATAAGGGCTGGAGAGATGGCTTAGTGGTTAAGCGCTTGCCTGTGAAGCCTAAGGACCCCGGTTTGAGGCTCGGTTCCCCAGGACCCACGTTAGCCAGATGCACAAAGGGGCGCAGGCATCTGGAGTTTGTTCGCAGAGGCTGGAAGCCCTGGCGCGCCCATTCTCTCTATCTGTCTGCCTCTTTCTCTCTCTCTGTCACTCTCAAATAAATAAATAAATAAAAATGAACCAAAATATTTTTTAAAAAATTGATAAGACAATGATCTCTAGCTGGTTAAATAATCATGCTACCATCTTTATATAGAGTCTTATTTTTTTCTGAACAGTCTTGTTGTAAGACAAACGTGGAGACTGGGCTGTGCTCTGCTCTGAGTGACTCTACATTGGCTTTCAGGCTGTCCCTTGCCAGGGGTGACTCCATCTTGCATCAAATGCAGAGGCACTGTGACTGCATGTTATCTATGCAGTCACCACCTCCTGTCCAGCACCACCCTAAAGGCACAGCTGATAACTCATTCATGCAAATGAAAATTCACCACATGGATCAGGAACACATGAGCTCATATTGGAAAGCACCAGGCATAGCCCCCACTCCCAACTGTGACTATGCAACAAGCAATGCCCCAAGACTGACACGTGGTAGGCACCCTGACTTGTTACCTGTTGTTCACACATGAGCTTTGTCCCGGAAAATTGCCACAGTCACAGACCTCTGCCTCCATCCTTGACTCCAGCCTAGGCAGTTTCTCCTGCTCATACCCACATCCTACTTCAAGCTGACTTTCCAACTGCCTGCTTGATGCAGAAGTGCCTGTGTCTGCCAACTGCGTCCTATACTTCATAGACCTCACCTGCACCCTAGAGAGTCTAGTGTACCTTCGCCGGTTCTCTTTGGACTCTGTAGCTTCCTTAACCATTTTGAAGCCACTCTGTGACCTGTGTATCACTGTATGAACTGTAATGTGGAGCTGAGAGTTTGTATTAGTAACTAAGGTTGAAGGGAAGCCACCCAAATCAGGATATCACATCAACAGGACCCAAAGGAAGACATGCTCTCAGTGGCCATTCTTTGGAGTTCTGCTTTGATAGGTTTTGATCGATCACCATGTCTGTCACCATCACCCTGGAGCTGGTTGCCAGGCGAGCAGTAAAAGCAGAGTTCATATTGCTGCTTCCTCTGCGATTTCTCTTGGGCCCTGGCAAATGTGGTAGAGGTGGCATGTGTCATGGTGGGCAGTCAGCTGTCTTCTTGTCTTATCAATGGACCTTGGCTCTCTTCTGTTTTCTCAGTCATCTGTAAAATAAAAGTTTCTCCAACCAAGAGTGAGAGCAGCTTGGGCTAAAGGGTAATACAAAGTTGAGAGATTCTGGGTGTGCAACCCCACTCTTCTCTGGAGAGCAGTGAGGGATTCTCCCTGAAGTGCAGGTTTCCTGACTATGGGAAGCTGACTTTCCAGTACCAAGTCTGAGTTCCCTTCCACTGAATGGGCTTCATGGCCAGTCAGAGAACAGTGGGCTATCAGCAGAGGCTTCATGCTACTTTTGCACAAGTTTATCTGGATGGTGATTTCATAGTCTGCAGGGTCCTCTACTTATTCATGCTCCTGGTGACCACTGCCCTCTGGCAGCTCCAATAGGGCCTCCAGCACCGTGAGGACTAGTCAGGAGGGAGATAGTTTCCCTTTCAGTTCCCTGCTGACATCTTTAAAAATATTTTATTTGGGGCTGGAGAGATGGCTTAGTGGTTAAGCGCTTGCCTGTGAAGCCTAAGGACTCCGGTTCGAGGCTCGGTTCCCCAGGTCCCACGTTAGCCAGATGCACAAGGGGGCGCACGCGTCTGGAGTTCGTTTGCAGAGGCTGGAAGCCCTGGCGCGCCCATTCCCTCTCTCTCCCTCTATCTGTCTTTCTCTCTGTGTCTGTCGCTCTCAAATAAATAAATAAATAATTTAAAAAATATATTTTATTTGTTTGTTTGTTTAAAAGAAAGAGAAGCCAGGTGTGGTGATGCGCCCACCTTTAGTCCCAGCACTGGGGAGGCAGAGGTAGGAGGATCATTGAGTTCAAGGCCACCCTGAGACTACATAGTGAATTCCAGGTCAGCCTGTGCTAGAGTGAGACCCTACCTCGAAAAAAAAAAAAGAGAGAGAGAGAGAGAGAGAGAGAATGAGAATGGGCATGCCAGGACTTCTAGCCACTGCAAACAAACTCCAGATGCGCCGCCTTGTGCATCTGGCTTCTGTGGGTACTGAGGAATCAAACCTGGATCCTTTAGCTTCACAGGCCAGCGCCTTAACCACTAAGCCATATCTCCAGCCCCCTGCTGGTATTTTGGGCAAGCAAATTACAGATACATTTCAAACTCTACAAAAGGGAAGCAGTCCAAAGAAAACACTGGTCAAAGATGCAGACTGTTGAAAAATAACCTTACAGTCTAAAAGGGACAATGGAGGTAGTCTACTGTCTAAATGTATTGTATCAAGAAAAGTGCTTGCATCAGTCAATGGCAAGTGTGTAAGTCAGTCTAGCTAGTCCATGGTCGGAGAAGCTGACAAATGTGGGGTGGCGTTGTTTTTCTGCAAAGTGAGGTAGCACATGAGGCACATCTTTTTTCCCATAAGATTCTATGAAAGTAGACACTACATAAAGAGCGGAACTCGACACGAGAATACCTGGGTGGTGAGGCACACTGGAATGCTGGAAGATGCTTCCTTGTTCATGACAGAGCAATCCCCGGTATCTGAAGGGAATGTAAGAAAAGAACGTGGACATAAACCATCCCGTCGAGTTACACAGCCAACAAAGATGCCTTAAGGTTCCGTGGTAAATCTGGCTCTTCGTCAGCCAGCGAGCAGATGGTAAGAGCAGCTGAAAGGCAGAGCTCTGAGCAAAAATTTTACAACCATATCCCTATATTTTTAAATTGGATTTAATATTACCTTATTAACTAGAAACCATATCAATATTTTTAATGATTAATATGAATGAAATATGTTTGATTCCTCTCCATGTCATTAATATATATCCTGATGAGATTCCAAGTTATTTCTACTGTCAAGTGTTTGACACGGATTCATAAATCCTGACGTATTTGCCAATATGTTGTAGGAATATGTTATGTTCCCCTTGAGTGAACAAATTCAATGTGATGTTAAACAAGATACAGCAGTTCATGGGTAATCTATAGTTTGAAGATTTTTTTCGTTTTTGTTTTTTGGAATCTGAATCTCACAATCCTTGTTTCGCTTGGGGAAAATCATGTTTGTGTTTCAGTAGTACTTTGTTGATTATGGTGGTGAAATGCGTGTTGTATGGAATGCCATGGCCCTGATAAAACATGCTTGGTAGAAAAGGTGGGTTATTAGAAAAGAACGGTGCCAGAAGCGCTCACCGTGTGATGGTTCTCTCTACAGGAAACTCATCGAGACTCGCCTGAAAACCATTCCCAGCAGTGCGTTTTCAAATCTGCCCAATATTTCCAGAATGTAAGTTGTCTTTTCATATAAGGAAAAATTTTCCATTGTAACATGTGGCTTTCTAAATGTGTTCTGTCAAGAAAAATGCTTATGTGATATTTGCATAAGTTAATGACATCTACTTTTTCTGTTTATTTTTGCTTTTTCAAGGTAGGGTTTCTCTCTCACCCAGGCTAACCTGAAATTCACTATGGAGTCTCAGGCTGGCCTTGAATTCACAGCGATCGTCCTACTTCTGCCTCTCAAGTGCTGGGATTAAAGGTGTGCACCACCACACCTGACCCACATCTGCATTTTTAATGTATTTGAAATTTTTATGTGTATAATACTTGATACATCTCCACTTTCTAATTCTCATATGAAAATAAGCATATAAATCTGTCTGTAGATTCTCAGTTTTTGCAATATCCCAAGCTATATTAAAATACATAAAAAGTGTTAAATTTGTCAAGATCAAACAACTGAATTTAAATTAGGCTTAGGTTTAAAAAATCATATGAGAATTAGCCTATCCCACCCAGCATTTATCTGGCTGACCCAGCAGCCCTCAGGAGGCAGAGATGGGATCTTGGGACCAGCTAGCTAGCTAGACTAGCCAACTAGTGAGCTCAGGAGTCAAGAGACTCAGCAAATAAAATGGAAAGTGATTGAAGATACTCGATGTCAACCTCTGACCTCCACCCACACATGCATCCACAGGCATACATACCACACACACACACACACACACACACACACACACACGCACACATTAAAATGTAACCAATCCTTTCAGATTTCTCTTACTTAGTGCAGCAACCTTATTGGGTTAGAGAAACTAGAACTTAAGTCTATGGATAACGGGATGAATGACTATCCCTCTAACACTTTGAGGGAGTCTCATACTTCCCACCTAAGAAATCCAGTGGAAAATTTAGAGCAAGGAATGTGATGTAAACTTAGGGTAGCAAGTTGTCAGCTTTTATAATGTTGCTCCTCTGGATAGCTTGCTTTTTTCTATGAGAAATCTATCCCCTGGAGTGCCTAGACAGTAAAATGATCCTTTGAAAAGTGTTCCATTGTCTCCTCTATGTTAGAGATATTTTCACCAAAACAATGTATATAATGTTGCGTATTCACAAGGGGAAAGAGCTGGGAAAATTGAGAAATCTAACAATGTTTGTTTAGAGGATAAGTACTTCAAAACAAAAAGCTCAGGTACATTAGAATACTCACAATAACTATGCTAAGAACTAAATTCAAGATGAAACAATGTTCCTTTTATGGACAGAGTTATTAAATTATAATCTACTAGGAAGCTCTTGAAATTTTTTCAGTGTTTGTTCCATCCCTCATAAACGCTGAATTAATGATCCAGGCTGGGTCTTGAACATCTGTGGGTTTTAACCCCCACCCCAAGGGACCCAGGGCTGAGAATTTATTTCTGCTGTGGCTATGGCAGCCACTCTCTGTTAATCAGTAATTTTCTCAAATGCCCTGGGAGTGCCTCTCGATAGAAAATGGTCATTGAAGCTGGGCATGGTGGCTCACGCCTTTAATCCCAGCACTTGGGAGGCAGAGGTAGGAGGATCGCCGTGAGTTCGAGGCCACCCTGAGACTCCGTAGTGAATTTCAGGTCAGCCTGGGCTAGAGTGAGACCCCACCTCGAAAAACAAAAAAAAAAAAAAAAAAAAAAAAAAACAAGAAAATGGTCATTAACTTTGTGTGCATTAGTCATTCTCCCTACAAGATGGAATTTGAGGAAAATATTTGAAAAAAATTGTTGCTTATATTCATGAGAGCTTGTGTCTCTCCTCTTTCAGTAGTTGAAATTTTCATTTGAGTTATCTTTTGTTTGACACGTTTAAGACAAGGTATAGATTTTTGGCCTCATTCAAGATCAAAAATATAGGTTTGGAGAGAACATGTAGCCAACACCCCATGGAATGTCCCACCAAAGGATTGTGATTTTTTCTCTTCATCTCCTGTGAAACTACCTTACTCATTGCATGCAATTAGGTACTATGTTAAAATGCTTCTTATTCATTCTGATGCTTTTATTTTTTTATTTTTTATTTTTTGTTTTTTCATGGTAGGGTCTCACTCTGGCCCAGACTGACCTAGAATTCACTCTGTGGTCTCAGGGTGGCCTTGAACTCACAGCAATCCTCCTACCTCTGCCTCCCAAGTGCTGGGATTAAAGGCATGCACCACCATACCTGGCTCTAATGCTTTTTCATGCTATTTTGAGTGATTTATCTACTCATCCATTCATTTGCACATTCACTGAGCACATATTTGTTTGTTTGTTTGTTTGTTTGTTTGTTTGTTTTTGGTTTTTCAAGGTACAGTCTCACTCTAGTCCAGGCTGACCTGGAATTCACTATATAGTCTTGGGGTGACTTTCAACTCACGGTGATCTTCCTACCTCTGTCTCCCGAGAGCTGGAACTAAAGGCATGCGCCACCACGCCCGGCCCTGAGCACATATTTGTTGAGCATCTAGGACAAGCCAAGAACTAAGAAAGACATTTAAGGATGCAGGTTCGATTTTCCCCAGAGCCCACATAAACCAGAAGCACATGTGGTACATGCATCTGTAGTTCATTTGCAGGCGCTGGAAGCCCTAGTGCATCCTTCTCTCTCTCTCTCTCTCTAACAAATAAATAAATAAAAATTAAATCAATAAATGAGAAAAAAAATAGTATGCTTGGCTAAGTATGGTGGTGCATGGCCTTTAACCCCAGCACTTGGGAGGCTGAGGTAGGAGAATGGCTGTGAGTTTGAGGCCAGCCTGGGAGTACCCTGGACTAGAGCAAGACCTTACCTCGAAAAACCAAAACAACAACAACAACAACAACAACAACAACAAAAAGTGGTATGTTTGTAGTTCACTACTAACTTTCTACCTTTTCTGATATTTTTTGAATGGTCAGCTACTTATCTATAGATGCAACTCTGCAGCGTCTGGACTCGCATTCCTTCTACAACTTGAGTAAAATGACTCACCTGTAAGTATAAGGAACCTCGCAGAGTGCTCGAAGCCCAGCCTCCCCGGGTGGGTCATTGCGGGGCTCTGCGGTTGCTGGGTCACAGCTGTGCGTGATTAGATTCTTAGCTTGTTCTCACTGTTACATTAATCCGTCCTCATTACTTCGCATGTCCGCGTTTGGGAAGTTAACGACAACATAAGAAGTCCTGTTTCTCAACTGTTTTCTATGACTGTTTCTGTTCCTGTTCAGTCTCTGCTGCCTTTGTTGGTCTGCATGTCAGTGACTATAATGTATACCAGGTCAGTAGTGTATACCGAGGACTTACCTGATTCCAAACTTGGGGCAAGACTCTACAAAGCTCACTAGCTTTGATTAAGGGAGAAGAATGTGACTGAGGTTCTACCGGAATGGGATTAATAACTCCAGCTTTGGACTTGGTTTTCTGTTTTTATTTCTCTACTACATTATGATCTATGTGAAGTTTTACATTATATTATTTTGAGTGAGCTTCTTATTAGTAAAAATATCTGATCATTAAATTATAAAGAGGAAAGGTTCATTTTGGCTCAGAGTTCGGGAAATTCCCATCTAAGACGGGGGTGGGGAGCATGGTTTTAGGACATCAATGAAGCAACACATCATGGTGGGAGCAGGTGCAGGGTATTGACTGCTCATTTTGCGCACCAGAAAACAAGGAGTCAGGAAAAGGCCTGAATCCCATGGTCCTATTTGAGAGTGTAAAGTCAGGGCTGGAGAGAAGTCTTAGCAGTTAAGGCCTGCAAAGCCTATGGACCCCTGTTCCACTCTCCCAATCCCATGTAAACCAGACACACAAGGTGAGGCAAGTGCAAGGTCGCACATGCCCACTAGGTGGCACAAGCATCTGGAGATTGATTGTAGTGGCTGAGGCCCTGGCATGCCAATTCTCTCCCTCTCTCTCTCTCTCTCTCTCTTTTCTCAAAGGAAAAAAAAAAAAAGAGTGTGAACACAATAACCTTATACTAGCCCCATCTCCTAAAGATCCACAGTCCCTTCTAATAGTGACACCCTGTGAACCAAGCCTTTAACCTAAACTGAGCTGTTCCCATTGTTGTGAACGATATCTGCTTAAAATTAGTCCACAGGGCTACCCAGTTGCCTTAGCAGTAAAAGGCACTTGTTTGCAAGCCTGTCAGCCTGAGTTCAGTTCCGCAGTACCCATGTAAAGCTGGACTCAATGTGGCATCCATGTCTGTCATTCCAATGAGCCTATGGCAATGAGAGATAAAGCCAGGAGAATCTAGAAGCTCCCAGGACAGCTAGACTTGTATATACACAGCCGTAAACACACTGAAAGAGACCATGTCTCAAGCAAGGCAGAACCTCTTGGAGCAAGCAAGGTGCAAACACCCTGAAGTTGTCCTCAGCTCTCCACATATGCACCCGTATTCACACACACACATTCACATATGCACACATACATACACACACATAATTAAAAAACTGAAAATCATGCAGGGTGTGGTAACAACATGCCTTTCATCCCATCCCAGTACTCAGGCACTAGAGGTAAGTGGATTGCTGTGAGCTTGAGGCTAGCCTGAGAATACACAGTGAATTACAGGTTAGCCTGAGCTATGATGAGACCCTACCTCAAAAAAAAATATTTTCTAGTCAAATTGGTTGATGCTTGGGAGTGACTATGACCTAGGATTTTAACTACTATTCTTTTTAATTTTTTAAAACATAATTTATTTGAAAGAGAGAGGGAGGAAGGGGAGAATAGGTGTACCAGGGCCTCCAGCCACTGCAAACAAACTTCAGACACATATGCCACCTTGGGCTGGCTTTATGTGGGTACTGGGGAACTAAACCTGGGTCTTTAGGCTTTGCAGACAAGTGCCCCAAATGCTGAGCCACTTCTCCAGCCCCTTTTGCTAATATTCTTGTTCAATCTTCTGTATAAACACCCAGCCTGTTGTAGTCACCTCCTCATTGCTGGGATGCACCTGACCAAAAGCAGCTGATGGGAGGAAATGACTTATTCTGGCTTACAGCCCAAAGTGAAGCTCCATGATAACAGGGGGAAAACATGGCATGAGCAGAGGCTGAACATCACCTCTGCCACAACAAGTGGAAACAGCAACTGGAGTGTGAGCCAGGATCTGGCAAAGGGAAGCTTGCTATAACACCCCACGGCTCACCCCCATCAGCACACCTCCTTCAGTAATACCCCACCTCCCAAACAGCATGAACCAAGAATTCAAAACACATGAGTTTATGGGGACACCTGACTCAAACCACCACACAGCTATTACACATTACTACATTTGTATTTCTTCAAAAAATCCTAGCATGCCAGCTAGGATTTCCACTCTTCTGTTCAGATATTTCATTATAAGTCAATCTCCTTGCCACATACTGTTCCGAAATTGACATAGTCACAGAAAAGAAATCTCATAGATAAACAAAACTATCTTTGAGCTGCCTCGCAGGGTGAAAACTCCAGGCAGAGAATCACACAGCCCGGAAGAGGTGCTTGTCTTTTCCCTAGAGAAAGTTCATCTGTCCTTTCTCAAGGCTTTGAGGGAAGGTTCAAATAGAAGTAACTAATTAATGAACTTAAAGCGAGTATATCTCAGGAAAGGTGTATCAATCTACTGTCAAGGTTGTAGGCAAGTTAGGGAGTTTAAAGAGAGGACGTCTGGGGATTGTTTCTAACAGCTAATCATCAAAGCAGTTTATACTTGAAAGAGTGTGGATTTACCCTGTCTAAAGAAAAGACAAAGAGGAATTAGAGTTGCCAGTTCCATATGCAGGGGTGGCAGGGAAATTAATATGGCCAACGTGTCAGCCTTGTTAAACAGAAGAGAATAGCAGAGAATATATGAAGACAGCATGTGTACGATTAATGCAATGTATCTACTGCTGGGGATTTGTGCTGTGCCAGCAAGACAGGTGCAGAGTGGGATAAAAGTTCAACTTCAAATGCCAAAATAAAGTATCTTCACTTCCCTTGGCTCTTCGGGAGGTCAGAGAAATGACACCCTAGAGGCTGATGCTTTGCCATGTCCTTTGAAGGCCTCAGCAGCAAGTTGTCCACCATCTGTCTCTTCTGCTCTCCTAAGGCAAGCTTAGCCTCCAGGACTCGTTCCCCAAGATGGGTCACAGAAGCTAGAATCCCTCTCTCCCAAAGATAGCTATAAAACCTACAGATATTCTAACCTTCCTCCAACCTTGTTTCATAATTGGCCATTTAAAAAAAAAAAAAAAAGAAAGAAAAAAGCCTTGGCTTATCCGGTCTGGTAGCAGATCATAACACCCTTGTCCCTGAGGTGCTCCGTGCTATGTCTGGGAGGAAAGAATACTATACAGAGAAGTCTAGGGCAAGGGCAATCGCAATGCACTGGTTTTGCTGGGGTTGTGCCCTCAATATATAGCCTGCAGATCATACCAGTCATGTCACAGATGACACCAGTCTTGTCCAACCACATTCCTACGTGGTCTCCATCCTGCATGGGCTCTAAATATTAAAACGGACAGCTTCCCCTGCATTTCTGAAGGCTCCCCTGTCATATGAAACCTGATCATACACACTTATGTTTTCCTCTTCCCCAGCAGCTTTTTATTATAGAAATGTTGACTATGACCTTTATGATGGGTGAGGAAAACTGTTACATCTTTTCCTTACCTATTTTGCAGGTGAAATGCTACCTACCTCTGGTTTCATTATCACCCTTTAATTGTTGTTGTTTGGCTCTGGACTTTTACTCATGAACTTGGGGGGTTTAGAGTGTAGGCAAACATCCCTAAGGCTGAAGGTCACAGTCAGATGCCTTGATCTAACAGTTGCTAGATAATTGGTGTGCGAAGTGCTGGGGGAGTAGGGTAATGGATGGAACTGGTAGCTGGAAAGCTCATTAACAGCAAGAGAGGTGGGGTCTTTATCTGCCCTGTGTGTTGGCACAGGCCTATAATCCCAGCATCCCAAAGGCTGTGCAAGTTGGAGGCTAACCAGAGCTATACATGGAGACCCTGTCTCAAAAGGCTGAGGATGTACCTCCGTGGTGGCAGAGCACTTGTCTAGCATAGGCAGAGCCTGAGTTTGATCTTCACCACTGAGAAAGGAAAAAAAAAAATTCACTCAGTTGTTTTCTTCCTTCCACTTTCCACAGCTGAACTTTTTAAAATCAGGAACATTCAGGGCTGGAGAGATGGCTCAGTGGTTAAGGCATGTTCCTGCAATGCTTAATGACCAGGATTTGATGCCCCAGTACCCACATAAAGCCAAATGCACAAAGTATTGCATTCATCTTTACAATTTGTTTACAATTTGTTGCAGTTTGTTTCCAGCAGCTGGAGGCCCTGGCATGCCCATTTTATCTGTCTCTCTCTCTCTCTCTCTTTCTGCTTACAAATTAATAAATAAATTAAATTAAAATGAAGAACAGTCAAGATACTCAAATATTGCTCCAGCACAGATAAATAGCTCAACTCCGCAGAAAAGCATACTTAAGAAGACTTGTGGCACTGCTTATTCTAGATTTTTTAAATACAGAATATGAATAGATAGATAGATAGATAGATAGATAGATAGATAGATTGCTTTGGTTTTGAAGTTTGAGGTGAGCTGGATGCTATTTATGACAGTCTATGGGGTAAAATAAATCAAAAAGTAAAAATTGTACTTGGCTTCCAAATCCATGTGCCAGAAGCAATTGCTATTAGCAGTATGCTCTATATTTAAAGAATGTTATCCATGCTTATTGTATTTACTTGGGCAGCAAATTAGTATGAGAAATAGACAAAGACAAAAACACGTAACAGCCCTGAGACAAGTGAGATGACTTTCGTGCTCGTCACGGTCCGGGAGGATGAGCAGGAGGCCCCCGCGGCCACTTCTGTGCAGTCACAGGGGCAACGAGGCTGCTGGTGCCCTGCCTGCCCCCGGCCCCCTCACTGTTTTTAAACCCACCCTGGAGAGCTTCCCACTTGCCCGGCTGAACACACACGGCGTTTCCTTCTGGAAGCATAGCTGGTTAGCGTCTTGCATTCTTGGACCATAATTGCTTACTTCCAAATTGCAGAGACTCAAGCTCGCCCTCCCAGGCATGCGGAGACCTCCTTCCTCTTCGGACTCCCACCCTTCTCCCGTCAGAGGCTCTCTGCCCTCCTTCCTTAATGTCTCTAAGAGGCTTATACTGGCCACTCATGTTCCCTCTCCGTTTGGCTTATCGACTGGCCGTGTGGGTCTACTCCACTCCTTTGTTTCTTGAGAGATTTGTTTTTAAATCACCTTTGAGCAAGTGTTGAACTGTCTTACTTCAGAAAGCATCATCGTTCCCTGCTTGTGGCGTGCCTTTGATTTTTATATTTTCCTTTTCTACCTGCCTCATAGAGGAAGCCTATCTCTTCTTTTGTGTTTCCCCTCTCTCCTTGCACACTCCTTTCTTCTCCTCGTGATCCATGTAAGCTGGCAGCCTTATATAACCAATGGTTGAGAGCAGCTAGTGCTCCCCCAGGGAGGCTGCATCCTCTTTTATTATGACGGCCTCTCAGGCCACTCACTGAAGTCCCCTTGTTCAAAAATGATCTTTGATGGAGCAATTTTCCAGCTGGCAAAGCACACTCAGATAATGTCGAAGCTCTCCTAGTTCCCATCTAACTGCAGCTTCAACTTCCTCTGGCAATTTGCTGCTTGCCTGACAATGCACAGACAAGGCAGAGGCGCCAGGAGAAGCTGGCCGGTAACTCCATTTGGTCCAGGACAGGGAATTCCATAGACAAGGAACTTTCAGTTTTAAAATTAGCAAAGCTGGGAGTGGTAGTGCACACCTTTAATCCCAGCACTTGGGAGGCAGAGGTAGGAGAATCGCTGTTGAGTTCGAGGCCACCCTGAGACTACATAGTGAATTCTAGTCAGCCTGAGCCAGAGTGAGACCCTACCTCGAAAAACCAAAAAAGTAAAAAATAAAAATAGGATGAGAGCTGGCAAGATGGCATAGTGGTTAAGGTGCTTGCCGACTAAGCCAAAAGACCCAGGTTCAATTCCTTAGTACCCATGTAAAAGCCAGGTTCACAAGGTGGCCTATGTGTCTGGAGTGCATTTGCAGTGGCTAGAGGCCCTAGTATGCCCATTCTCTCTCTCTCTCTCTCTCTCTGTCTCTTTCTCTCTCTCTCTCTCTTTCCCTCATAAATAAATAAATATACAAAATATTAAAATAAAATAAAATTAGGATGAAACTTAAAGGCCACCTTAGTGTCTTTCTAGGATAAGAGTCATAATCTAAGATCTTAGTATTAGTGAACACAACAAGCTGAAGACTTTAAAGTGAGAGGTTCTAAGAACCTGGGGTTGTAAATCATTGATTCCTTCTGTTGAAATGTCTATGGTTTCTTTTTCAAGAAATTCTTATAATGAGCATTAAATTGTATGCCTGGGCAAGGGGACTCCTGGAGTAAGATACTGATTTATGATTCAAATGGGCCAGGAATGTCACATTCCAATAGACAGTAAGTCACATGGGAGGGTAAGAGGGGGATTAGATGGTTTCTAATCTTGATTTCCTCTCTTTTTCAAGGTCTGTTTCATCATCACTGTCCTTAGTTGAAATATCTCACCTTCCATGGTTTGCAGAAATATCACAACAGTTTCAAGTCCTTGACACCCTAGATTTTCATTGTACCTTTGAGAATAACAACAATGCAACCATGATTTATGGAAGGCTTTCCACTCATAGACATTATTTGGTCCTCACAAAAGGCTTGTGAAGGAAGGACAGTTTCTGACCCTATTTCACAGAGGAGGGACATAAAATTCAAAGAGGTCAAGGAACTGGTCCAAAGTAACGTGGCCTGATGGGACAAAGCAAAGAGTATATCTCGGGTCCACCTGACCACTCACCAGTGAGGAGAGTCAGACACATGCTGCAACCTGGACAAACCTCTTCTCACAGAAGTGGTGCTGAAAGAAAAAAGAAACACAGAACAGGCTGGGGGTTACATGTGTCCATTTATAGGAAATGACCACATAAGGCAAGTTTAGAGACATAAAAAGGGGGCATAGGGGCTGGAGAGATGGCTTAGTGGATAAGACGCTTGCCTGCAAAGCCTAAGTACCAAGGTTCAATTCCCCAATACCCACATAAGCCAGATGCACAAGGTGGCACATGTGTCTTGAGTTTTTTTTGCAGTAGCTGGAGACCCTGTTGCACCTATTCTCTCCCTCTCCCCCCATCCTTCTTTCTCTCTCTCTCTCTCTTTCCCTCCCTCCCTCTCAAATAAATAAATAAAATATTTTTTTAAAAAAACAGGGTTGTAGCTTAGTCACCAAGCAATTACTCAATATGCACAAAGTCCTGGGTTTGACTCCATAGCATTAGAAGGAAGGAGAAAGAGGGAGGAAGGAAAAGAAGGAAGGGGAGAAGAGGAGAAGGGAAAGGAGGGGAGGGGAAGGGAGAGAACAGAAAGGGGAAAGAAGGGAGAGAAGGGAAAAAAGGAGAAAAGAAAAATTTTAGTTCTGTCTAGGCATTAGAGAAGGAAGAGTAAGCCGGGCGTGGTGGCGCACGCCTTTAATCCCAGCACTTGGGAGGCAGAGGTAGGAGGATCGCCGTGAGTTCAAGGCCACCCTGAGACTACATAGTGAATTCCAGGTCAGCCTGAGCCAGAGTGAGACCCTACCTGGAAAAAAAAAAAAAAAAAAGAGAGAGAGAGAGAGAGAGAGAAGGAAGAGTAGATATCAACTATAAATGAGTATATGTCTACTTTTGTCATAAAAGAAATTATCAGTTTTGGGCTGGAGAGATGGCTTAGCGGTTAAGCACTTGCCTGTGAAGCCTAAGGACCCCGGTTCGAGGCTCAGTTCCCCAGGACCCACGTTAGCCAGATGCACCAGGGGGCACATGCGTCTGGAGTTCTTTTGCAGTGGCTGGAAGCCCTGACATGCCCATTCTCTCTCTCTCCCTCCATCTGTCTTTCTCTCTATGTCTGTCGTTCTCAAATAAACAAATAAAAAATGAACAAGAAAAATTTAAAAAGATTTATTAAAAAAAAAAGAAATGATCAGTTTTAAAACTGGATTGTGTCAGGCATGGTGGCACATGCCTTTAATCCCAGCACTCGGGAGGCAGAGATAGGAGGATCGCTGTGAGTTCAAGGCCACCCTGAGACTACAGAGTTAATTCCAGGTCAGCCTGGACCAGAGTGAGAACCTACCTCAAAAAACCAAAAAAAAAAAAAAACAAAAACCTGGATTGTGGACCAGAGCAATGGCTTAGCAGTCAAGTTCTTGCCTGTGAAGCCTAAGGATCCCGGTTCAAGGCTTGATTGCCCAAGACCCACGTAAACCAGATACACAAGGTGGCACATGTATCTGGAGTTTATTTGCAATGGCTGGAGGCCCTGGTATACCCATTCTCTCTTTCTCTGCTTCTTTCTCTCTCTCTCTGTCACTCTCAAATAACTAAATAAAAATAATAAAAATTTTTAAAAGACTGGATGGATTGTGATCATATTTGCAGTAATTTTACAAATTTACTTAAAAAATTGAACTGTGAACATACAATGAATGAATTTTTAATAATGAAAAACTCCTTCAGTAAGTGTCTTAAGGGCTAGGGAGGTTGCTCAGCAGTTAAAGGTGCTTACCTGCAAAGTCTGTCAGCCTGGGTTTGATTCCCCAGTATCTATGAAAAACCAGACTTAAAAAGTGATACAGGACTGGAGAGATTGCTTAGTGGGTAACGCACTTGCCTGCCAAACCTAAAGACCCAGGTTCGATTCTCCAGGTCCCACATAAGCCAGATACACATGGTGGACCATGTGTCTGGAGTTTGTTTGCAGTGGCTAGAGGCCCTAGCGCTTTCTCCACCCCTGCCTCCCTCTGTCTGTCTCTAATAAATAAATAAATAAATAAATAAATAAATAAATAAATAAATAAATAAATAAATAAAAATAAATAAACCAGAA
This sequence comes from Jaculus jaculus, assembly GCF_020740685.1. Classification (NCBI taxonomy): domain Eukaryota; kingdom Metazoa; phylum Chordata; class Mammalia; order Rodentia; family Dipodidae; genus Jaculus; species Jaculus jaculus. The sequence goes on along the minus strand of NC_059108.1, from coordinate 137,133,924 downwards.
AAAATGTAAAACGTGATACATACATCTGGCACCCTGGAATATTGATTCCCTCTCTCTCTCTCTCTCTCTCTCTCTCTCTCTCTCTCTCTCTCACACACACACACACACACACACACACAATTTTTAAAATTATTTGTTTATTTGAGATAGAGAGAGACAGAGAAACAGAATGGACACGACATGAACTCCAGACACATGCATCACTTTGTGACCCTGGCTTCATGTGGGTACTGGGGGAACAAACTCAGGTCATCAGGTTTTGCAAGCAAGCACTTTTGACTGCTGGACCATCTCTCCAGCCCCCACAGTTTTCCGGCAGTTGGAAAGAAGAAGGGATTTAGTGGAGAGAGTGCTGGGATGGGGCAACAAGGACACTGGGAAGGGATTGTGATCATGGTACAGCGTCAGTATGTCCAGAAGTCGTCAATAACAAGTCTTTAAAAAAAAAAGGGCTGGAGAGATGGCTTAGGGGTTAAGGTGCAGGCCTGTGAAGCCTAAGGACCCAGGTTTAATTCTCCAGGTCCCATGTAAGCCAGATGCACAAGGTGGCACATGTGTCTGGAGTTTGTTTGCAGTGGCTAGAGTCCCTAGTGCACCTGTTTTTTCTCTCTCTCTCTCTCTCTCTCTCTCTCTCTCTCTAATAAATAAATGAAAATAAAATCTTTTAAATATAGCTTTAAAGATTTTTGAAATAAGATAAATGTCTTTTTTGTTTGTTTTTTGAGGTAGGGTTTCACTGTAGCCCAGGCTGACTTGGAATTCACTATGTAGTCTCAGGGTGGCCTCGAACTCACAGCGATCCTCCTACCTCTGCCTCCCTAGTGTGCCACCACACCCAGCCAGATAAATGTCTTTTAAAAGTTACAAAGTTCTGAAGCTGGAGAGATGTCTCAGTGGTTAAGGCACTTGACTTTGAAGCCTAAGGACCCTGGTTCAATTCCCCAGGAACCACATAAGCCAGATACACACGGTGGCACATGAATCTGGAGTTCACCTGCAGTGGCTGGAGGCCCTAGTACACCCATTCTCCCTCCCTTTCTCTTTCTCTCTGTCTCTCTTTCTCTCTCTCTGTCTACCTCTTTCTCTCAAATAAATAAATTAAAAATTAGTCTGGGCCTGGCGGCTCATGCCTTTAATCCCAGCACTTTGGAGGCAGAGGTAGGAGGATCGCCATGAGTTCAAGTCTAGCCTGAGATTACATAGTGTGTTCTAGGTCAGCCTGGGCTAGATTAAGAACTTACCTCAAAAAAATTTTTTTTAATGTTTTTAAATATTACAAAATTCTGATTCTAAGCTTCCCAGAAAATACTACTGATGACTGAACAAAGGTCGCTTAAAAGAAAGGCTACGAAAAAAAAAGGGGGGGGAGGGGGAAAGAGAGAGAGAAAGGCTGCAGTCTTCTTGGTTCTTATGTTTTTCTTTAAACACAGGGAATGCCTTTAACCTCTTTTAGCCAATCTCCATGTGCCAAACATACTTCATTTCATTTTACCAGTAATGGTTCATTTGTAAGAGTTGCCTGTGTCACTAATGTTACCTGTACATTCCTGGTCAGTACATATCTAAATGGCAGTATGTATGTAAGTTATAGAAACACACATCACAACACACATCACAACACACATGCTAAAGTCTTAAGTTATTGACACGACACAATAACCTCAGGGTAACTGTTACGTCTCGCCCATCCTTTTGAACTGAAATAGAGGTGGCAGAGCTCACTCTGCCCTTTGTGCAATACTGTCATCTGTCATGATTCACTCAGCCTCCTGCTGTGGCACTCTGTCCTGTCCAGGTCACTGGTTATTCTTAGTAATAAAAACGGCTGTCCTCAGCTGCCACCAAACCAATGGAGAGATTTTTCTTTTCTATCAAAATCTAACAGGGATTTAAAAAAAGAGAGACAATTACAAGCAATCAAAACTCTGAAACTACAATTGGGAGAAAAGAAGTCATAACTACAAATGGCCTGAGATCGAGTCCTTGATACAAGCAAGGTTTCTGAGTAGAAATCCTGTCCTATTCAGGAGCCAGAAGTAGTTTGTGGTTAATGGGGGACTCCTGGTAGCAACCATCCCTGCTCCACCTCGTAAGTGCATAGCTTCCTCATGAAACATGATTGAAGTTTCATCTTTAGGTAAAAACAGGAATGAGTGCACTTTGCTGATTATGCCCCTTGTCACTCTACAGAGAAATACGGAACACCAGGAGCTTAACTTACATAGACCCCGATGCCCTGGAAGAGCTCCCCCTCCTGAAGTTCCTGTGAGTATCAACTCCTCGTCCTTGAGGACTTTGGTCTTTTCATGAGTTTGGTGCTCTTGTCTGCCGGGAATAACCCTAGGATGATCCCGCTGTCAGTGGAATGCTGTATGGCTTGGCCAATTCACTTCTTGTGACTTCCCCTCTCTTCCTGGCAGGCAGGGTATCAGGTGATGTGGCTCCCATACTCAAAGCGTATCCGAAAAATTCAGTACGTCGTCATGCTGGGACGCGACTCCTGCTCCCAGAGACATTCAGGAAGAAGTGCTGTGACGGGCACAAAGCCTTTAAGTGTGGCATCACAGGACAAAACAGCAAAATTCAGAGAGCCAATTAGTTCATCTTATTTGCAAATTCAATATTGCTCTATTCGTATATATTAGAAATAATATTAGAGGACAGCAAAAACTATAAAGAATTAAATTTAATTTCTTGGGGTGGGGAGAGACAAAAATGAAAGATGATTCTTCTGCCTTGCTTTGGCAATGCCTTACAAACTGGGCATTAGCTCCACGTGGGAAGAGGCCAGGGCATCTTGCTTCTCCATTTCATCTTTATTTCCCGGCACGTAGTCAGAACATCAGGCAAACTGGTGTCTGATGGCCTGTGTATTGGCCTGCAGGCCCTTCTAGACACCAGCAGAACAACTTCCTTTCCTGCTTAACGCATTCTGACAATTATGAAACAGAAGCAGCATGAAGAAAATAAAGACCAACCTTAATCCCGAAGCCTAGAAATCATCACCATCAATATTCCAGTTCATTTCTATCCAGGCCTTTAATTTAAGTAAAAGTATATAACTGTAGACAGTTTATGAGCTAATTTTTAAGGATGAATAGGATTTATCTAGGAAAAGAAGGCACCAGGGCAGAAGAGGAATACGAAGGAATTGAGTACCATGATAAAGACAGGAGCATGAGGACAAGGGAAATGGTTTGGCGGATAAAGCACTCGCTGTGCAAGGGTGTCTGAGTTCGAATCCCAGAACCCCTGTGAAAGCAGACACAGTGGCACGAGTGTCGATGACCCAGTGCACCCACAGAAAGCGGGACAATGTCTCTCCAGCTAGCCCCGTGACCGCGGCTGCGAACAAGACCCTGCCGCAAAGAGGGTGAACAGCAGACGGATGCCAGAAGCTGCCCTCTAACCTCCGCACACACACTGTGACACGTGCACCCGAACTCAAGCACAGGAATGCACGCGTGTGCGCGCGCACACACACACACACACACACACACACACACACTGGGACATAAGACCATGGGGCTCACTTGGGGAGCTACAAATAGTTCCATTTTAAAAGGTGGAGGGGGAGATGCCAGGGACGGTAGGGTCATGTAATTGAAAGACATCTGGAGAACACACGAAATTCATGGGACAAGTCAGTTACCCTGCAATCACCCCTTTTCTGGATGGCCAGGCAGGTGGTTCAGAAGAGACATCTAAGAAGCCTGGGATGCTTGGAGTTTAAAGAGTAGAGAGGTCTTGACTCAAATCGAACCTGACTTTGCCAGCCCTCTGCCGTAACGGCCCTCACACGGCTCTGGTCTTTTCTTCCTTCTCTTGCTCATGAACTCCTCCGCCGTGGAACTAGTTGGCTCACTGGGCTTCAAACACACTCCACGGAGTGCTGCTGCTCACCTTTGTTATCTGGAATACCCATTGGCTCATTTTGACTTCTCTGGCCCCTGCTGCCTGTTGAAACCATACGCCTTCCTCTCTAGGAGTCAAGGCAGAATGTTGCCTTTGAACACGTGTCAGTGACACTAGAATCGTTTTATATGAGCAGACCTTTTAGTTTTTTTTCAAGGTACGGGTTCACTCTAAGCCCAGACTGACCTGGATCACACTCTGTGGTTTCAAATGACTCTACCTCTGACTCCTGAGTGCTGGGATTAAAGATGCCCAGCACCATGTCTGCCCCCTTTTTTTTCTTTTTTTTTTTAAATATTTTTTGTTTGTTTTTATTTATTTGAGAGTGTCAGAGAGAGAAAGAGGCAGAGAGAGAGAGAGAATGGGCGCGCCAGGGCCTCCAGCCACTGCACACTGCAAACGAACTCCAGACGCGTGCGCCCCCTTGTGCATCTGGCTAACATGGGTACTGGGGAATCAAGCCTCGAACCGGGGTCCTTAGGCTTCATAGGTAAGGGCTTAACCCCTAAGCCATATCTCCAGCCCTTTCTTTTTTTTTTAATTCCATAGCTACATTCTAGTAGCTACAGCAAATATGATACCAACTCAACCTGGGGCATCTGAAGACTTAGGGTTTTGTGTTGGTGATATTTTATGCACAGCTTTTAATCTTCACTTTTTTGCTCCTTTTTTACTATATGGCACAAGCTTTTCGGGGGAAAGACACTGTCTCTCAGATTCCTTTCCTTTCTAGACATTGTCTCAATGGTACTGCTGCATGCTCTTGGGTCACTGCTGCAAGAAAGTCATCCTTAGCTAAAGAACAATACAATAAAATATAGAGGAGGCTGACAAGATGGTTTAGTGGTTACAATGCTTGCCTGCAAAGCCTTAAGACCCAGGTTTGATTCCCCATTACACACATAAGCCAGATGTACACAGTGGCACGTGTCAGGAGTTTCTTTGCAGAGGCTGGAGGCCCTGGTGTGCCCATTCTCTCTTTCTATAAATAAGCCTCTTTCTCTTTCTTGCTCTCAAATAAAATACATAAATAATTTTTTAAAAATAGAGGGGTTTCTGGGCCTGAGTTACCTCACTTAGTATAATCCTTTCCAGATCCATCCATTTTCTTACAAATTTTATAACTTCATTTTTCTTTACCACTGGGTAGAACTCCATTGTGTAAATGTGCCACATCTTCATTATCCACTCATCAGTTGAGGGACATCTAGGCTGGTTCTATTTCCTAGCTATTGTGAATAAACATAATTGAGCAAGTATCTCTAAGGTAATGAGACAAGTCCTTAGAATATATGCTTAGGAGTGCTATAGCTGGGTCATATAGTAGATCTATTTTTAGCTGTCTCAGGAACCTCCACACTGATTTCCACAATGGCTGGACCAGATTGCATTCCCACCAACAGTGTAGAAGTGTTCCTCTTTTTCCATATCCTAGCCAGCATTTATGATCATTTGTTTTCATGATAGTAGCCAATCTGACAGGAGTGAGATGGAATCTCAGTGTAGTTTTAATCTGCATTTCCCTGATGACTAGGGATGTAGAACATTTTTTAGATATTTATATGCCATGTTTCTTCTTTTAAGAAGTCTCTATTTAGTTCCATAGCCAATTTTAATGGGGCTGTTTGATATATTATTTAATATTTTTAATTCTTTGTATATCCTAGATATTAATCCTCTATTATATGTATAGCTGGCAAAGATTTTCTCCCATTCTGCAGGTTGCCTCTTTGCTCTATTCACAGTGTCTTTTGCCAAAGGAAGGGTAGGACACCTTACAACATGCTCCTCCAGACACAAAATGGCCTGTATATCCATGACCTCACAGTGCCTGACACTACCTACATAAGACCATCATAACAGGAGGAAAAGATCATGACATCAAAATAAAAGAGAGACTGATTGAGAGGGGGAGGGGATATAATGGCTAATGGAGTTTCAAAGGGGAAAGTGGGGGGAGGGAGGGAATTACCATGGGACATTGTTTACAATTATGAGAGTTGTCAATAAAAAAATAAAAATAAATAAATAAATAAAATGACCTCACCTAAAAAAATAGAGGGGGCTGGAGAGATGGTTTATAGGTTATGGTGTTTGCCTACAAAGCCAAAGGACCTCAGTTCAATTCCCCAGGGCCCACATAAGCCAGATGCATAAGGTGGTGCATTTGCCTGGAGTGTGTTTGCAGAGGCTGGAGCCCTGGCAAGCCCATTCTCTCTTCTCTCTCCATCTGCCTCTTTCTCTCTCTCGTTCTCTCAAATAAATAAAATAAAATAATTAAAAATAGAGGGGATAGAGAGATTACCAGTGGTTAAGGTGCTTGCCTGCAAGGCCTAAGGACCCAAGTTCAATTCCTCAGTGCCCATGTAAAGCCAGATGTACAAGATGGCACATGAGCCTGGAGTCCATTTACAGTGGCTAGAGGCCCTGGCATGCCCATTCTCCCTCCTTCTCCCTCTCTGACTCTTTTTTTTTCTCTCTCTCCTTCTCACCCTCTTTCTCAAATAAATAAAATATAAAAATATTATTTGAAAAACAGGATTTGAAGGAGGAAGGCTGGCTTGGAATTGGTTCGTCATGTGTTCCTCTTCCATCCTCCTTTTACTTGAACATATACATACGATAGCTTCTGAATAGGTCTCTCTCTCTCTCTCTCTCTCTCTCTCTCTCTCTCTCTCTCACACACACACACACACACACACACACACACACACACACACACATATTGCTAGGAATCACACTAGGTTCTGACAATCCCTGAGCATTCTAAGCAGAGAACATGTTGCTTCTGGCTGACTCAACTGATTACACTTTGAAGGAACATCATCTCATCCCAAGGTTGGAACTCGCCCATAGTCACTGAGATATTATGGCGGAGTTGGGACTTGCTTCCAGAACCCAAGTTTTCAAACATGACCTTATTCTACTTCCTGTGTGTTAATTTTCTTACCTAAAATCTTCTCTTTCTTGTTTTCATATAATTTAGTGGCATTTTCAACACTGGACTTAGAGTGTTCCCTGATCTGACCAAAGTTTACTCCACGGATGTCTTCTTTATTCTGTGAGTATGCACAGCAAACAGTATTGGGTGTATTTTGTCTGTCACCGACAACTGGGGTGCAGCCATAGGAACTGGTGGAGGCTAAGTGGAGCAACTGTTTCAGTGAGGACCCAGTGGTCAGCATGACCGTGCAGATGGATGAGGTGAGGCAGGACTAAGGAATGGCTGGCTTACTGGCTGTGGCTCACTAGAGATGCTGGCAAGAATGGGGCCAGTGGAATGCTGGATTAGGAACTGGTTCAGGCTCAAGAGAGAATGGGAAGGGAAGAATTAGAGAAAAGAAGAAAGAGTGATGAAAACCAGTTCTTCAGAGACGTTTCACTGTTTAAAAAAGACAACAAAAATGTATCTCGGTATTTGTACAATTGGAAGAAAAGATTTGCAATGGTTGTTTGTTTGTGTTTCATTTTTCATAGCAACAAAACACCATAGTCTCATACATTCCTAATTCCTAGCCTTTATTTAATTTTCAAATGGAAGAAATAATCAAATGCTTACTGCTGGGAAAGATTTAATGATGGGGTTAATGATGACAATAGTACCTTACTTGTCAGAGTTTATAAGAGCTTTTCAAACACTTTCTTCTGTCTCACATTTGTTCTAATTGACCATTGTACAAGGCATAAATGGAAGTTATTGTTTTCTTCTTTTAAAAAATGATGATACTGAGGAACAGAAAATCCAAATGACTTTATCTGAGCAGAGGCTCATGGAGCAGTCATGAGCCTTGCTTTGGATTAACTGCTGGTATTCAAAGCCTGTAATACCAATCAGTTATCTTACATAATCATTCAGAAAAAAAGGCACACATGTAGAGAGAATTACAAAGGTTAACTTTATACCAGAGTCAATAAAATGTAGAAGAATTAGATCCTTGTTGAGTTTTTCTATAATAATAAAACTGATCACACTACTTTTTAGTTTAAAATATGAGTCCTCCAAGAATTAGTCTGGGGTTGGATATTTCCCCAGGAGTACCTGTCAAGCAGTTTCTCAAACATTTTAGTCACACTTCTGCAATGAAACCCATCACCCCTTCCTCCCGACCCTTCTGATGACACAGAAAACTCCAGTTGCTATGGACATAGCTTTGCAGACTCAAAAGTCCCTGAGATACATCTGCTTCCTCGAGGTGAGGAGTAAGCCAGAGACCTCAGCTCACTGTGTGCTTGAGAGTCTGAAAGGGCATCCAACTAGGACAGCTCTTGCCACCTCACATAAGCAGGAATTAAACAGGGTCAATGAGAGCCAGGTGTGGTGGCACACGCCTGTGATCCCCACACTCGGGAGGCAGAGGAAGGAGGATCGCAGTGAATTTGTGGCCACCGTGAGACTACATGGTGAATTCCAGGTCAGCCTGGGTTACAGCAAGACCCAACCTCAATAAACCAGAAAAAAAAAAAAGGTCAATGAAAAAAAAAAAATCTAAGACTAAGCCATATAGTTAAACTGAATATGTGCAATGAGAGCCTGTTTCCATGAAGAAAGCCATTTTCTCAAGTGTTTAAATCCCTTTCTCTTGCAGTGAAATCACAGACAACCCGTACATGACCTCAGTCCCTGTGAATGCATTTCAGGGGCTGTGCAATGAAACCCTGACGCTGTGAGTATGGCCAGTCTCCCCTCCGCTCCCCACCTCCAGAACAAGTGCATGTTGTTTGGGACTATTCTATCACCATTTATGTTATACACTAAAAGTATGCTAGAGTTTCACAGAAGCATACCGCCTTATCAGATGTACTCTATACTCTGCAAGGGGTTTCGTGTAATAAGTGTCTCCTCATGATGCAATATTCTATAGACCACAAAAAGCGGGATGCGATGATAAGACACCCAAAGTCCCTTATGGCGGGGGTGGGTACATTTGTTCTGTGAAGGGACATTCAGGCTGTTCAAGTTGTGTGGACTTGTGGTAAGCGTTCACTTCTGCAACCATGAGACACAAACAGGAAAACAGGGTTGGGGAGATGGGTCAGCTGTTAAAGGCACTCGCTTGCAAAGCCTGCCAGCCTGAGTTTGATGCCCCAGCACTCACATAAAGCCAGATGGGGCAGATGAGCAAAGTGACACACGCACCTAAAGTTTATTTGCAGTTGCAAGAGGTCCTGGTGAGTCCCCTCTCCCTCTCTCTCTCTCTCCCTCTCTCTTTCGCTCTCTCTCTCTCTCTCTCTCTCTCTCTCTCTCTCTCATAAATAAGTACATAAGAAGTAAAATAAGACATAGTCATACACATACATAAACCATGAAGCATGTCTATGTTCCAATAAAATTTTATTTATAAAAACAGACAATGGGTCAGATTTGGCCTGCAGGCCCCATGACAGAATTCCTTCTGTCCAAGATCTCCACTGTGCAGGGGACAAGCCCCTGCAGAGTAAGCGTACATACGTGACTGTCACAAGGTGGATGTGTTAGAGAATAGCACCACTGAGGGCTTTTGTATTCTTCAGTCACACATTCGCTCAAGAAATCACAAACTATTACTAGTTATTGGAAGGGGGTGTTAAATAGAAAGCTGCATTTTTCAGTATTTCTGTTCTGCTCTTTGGATGTTTAAAAAACAAAACAAAACAGTGGGCTGGGCGTGGTGGCACACACTTTTAATCCCAGCACTCGGGAGGCAGAGGTAGGAGGATCGCCAGGAGTTCAAGGCCACCCTGAGACTCCATAGTGAATTCCAGGTCAGCCTGAGTTAGAGTGAGATCCTACCTCAAAAAAAAAAAAAACACTGAGTTAGGGTAGTCACAAAATGTGCTAATGGAGAAGAGAGAACAAAAGTACAAAAGATAAACTCACGGGGCATGGTGGCACACACCGTTAATCCCAGCACTCAGGAGGAATAGGTAGGAGGATCACTGTGAGTTCAAGGCTACCCTGAGACTACATAGTGAATTCCAGGTCAGCCTGGGCTACAGTAAAAACCTACCTCCAAAAACCAGAAAAAAAAAAAAAAAAAAAAGGTAAACTAACTTGGGCTGGGAGGTCGGTCAGTGAGTGAAGTGCATGCCTCAGGAGCGCGAGGGCCTGACCCCAGTGCCCGTGGAAAGATGTGCAGCGTGGGCCTGCGATCCCCGCCCCGGGGAGGCACAGACAGCAGGATCTCAGGGCTCACTGTCCAGCCAGCAGAGCCTAATGGCTGAGCTCCTGCCAATAAGAGACTCTGTCTTAAAACGAAGTGGTAATGTTCCTGAGGGTAACGCGCAAGGTTATCTTTTGGTCTCTATATGTGAGCACGCATGCATACACGTGCACACACAGAAGATAATTCTCCAAGTAAGCAGAGAACTTCACTCCTTGTGTCAGCCACAAAGTACAGTTAGGGCTAACTCTGCAGATTTCGCTCTATTTTCAGTCCCGCTGTCATGTTCAGGCCTGCTGTTTGTTTTTGTTGTTGTTTTTCGTTCTTGTTGTTGTCCTTTGTTTTGTTTTGATTTTAACCTGGATTATCAACTAAATTCCCTGACTCAGGTCACATCACATTCTTTATCTTACTAGAGTCTAAGCCTGGAGAATTGTGCTTCAAGCTGGCAAATATTATCTCACAGCCCATGCTGACACTGTTAAGTTTTCTTGTGGGGTGCATGCGGAAGATCTGTGAAATTTTATGCATGTTTCTGATGCAAAAGATAAAGTCAAGCCACTCCAAAAAAAAAAGCGCAGTGGCATAAATCATAGGCCACTTACTTTTTTTCTTCTCACTCATTCATTCGCTCATTCAGTGCTGGGGATCCAGTCCATGGCCTTGCACAAGCTAAACAAGTGCTGTACCATTGAGTTGCCTTCCTAGCCACGGGCCATTAACTTTTCTCTCCTTCTGTCGCCTATAGGAAATTATACAGCAATGGCTTCACTTCGATCCAAGGACATGCCTTTAATGGGACAAAGCTGGATGCTGTGTAAGTTGAGGGTAAACATGGAAATGGCCAACTTTCCCCACACTCTGCTCTCAGCACAGATTCCACCCAGTGGGTCAGAATTCTGCTGAGACAGTCTATCAAAGTATCTCTCAATTCCAGAGTCATTGTGTCAGAGGTGTGGAACTAATGCTAAGGAAGTCACCAAGGAGCACCTGAAGTGGACACTTCCATTGGCTCCAATTCTAAATCCCCAAACATCCATCCTCACTAAATGGGAAACCACGGTGTCACCTTCAGCTGCCTTGGGGGGTGTTCATCTATGTACATAAAGTGAAAGGGTATCTTTGCACCGAGTTGTCAAAAAGAAAGTTACTCATTTAGTCATTTTTGTTTGTTTGTTTTTTGTTTTTCGAGGTAGGGTCTCACTCTAGCCCAGGCTCACCTGGAATTCACTATTAGTCTCAGGGTGGCCTCGAACCCATGGCGATCCTCCCCCTCCCCCACCCACCTCACAACTGCTGGGATTAAAGGAGTGCGCCACCATGCCCAGCATTTTTTCATGTTTTGATTTATTTTTTCATACATAGATGTTGCGTTTGCTCATATACCTCACATTACCCTCCCTTATCCCCTTAGCCCCACAGGATGCCTTCTATACCTAGTCCTTTTTGACTTGTTTTGAAGAAAGCTAATAGTTTACATTTGATTCACTCAGAAGTAACTGAAAATCCACATTCAACTTTTTTTTTCTTTGCAAAAGCTAAATAACAGCCCAAACAGCTGAAGCAGCAAATGACATCTTTGTGTCTGATTTGATTTGTAACACTGAGCTGGACAGATGGTTCAGCGGTTAAGACCCGTGCCCGACTGGTAACCCTTTTGAATATTCCCTCAGCAATCATATATTTTTCAGTTCCAGGTGTTCTGGGTTCTCTTTCCTCCAGAACACAACTGTTCGTTTCATAGAGCTACTTGTCACTTGCTCATTTCTGTAATTTTATTAGTTTACTCCTCCCTTATGTTATCCCTTCATCATTGTTTCACTTTCCAGAAATGATCATGACACAATCTTGAATGCTTAAACTCTATTGGGCAAGCATACAAACTGGGAAAGGGTCATTTTAGAATAGCTTCTGATTCAATAGATTCAGACGGCCTATGGGATGCTAGTTTCTAGAATACTCTCCCATGATGCTGATGCTCCTGGCCTGTGAACCGGTTTTAGGTCAAGAAGTTGTACCACTGTGTGCAGTGGCCCTGGATGGAAAGGAATACACTTAGGTGGAGTGGGTCTGGTTTCTGCTCTTCTTTTTGGGCTGGGCAGTAGGTTCTGGAATGATTCCATAGTTTTAAAAGACAAACAGGTAGCAAGTTCTGAAGTGCTTATACTTAGATAAAGTTCTCAGAGTTCTGTCTGAGGTAGAGCCTCACCCTTTGCCAGGCCTTTTGGCTTCCTGCCAAGTCTTCACACAGTGAAGAGTTGAGAGTGTCATTTTCTTGATTGTAAGGTCGGTACAGGGTTATCATGGTTTGAGTTCAGTCCTTACTTTAACTATATAATCACAGAGAAAGCTTTAAAAGATGCCACAAAGATCTCTTGAGTTCTTATGCATGCAAGTTGTTGCAGACCTGTACCAGGACACAGTCCTTCACTTGGCTCTCAGCACGGCTCTTGCGGTCCTGTAGTGTGCAGCACAAATGTGAACAAGGAACGCGCTCCCTGCCCACACTAAAAATCACAAGGATCAGTGATTAGGGGAAATGCAGCCAGTCCAAAATAGCCATTTCAGAATGAAAATACTCAAACACTAAATATCTGAAGACATTGATCCCCTGTCTTGGCAATACCAACTTTATCTAGCTTTAGTCTATAATTTTTGAAATATCTACATTTGATTTATTTATTTATTTACAGAGAGCAAGAGAGACAGAGAAAGAGGAGAGATTGCAGCCACTGCAATCAAACTCCAGACACTTGTGACACCTAGTGGAAATGCGCAACCTTGCACTTGCCTCACCCTTGTGCGTCTGGCTCACATGGGATCTGGAAAGTAGAATATGGGTCCTTAGGCTTCACAGGCAAGTGCCTTAACCGCTAAGCCACCCTTCAGCCCCAGCCCTTGATGTTAATGTTATACAAATCCCACCAAATACTTTCCTTGTTGATGGAGCTATTCCAATCCTAGCAATTCAAGCTTTCTGTGGGGTATTGGGACATCTTACAATAATTATGAAGTTTGTAGATGCTTAGAGTATAAATATTTCAAAACATAATCAGCCTGTTGTAGTTGGGGCCTCAGGATTTTAGCATTGAAACAACAGAGAAGCATGTTAGCAAAGATGGTGTAGAAACAAAACTTTCATCAGAGAGACAAGAGCCGGGAATAGGGCTCTTGAATTCATCCCATGCACCTGAGTCTTGCCTCTCAAGGATTCTGTAGGAGTGAGAAAAATGACCCTAAACCTGCATTTCTCAAACATCACAAGCAAAACATTTTAAAGCCCAAGATAAGTGGTATGTTTCAAATTGTTCCTTTGTCCTATCACATGGCACTCAGTCACGCTCAGTTATTGTTTGAAGGAGACCACTTTAGGCAATACTTCTGATTTTGAGGTCCATAGAGCAATGGAGTGCATCTTTAGCTGTTATAAGACACAGAAAGGAGAGACTGGAACAATGTAAAATTAATAACCAACAAGCAAACATCAAACTTTTGTAGTTTAAGTCCAGTATCACAACCAGTGACTGACAATCTTTGGATTTTTTATTTCATCCCGCCAGTTGGGCTGAGTAGCCAGGAAAACTTCCATCCCTAGCCAACAGCCTCCCTGGTAGCCCTTGCACTGTCCTGGTATATCTTTGGGTCTCCATGTAAACCACAGTCCATCTTCCAAAGGCTCTTCCAGCCGATTCATGAGGGTCATCATGCCCTGCCTGTATACCATATCTCTGCAGCAACTCCTGAAACCATATGCATTTCGTGATGACTCCCTGTATTTTTCATGTTTCCAAAGCCAATACCAGGTGTACAGGACACAGCCATTTTCTTAATTCAGGGAGGAAAAAGCACATTCCTTCCCCAGTCAACTCTTTCTAAAAGAATTTGTATTTCTATCATAGTCTTTCTTCAGGCATCCTTTCCATTGTTTTAATGTAAAGAAGTTGGACCATCTTCCTTAAGATTGTTAATGTGTTTGATAATAATAGCTCTAGCATGTAGTTTCTGGGCTGGTAGTTTTAAACTTGTTTGAGTTTTCCTAACTTAAAATTTTAAATCTCTGAGTCTCATATCTTTAACCAAGCACATCAGTACATTACCAACTTAACCTGTTCAAACTCTCTGGCATGGGCAGCAGAATGCAGCCAGTATCCCAGTTCCAACAAGGTTTTCTGTAGTCTTTCCTTCCCCTTAGAAAGTTCATAAGCCAAGCCGGGCGTGGTGGTGCACGTCTTTAATCCCAGCACTCGGGAGGCAGAGATAGGAGGATCACCGTGAGTTGGAGGCCACCCTGAGACTCCATAGTGAATTCCAGGTCAGCCTGGACTAGAGTGAGACCCTACCTTGAAAAACCACCAAAAAGTAAAAAAAAAGAAAGTTCATAAGCCAAGCCTCTAAGCTCAATTCTCTCTGCACTTATCATTTTTAAACTCTCATCATAATAGTACGTAATACTTGGCTTACTGAAGGTGTCTTCATTGTAAACACCAAATTTCCCATTCCTCCAAAACAAAAGTTCCAAACAAACAAAATCCAGGGGCTGCAGAGATGGCTTAGCAGTTAAGCACTTGCCTGTGAAGGCTAAGGACCTCAGTTCAAGGCTCTATTCCCCAGGACCCACGTTAGCCAGATGCACAAAGGGGCGCACGCATCTGGAGTTTGTTTTCAGTGGCTGGAGGCCCTGGTGCGCCCATTCTCTCTCTATCTGCCTCTTCCTCTCTGTATGTCACTCTCAAATAAATTAGTAAAAATAAACAAAAACATCCACATGATCAGATTCGTCTCAGCATTCTATCCTACTCCTTGGTACCAATTCTGTAGTAGACAGCTTCAGAGCACTGAGATGAACTTTCAGACCAGGCACAGTTACAGAGGAAGGGATTTATTAAAGACAGAGGGGAAGCTCCATAATGGCAGAAAAAGCTGGCCGCCTTTCACAGGTCCAAACAAAGAGAAGAAAGCCACAAGCCAGCACCAAAAAACAAGCAAGCAAGCACACTACAGGAGCTCTGGAGAGAGCTCAGACACTTTGTATGTCTTTATACTGAACTTCCAAACCCACCACCACATCTTAGGGATGGATTCTAAGATTCACCCAGTGATGACACCACCTCCAGCTAGGAGGCTGCAGATCTAAATTACAAACTTTAATAAAATCCTGAACATATTGGGAACCATCCATTTAAACAACCACATCTGAGTTTAAATCCCCAGCACCCATGTAAAGCCAGATGGACTAAGTGGCACATGTGTCTGAAGTTTGTTTACCCTGGCATGCCCATACACATTCATTCTGTGTGTGTGTGTGTGTGTGTGTGTGTGTGTGTGTGTGTGTGTGTGTGTCTTTGTCTCTTGTCTGTTTCTCTTCTTCCTTGCAAATAAATAACAAAATAAAATATTTTAAAATGTATCTGGCACCAGAAAATAATGAGGTCATGTGGGAGGAAGGGCTCACCTCAAAACTCAGAACTTTCAGACAGTAATCACACCAATAAATGGTGTGATTCAGTGAGATCAGAGCTCACTTTTGCAGCAAGGCAATCCAAGACCTTCAAATGAGAACTCCATGGTGGTTATTACGTTTCAATAACTGGTGTTGCCAAGCACCACATGTTCTCTCTCATATGTGGTCCTAGCTACAGATGATCGGGCTTCTGCGTGAGAAGGAAAATACTTGGTAACAGAGGCCAGTAAGTTAAAAAGGAGACATAAAGGGAAGAGAAAGGAAGGGAGGAGGATACTTAATAGGTTGATATTGTTTATATGAAAGTACAATGATTGTAATGGGGAGGTAATATGATGGAGAAGGGAATTTCAAAGGGGAAAGTGTGGGGAGGGAGGGAATTACCATGGGATTTTTTTTATAATCATGGAAAATGTTAATAAAAATTTTAAAATTTAAAAAAAAAAAAGAACTGGGGTTGAAGTTAGGCGTGGTATTTTTCACCATTTTGCTTCAAAGCCTCTTCTGTTCATGTTTACCATCCTGGTTCTGCCTGGAGAACCTGCAACCGAGTGCTGGGATTAAAGGCGTGCGCCACCACGCCGGCTCAGGTTACCCTCTTTTGTCCACTCTGCCACAGCCCCACCCCACTGAGGAGCTCTCAGTAGTCGCTATGGGGTCACGAGCACCAGAAAGTCTCTTTGGGGGGTGACGATGCCACCGAATACTTCTTCCCACTCTCTTTCTGTTCCCTCTTCAGCAAGGTTCCCTGCACGTTTGAGTGCCTGTTATCAGTTTTCTTTAGTTTTCTTTAGATCAGCAGCCTCTGATCTTCCGCTTTAACGAGTTGTGTGTGTCCTCAGTGCCTGTGGTCACCCCCCTGGAGGAGGTTCTCAGCTAGCAGTGAGAGCAGCACTCATATTTAACCCACCACCTTCCCCGCAATGTTTCCTGGGTCCTCACAGGTGAGACATAGGTGACTCGTCTCGTGCTAGGCATGTGGCTTTGTGTTCTTATCATTCTCAAAGGTCTTGAGTCTCCCCAGTACTTGATGCCATCTGTACAGACCAGGTTCTCTAACCAAGAGTGTGAGCATCATTCATCGCAGATGATAAACATAGGAATGTACAGTGGTTTTTGATGAGTATAACCTCTCCGTTTAATGAAAGAACAGTGAAGGCTTCTCTCTAGGGCCTGTGACTTTCCAAGCTATAGGATTTTGACTTTTCAGTACCACTTATGAATTCCCTCCCAGTGAGCCGGCCTCATATCCAATCATCAGAGCGCAGTGATGACCACCATAATTTATGTGCCACCACAGCACCAGTGGGCACATCTTGCCTGGCTGCTTGATTCTATAGTTTTCAGAAAAAGAATAATTTTTATTCCAGATTCTCCCTAGCTTTTGTGATAAAAGAAGAGGGAAAGGATTCCCAAAATATGTTCCTTAAATTCTCTTTCCATTGTAAATTAATAAATGTCATTTTAAAAAATTCATGGGGGCTGGAGAGATGGCTCAGTGGTTAAAGTGCTTGTCTGCAAAGCCAACAGACCCAGGTTCAATACCCCAGTACTCACATAAGCCAGATGCACAAAATGGTACATGTGTCTGGAGTTTGCTTGTAATGGCTGAAGGCCCTGGTGTGCCATTCTCTATATATATCTATCTTTCTCTCTCTCTCTCTTTCTAATAAATAAATTATAAGCCAGGCATGTCAGTGTATGCCCTTAATCCCAGCACCAAAAAAAAATTATAAGATAGGTGTGGTGGTGCACGCCTTTAATCCCAGCACTTGAGAGGCAGAGGTAGGAGAATTGCCATGAGTGCAAGGCCAGCCTGAGAATACATAATAAATTCTAGGCTCACTTGGTCTAGAGTGAGACCCTACCTCTAAAAATATTTTATTTATTTATTTATTTATTTTATTTATTTTTTTTATTTATTTATTTGAGAGCGACAGACACAGAGAGAAAGACAGATAGAGGGAGAGAGAGAGAATGGGCGCGCCAGGGCTTCCAGCCTCTGCAAACGAACTCCAGACGCGTGCACCCCCTTGTGCATCTGGCTAACGTGGGACCTGGGGAACCGAGCCTCGAACCGGGGTCCTTAGGCTTCACAGGCAAGCGCTTAACCGCTAAGCCATCTCTCCAGCCCTAAAAAAAAAATTTTTTAAATGCCGGGTGTGGTGGTGCAGACCTTTAATCCCAGCACTTGGGAGGCAGAAGCAGGTAGATTGCTGTTAGTTAGAGGCCACCCTGAGATTACATAGTGAATTCCAGGTCAGCCTGAGCTAGAGTGAAACCCTACCTCAAAAAAAAAAAAAAAAAAATCATGATCTGATTAAAACAACAATATAGCTTGATGCTACAGTGTTTTAAAGAGAACAAGGTGAATTACCAGTATGCAGGAGGACATGCAAAGCTTCCCACATAACTCTTTATTCCAGTACCATGTCTGGTCTGTTATTTCACTGACTGAACACTTCTTTGGGAAATATTATTTCTAAGAGAATGAATATTTTTCCTAGTCTCAACCTTGATAGCGAATGTTTCACTTCTTGCCACAAAAATATGAGGGGGTTCCACTCTACCAACAGCCAAATTATTCAGTGCACACCAGCTAGACGTTGTCTTAATTCAGTTCTGACACCATCTACCAGAAGCTAACATCAGATCACATAGGTTAAGGGCTCACTCCTATGAGACTGCTCCCACTTCAGATGCCATGCTGATAGCAAGCCCTAGGTTACAACCTGTGTTCTTTCAAGTCACGGGTTTCAACCCTCTCTTCATATCAGTTAGGTAGAACCACTCACATAACCTATGGAAACACTTCATTTGTATTAAAATATATGAAAAGGGAACATCCTGATGGAAGAGATGTATTGGGCAAAGCACGGACGTAGGAAAACGCTCTCTTCAGGAGTAACCTGCATGTGTTCAGCTATCTGGAAGCTTGTCTGGCCCCTTGCTTTCTGGCTTTTTATGGTGAATTCATTATATTGGCACAGTGAATCCTAACATTTGGCAACTGCTAGTAAAATCAACCTTCAACACGTTTCCTCTCCCCAATTTAACAAGGTTTGCTCTAGAGGTAGCTGTGGAGATTTTAATAAGTAAACATTTAAGATCATCTGATGGCATTTTAAAATTTAACCCATGAAGAAAGTGTGCAGACACTCTTCCCACCAGCTTCCTCAGATTGCATCATGGGCCCTGTGAAGTCTCAAAAGATGGACTGACCATGGGATTTAATTCACTGATGCTTCTTTCACTTATCCTAGCCACTGAAACTATCTCTTGGAATACAAGAAAGAAATTAATGTTCCATTTTCTTTTTTCTTTCTTTCTTGCTTGCTTTCATTTTGAAGCAGGGTCTCACTCCAGTTCAGGCTGGCCTCAAACTCATGGTGGTCTTCCTACCTCAGCCTCCCGAGTGCTGGGATCAAAAACATGAGCCACCATACCCAGCTTCAGTGCTCCATTTTTAATTTAATTTAATTTAATTTCTTGATATTTTAATGCTAAATAACAAAGTTATTTGAAAGAGTTCAACAATTAAGATAATATTTCTCAGTTAATAATCAGTTGCTCCTTGTTTTTTAAATGTCTACATTAGAGGTCAGCAACCAATTTCTGGAAAGGGGACAGGGAGAAAATTTTTTGGCCTATGTGGGGCATAAATCTCATCTGCCATTGTAGTATGCAATCTGGAATAGGCATCACATAAATGAATATGACTATGCTTCTATAACACCTTATTTTCAAAATAAATCAAAGTCATGATTTGGAGAATCATAGATAGAGTATCTTTGATGTAGATAAATTTTCATTGAAGTTGACCATTGTGTCTTTCTCTAAATTCCTGGTAAAGAGTAAAGGATAAACATGGGATAAAGATAAGAAATATGGGCTGGAGAAATGGCTTAGTGGTTAAGACACTTGCCTGCAAAACCAAAAGACCCAGGTTCAATTCCCCAGGACCTACATAAGCCAGATGCACAAGGTGGCACATGCATCTGTAGTTCATTAGCAGTGGTTGGAGGCCCTAGCATGCCCATTCTTTACCTCCCCCCCTCTCATAAATAAGTAACAAAATAGATCAGAAATGTCTGGATAAAAATATTTCAGGGTAAGAAAGTTCAGGTCCAGTCATAATGGAAAACAAGTCAGTATGCCTAGTCTGTATTATGACTCCAACTGGAAAATTGGTCCCATCTATTACTTATCCTCTCTAAGCTTCTAAATCCTGGTTGATGGAAACTTGTTCTTTCCTAGACTTAAGCAGTCCAGTAAAAGGTACCACATAA
This sequence comes from Jaculus jaculus, assembly GCF_020740685.1. Classification (NCBI taxonomy): domain Eukaryota; kingdom Metazoa; phylum Chordata; class Mammalia; order Rodentia; family Dipodidae; genus Jaculus; species Jaculus jaculus. Next base: position 137,114,119 of record NC_059108.1, on the reverse strand, counting down.
ATCCAATGACCAGTCAAGTACATGGCCATTTTAAGGAACCCCCCAAGGACTAAGCTGTATGTAAAGGAAAAGAGGTCAAGTTTATGTAGTCATTATAAAATAGTATCCACTTTGTGTTTCTAATGTAAAACTGTTGCTTCTGCTCATGGCATTTATTGTGTTTTCAAACCAAGTAAACAATCAATCTTCTACAATTCATGCTACTAGGGTTCGAAGGTTGCTTGCAGCATGTTATCAAATTGGCAATTTCTCTAAAATGTGTTCAGAGGTCTCTAGGTTCGAGTTTAAATAATTTGTCATCCAAAATAGCTATCATCTACCACATGGCAATTTGCTGAAAATTAGCAGGCTTGACCTCAATTACACCCATTGTTTTAGTGTAGCTGAGTAATATTACTACAGCCAAACTGGACAAATTCCATGCTGAGGACAAGTTCTGGTGCCTCAACAGCATTAAGCACTTGGTTAGATGTTTGTGAACATCAGGGCAGATGAGTGAAAGCCCATCACCCCATGATTCCACATGGAGCCAAGGACATCATCATCACTCAGACGTGAAATAATAACAGTACAAGAGAAGTTGAAGTGCTCGCTCTCGGTCACAGGTCACAAGTTCGTTCTCTGGCACCTCTTTTCCCATCCTTGCTCTACACAATCTCCTGGAGCTATATTGTGTCTCACACAATGTCTGATTTTTGGAATCGAATTTTCTATTATCAATCAAATGGATTAGTGACTGACAGTAAATATTTGGGGGAAAACATTTTGATGTGTTAAGAAACTTTCTAAGACACTAATCATTATGAATATGGAAGTCAACACAATTAATGTGCTAATTAGCATCACACATTAGCTGATTAGATACAACACACCACAGCGTGGTGCACTGGGAAAAGATGACGACAGAGAAGATTATGGGATTAAGCAGGCTACTATTTCTCATGAGTATTTGAACAGCTTGTAGGATATGCTCCAAGGATAGCTTTATTTTCCGTAGGCTTACTGAAATCTTGAGCACTCTCTCACCTGTTACTGTTTTTAAACAAGTGTCCTGATTTTTGCAGCCAATGGGATTTCCATAGCACTATCCAGCTTCCCTTTAGACTAATGTGAGAGCTAAGCAGTGGATCCCTGTAATTTTCTGAACAAAAAGAGCCATAGAGCCATGAGAAAGAAACACGGTTCCTCATAGAAGTGTTCCCATGTGAAGGTCACAACATAACCAGGTGCCAACCCAAGTTTTCTCTATAAAAGAATTATGAAGAAACAAGCTGAAATTCCATCTTAGAGCTGAAATATATCCTTACACTCCTCAGAGACCAAAGCTCAACAGCAATTGCAAGTTCCCTCACCGAGGCATATCATATGCCTCACTTCAACACAGAGCATTTCCACCTAAATGCTGCATGGGGGCTTCCCTGTCTTTAACTTATCCAGAAACCAGGCTTTCATGTGTTCATCAAGCAAGTCCATTGAAAGACAGCTTTGTGTCAACAGTGAGTCAACAGAGAGTGCACACAAATACACTACACATAATACTGAGTATGTCAATTTGGTACTTTTCCCACCTCAATCCTGACCATCACCATTTTTCAACTGCATTGTTCTTGCCTAATTGTGAGATATGCCTTTACTTTCTTATTGCTTAAGATATATCTTACTTTCTTATTGCTGGGACAAAATATCCAACCAGAAGCAGCTTAGGGGAGGAAAGAGTTCTTTTCAGCTTACAATTCTAGAAGGGAGGATCCATCATGGTGGGAAAAGGTGGCAGGAGCAAACAGTCAGTGACACATCATCACATCAGGAGGGAGAACATAGAGAGGCAGAACAGCAAGCGGGGCCAGACTAAAAAGTGGAAAATAAAGAACCTCAAGACCAGCCCCAAGTGACACACTTCCTCCAGCAAGGGTCCACCTCCTAAAGGTTCTACAAACTTCCTGCACAGCCCTACCAACTGAGGATTAAGCACTCAAAGACATGAATCTTAAAATCCTTTATGCTCTTCTCCTTATAAAGAATGTTGTATACTCATCTTCCTATAAAATAATCACTGTCTAGAATAGGTTTCCATTTATCCTACCAAGATTTGTGATTGATTTACCCAAGCTGTTTATAGCATATGCATTCCAGAGGAATCAGAGTAAATCATTGTCAAAAAAAAATTCTCAAAAAATGTTCTGAGATGATTTGGGCTGGTGTGAGTACTTTCTTCCTGGAGGCTAAAGCCTCTGAATCTATCATTCTTCACCTGACTCCCTTAGTTCCAGATGGAATGTGGGAGGAGAAATCTGAAGCCATCATTCAGAGCTAAACAAGGTTACTCTTAACAACGCAAAGGGCACTCTCAGGTAGGCAGAAGCAGAAGGGCATGAGTTCTCAGCCAGCCTGGGCTACACAGCAAAATGCTGTCTCAAGACAAAAATGGCAAAAGGCAGAGTGATGGGTTCATTTTTAAGCACCTAATTATATCTAAGTGGCTGAGTACCTCAACAACCATGTTGGTGGCCAAGAGCCCAGCCTTCTGCAAGACCAGTTCATCTCCGTTCACGTTGGCTGCACCTCAAGCTACATTCTTTTTCCCCTCCTGGACTCTGGCTGGCTTTCCCAGCTTGAAGTCTTCTGCAGCATTTCTGGTAAACTACAATGCTTATCACCCAGTCTCCTCATCCCTGGGAGCATATTAAATATCAGATGAAAACACTGTAGAGTTGGACAAGCAATAATTTAGTTTTACAATAATTTCTAATGATTAGAGTAAGCATATTTTCACTTATGAAAAGATGAAGAGAAAAACCTGGGATGAGCTTACCAGCTCTGATTTTCAATCATGAGCAGAACACAGTCTGTAGGCTATGGGTTCCAAAGAACACAGAAAGAGTTCAAACCAGCATGGTCCTTATGCCCAACTTGGTTGTAATTTTACAAAATTGTGCTCTTCAAGATCATTTCTCCAGTTGTTTTCTTACCCTCTCTAGCTATGACTGAATGAAGAATTTGCATGGATGTAAGGGGTTGGAAGAATCAAAGTATGAAGAAGTAAATACCACAATTGGAAACTTACATGGCAGCAATCCATTGGAAATATATCTGCTGCTTTAGCATCTTAGATGTCTGAACAAACAAGAAATTATCAGATGTTATAACACCCTCTGTTATAGTTCAGATCTAGGCTGTCCCCAAAGGCTCATGTACTAAAGCTGTGGTCTTCAGACAGGTGCTATTGGTAGAGGCAAGAAGTTTTAAGAGGTGAAAACTAGTGAGAGGAAGTTAATTTATTGGGGCCATGCCTTTGAAGGCAATCTTGGGACTCCAGGCCCTTCTTCCTCATAATCATAAGATAAACAGCTTCCTCTGCCACATGTCATGTGGCTCCAAACAATGCGCAAATAATCATGAACTGAAACCTCCAAAACTGTGAGCCAAAGTAAGCCATTTTATATACTTACATTGATTATATCAGTTACTTTGTTACAGAAAGCTGACCAACACACTCTGGAACCTGTATATCCAGCCCCTATCTACAGAATCTATGTCTGGGCTTAACTCTAAACCAGCTCCCTGACTCCTCATTGCCATCAGGAAGGTCAATTGGCCAAATGTCACTTCTTCACATGATAAGACCTTTTTTGATCTTTTTAACTTTTTAAAATTTCTATTTATTTATTATTTGAGAGAGGCAAGGAGCAGATAGAATAATCACACCAGGGCCTCCAGCCATTGCAAACAAACTCCAGACACATATGCTAGCTACCTTGTACATCTGGCTTACATGGGTCCTTGGAAATAGAACTCAGGTCCTTAGGCTTCATAGGCAAGCACCTTAACCACTAAGCCATTATTTTTCATTATTTTTTCTTTAAAGAAAAAGTATCACCCTGGAAACCTGAAAGTATCTATCTTACTGTCTTGAGGGAAAGATATGTCAATTTATTTATTTGCTCATTCATAATTCCCATTCCATAACCAGCAATACAGCAATGAACATGGCACTGGATATGTAGCAATGAACAAGACATAGAACTTAGGCTGGAGAGATGGCTCAGCAGTTAAAGGTGCCTGCTTACAAAACCTGATGGACTGGGTTCAACTCCTCACTGCTCATGTCAAGCCAAATGCACAAAGCAACGCATGTATCTGGAACTGATTTGCAGCGGCAGCTTGTCCTGGCACACTCCTTACCCTCCCCCCTCTCTCTGCTTGGAGAAAATAAAAATACTTTTTTTTTAACTTTTTTGTCCATTTTTTATTTATTTGAGAGCTACAGAGAGAGAGAGAATAGGCATGCCAAGGCCTCCAGCCACTGCAAACGAACTCCAGACGCGTGCACCCCCTTGTGCATCTGGCTAACGTAGGTCCTGGAGAATTGAGCCTCGAACCGGAGTCCTCAGGCTTCAGAGGCAAACGCTTAATGGCTAAGCCATTTCTCCAGCCCAAATAAAAAAAATTTTTTTTTAACATATTTTTTTTTAATTTTTTTTAACTTTATTTATTTATTTATTTATTTGAGAGCGACAGACACAGAGAGAAAGACAGATAGAGGGAGAGAGAGAGAATGGGCGCGCCAGGGCTTCCAGCCTCTGCAAACGAACTCCAGACGCGTGCGCCCCCTTGTGCATCTGGCTAACGTGGGACCTGGGGAACCGAGCCTCGAACTGGGGTCCTTAGGCTTCACAGGCAAGCGCTTAACCGCTAAGCCATCTCTCCAGCCCCCAAATAAAAATATTTTTAAGACAGAAATTTTATCCTGACTAGAGGGGTACAATGTGCAAGTTAGCAAATAAACCAGGTAATTACATATTTTTTAATTTTATTCAATTTTTTTATTTATTCATTTGAGAGAGACAGAGAGAAAGAAAGAGGCAGAAAGAGAGAGAGAATGGGTGCGCCAGGGCCTCCAGCCACTGCAAACAAACTCCATGCGCCCCCTTGTGTATCTGGCTAATGTGGGTCCTGGGTGAGCCTCGAACCGGGGTCCTCAGGCTTCACAGGCAAGCGCTTAACCCCTAAGCCATCTCTCCAGCCCTAGTTACATATTTTGATAATGCCATGAAGACAATGAGGAGTGTAAAGGAGGGATTGGAACAATTTTAGATAAAGTAGTTCTCAACATTTATATTTTTAAAAATTAAAAACTCATAACTGAATCTAAATTTGCAAAGACTCTTTGCCTAGAGTCCTAGTCCTTACATGTCATTTGTTTAATTCCTCATCATGCTCAGAAGGGGTGGCTGATAAAACTCTTCCACATTGTTGTTTGATACCAGTGGTCTGAGACTGCTCCAGTAGAGATACACCTGGATCCAGTTAACTAGCGGGACTGCTCTCTGGGAGGGCCCTGGAGGAAGAGGTCTGACTGAAAGTCCTCATGTAGCACTAAAGTTATTAACCTTACGATTGTTCTATCAGGAAGAACAAATCCTATTGCTAAGGTAATGAGAGCATTATCTACATCTAAGCAGACGCCCTGAAGAGTCTCTGTTCATCTTCCATCAATCCTCTGGTCATTCACTAGTGTTTAAATTGGCTACAGTATGCTGCTGGGTTGTTTAAAATGCATAAATTGGGATCATTTATAACAAAAATACATGCACTTTATTTCATTTTAGATAATCCTGTTCTCTAAAAAAGCTACGGGTGGAAAAAGACAGCCAATTTTAAAATCCTTGGACACTTATGCATGTGGAGAAAATTTTGTTTCAAAACCACTCGGTGACTTAAATTGCCTCAAATACATTATACACTCAGCACCCACTGTTTTCACAATGGGAAGATCAACATGCCCATCAAACCCCTCAGAGAAGGGACCTGCTGTTGTTTAGTTAAATACCACCCTACTACCAAAACTAGGGCTGTCATATAAAATGTACTCCATTTAATTAACTTTGAATACCAAATAAGCAACAGATAATGCTTTCATAGATGAATGTTTTGAAATTGCACAGGTGATACTAGTAGTAAGAAATATTCATTATTTACCTGAAATTCAAATTAAATTGGCATTGTATAGTTTTATTGATAAAAATCTGGCGACCCTATTCAAAGAAAAGACCTGCGTCCTTGCCAGTCCCACCACCACCCGCCACCTCGCCACCACCATCCACTCCTGATTTACACTCTGTCTCCACACCCAGGGCTGCGGAGATGGCTTCATGGGAAAACGCTTGCCACACAAGCATGGGGACCTCAAGTTCCAGTCCCCTTCATCCATGTAAAGCTGGATGCTATAGCGTTCCTGTCTGTAATCTCGGTGCACCTAAGGGTGAGAAAGGAATGGAGACAGGCAAGTCACATAGAAGTTGGTAGGCCAGCTAGCCTGGCAAAGAGTGACAAAAACAGAGAGACCCTGTCCCAAATATTCAGAAGGTAAGGACTCACTCCCAGAGTTGTCCTCTGATCTCCACATAACCAGCATGGCATGCACGCGTGCGCACGTGCGCGCACGCGCACACACACACACACACACACACACAGAAATAGTGGTCACTATTGAGAAGCAAAAGTCAAATCATCTGGTATTAAAGAGAATCAAAAATACCCTTTACAGGGCTGGAGGGATTGCTTAGCAGTTAAGGTGTTTGCCTGAAAAGCCAAAAGACCCAGGTTTGATCCCCCAAGACCCACATTAGCCAGATGTACAAGAGGGGGCACAAGCATCTGGAGTTCATTTGCAGTGGCTGGAGGCCCTGGTGTGCCCATTCTCTCCCTCTCTCTCTCTCTCTCTCTCTGTGTGTGTGTTTCTCTCTCCCTCCCTCTTTCTCTGTCAAATAAATAAATAAAAACAAAATATTTAAAACAAATTTTAAAATACCCTTTACAGGAAAAGAAGGAAATTTGGACAAGTGCTGAAATGTAGATATGCGAACTTGACATAATTCATTTTCAAAGGCTCCTGTCATAATCAGACCTTAAACCAGAACAGTGTAAAATGTCTTCTAAATTAAAAGCAGGGCATGGTGGTGCACGCCTTTAATCCCAGCACTCGGGGGGCTGAGGTATGAGGATTGCTGTGAGTTCAAGGCCACCCTGAGAATACAGAGTGAATTCCAGGTCTACCTGAGTTAGACCCTACTTGAAAAACCAAAAAAGTAAATAAATAAAAATTTTTAAAAAAATAAAAGCTGCAGCACTTTTGATCACATTTTATTTTAGTATCATTCTAATTTGGTATGACTGCTTAAATTGGCCTAATCCATTTCCTCTCTCCCCCTCCAGTTACCTGAATAAGAATAAACACCTGACAGCGATTGACAAAGATGCCTTTGGAGGAGTAGTCAGTGGACCAACTTTACTGTGAGTAGGACAAGCAAAAAATTCTTTATTTCTTTTTACATTTTTGGAATGAAAGAGAGTTGAAAAGGTGAAACTGAAATTAAAGGGTTGTAAATGACATTGCCTGAGAAAAGGACGTCAGACATCTGCTAGTATTTGGTGTCCAGCTACCAGCTCGACCGGCTGCCTCTTGAACGAATTCACTGTTCCTTGAGACTCTGGAGACCTCAAGCCCCAGTGTGCCATTGGATGCCCAGTACAAAGGCTTACAGGAGTCTGTCTTTGTAGAGAAAATGTATGCGTACACACACCAGATGATGCTAAGGAGAAACAGAAAGTATGGCTTGCTTCATATCTGAAAGACCTTATAACCACCATGGGAGACAGGCTATAAGCAGATTGTTTTTATTTATATTTTTATTTATTTTCAAGCACAGAGAGAGATACACACAGAGAGATAATGGGCTCACTAGGGTCTCTAGCCACTCCACATGAACTCCAGATGCATGTGCCACTTTGTGCGTCCAGCTTTACATGGGCACTGGGGAACTGAACCTGGGTCGTTAGGCTTTACAGGCAAACACCTTAACTGCTGAGCCATCTCGCCAGCCAGATTTTTTTCAATAGATGAAAAAGCATCCCTTTTTCTTTCGTTTCCTCTGATTTACACCTCAGCATGCTCAGTGCTCATGTCTGCCACTTCCGTTCCCTTCTAGCTTCTTCGTGAGTGTGTCTTCTCCAACTGCTTGCTTTTGTCCTAGTTTAAGATCTCCTAATTGAACATCTAATGTAGTCCTTGTAGATGTGGAACACAGGACCATAAACATACACTAGGCCGGACACCTGGGTTCAGTTCCCTAGTGCCCATGTGAAGCCACATGCACAAGGTGGAGCATGTGTCTAAAGTTCATTTGCAGTGGCAGGAGGCCCTGGTATGCCTGTATGCACTTTCTTTCTCTCTTTCCTCTCTCTCTCTCACTCTGTCTCTACCTATTTTCCTCTGCCTCCATCGTAAATAAATAAAAAGTAAAAGTACTTTTAAAAAATAATATTTGAGCCAGGCGTGGTGGCACACGCCTTTAATCCCAGCACTCAGGAGGCAGAGGTAGGAGGATTACCATGAGTTCAAGGCCACCCTGAGATGACAGCGTTAATTCCAGGTCAGCCTGGACCAGAGTGAGACCCTACCTCGAAAAACCAAAAAAAAAATATATATATATATATATATATATATTTGGGGGGCTGGATAGATGGCTCAGCAGCTAAGGCATTTGCCTGCAAAGCCTAAGAACTGGGGTTCAATTCTCTAGTACCCACATAAGCCAGATGAACTAGGTGGCACATGCATCTGGAGTTCATTTGCAGTGGCTAGAAACCCCGGGATGCCCATTCTCTCTCTCCCTCCCTCTCTCTGTCTGCCTCCTTCTGTCTCAAATAAATAAATAAATAAAAAGTTTTTTTTAAAAAATACTGTAGGCAATCTATAGGAAGAGAAGGAAACTATGTTTCAAAACCTAAAAATGGGGGCTGGAGAGATAGCTCAGCAGATAAGTTACTTGGCTGGAAAGCCTAAGGACCTGAGTTCAGTTCCCAAGTATCCATTTAAAGCCAGGTTCACAAAGTGACACACATGTCTGGAGTTCATTTGTAGTCACTTGAGGCCCCAGCATGCCCAATCTCTCTATCTGCCTCTTTCTCAAATAAACGAAATATTTTTAAAAAATAAGGATGATGGGCTGGAGAGATGGCTTAGCAGTTAAGCACTTGCCTGTGAAGCCTAAGGACCCCGGTTCGAGGCTCGATTCCCCAGAACCACGTTAGCCAGATGCACAAGGGGGCACACGCGTCTGGAGTTCATTTGCAGTGGCTGGAGGCCCTGACACGCCCATTCTCCCTCTCTCCCTCTATCTGCCTCTTTCTCTCTCTCTCTGTTGCTCTCAAATAAATAAAAAATTTAAAAATATATTAAAAAATAAAAAATAAGGATGGGTAGCACAGTGTGGTGGCACATGCCTTTAATCCCAGCACTCACAGGCAAAGGTAGGAGTATCACTATGAGTTCAAGGCCAGCCTAGGACTACACAGTGAGTTCTAGGTTAGCCTGGGCTACAGTGAAACCCTACCTCAAAAAAAGGGGATGGGGCTGGAGAGATGGCTTAGTAGTTGAGGAGCTTGCCTGCAAAGCCTAAGGATTCAGATTTGATTCCCCAGTACCCACATAAGCCAAATGTACAAGGTGGTGCATGTGTCTGGAGTTTGTTTGCAGTGGCTAGAGGCCTGGCACACCAATTTCTCTCTCTCCTTCTACCTCTTTTTCTCTGTGCCTCTCTCTCAATTAAATAAATATTTAAGACTCAAAAAATGAACAAGGATAGGCCTTGAGATGTGGCTCAGTTGGTAGAGTGCTTGCCTAGCACGCAGGAAGCTCTGGGTTCTGTCCGCCAGCACTGCATAAAGCAGGTGTGGCTTTGCATGCCTATAACTGGAGGACCAGCTCTTGGGAGGTGGAGACAGGAGGAGTTCATCATTGGCTACATAGGGAGCTCTAGACCAGCCGAGCTAGGAGACCTGGTGAAACTTTCATTGCTGAGCAAAAACAACAGAACAGCTGCAGAAGCAGCTGATGGGAGGAAAGGGCTTATCTGCGGCTTACAGTTTCAAGAGGAAATTTCGTCATGGCAGGAAACAGGGCAAAGCAGAGGCTGGGCATGACATCTTGCACATTAGCTACCCGTAGCAGCCAGAGTGCGCTGGCCCTGGCAGGGGGATGCAACACTCCAAAGCCCACCCAGCAACACACCTCCTCCACCAAGTCCCCACCTCCCAAATTGCCACCAGCTGGACACTGAGCGTGAGGCTCAATCACTAACACATGATGCTATGGGGGACGCTTTATATTCAAACTACCACACCTTGTTTAAAAAGAGAGAGAGAGAGAGAGAAGAAATTAAATTTTATTATCATGTGTACAGGTGACTGCCAGCCTCAGGTGTCAAGAAGAGGGAGGTTGGTTTACAGTCCTGAGCAGCTGACACCTTCACAGCTTTGCCACCAATAAATTTATTTGACCAATTAAATGTAGCCAGATAAGTAAGTTTGTGATCCCAGTCTCTTAAAAATGACTGTGCTATGCGGGGATTGACTGCTAACTCGTGGTTAAGTATAGATGTTTTTATAAAAGTGCAGAGATGGCTGGCTTGAGAGGCGCGTTATAGAACTTGGAAGTGCATAGGAAGACTTAGCAGGAGCTCCCTTCCAACCAAGCTATGCAAATAAAAAGACACAAAGGGGCAGATAGCTCCTGAAGAAACCAAGTTACATGAGGAAGACAAAGAATTCTTTTGTAAAATACTTATATCTATCTATCTATCTATCTATCTATGTATATATGTATATGTATATATATAAATATATATATATATAATATATATATATTTAAGAGAGAGAGAAAGGATGCACCAGGTCCTGAAGACACTGTAAAAGAACTTCAGACACATGCGCCCCCTTGTGCATCTGGTTTATGTGGGTCCTGTGGAATCAAACCTGGCTCCTTTGGCTTTGCAAGCAAATGCCTTAACTGCTAAGCCATCTCTCAGCCTGACAGTGAATTCTTGATCTGCTGAATTATAATAACCACATTCTTTAAATTTTATTTATTAATTTATTTGCAGGCAACTGCATCTTTTAATATAGTTTTGATCAAATGTGTCCTGAAACTACTACAGAGAGTGGAAGGGTGTGTTGGAGAGAAATGTGAGTGGATAAAGTGCTGGAAAAGAGTTAAGTCCCCATATTCCACAGCAGAAAATCAGTGCCTGGAATCTAAAATGAAGAAATGCAAAGGCAGTAACAATTATGGAAGGAAACACGAGACATGGAGAGTGATTATTCTGAGGCATTAGAAACAAGATTGCATAGAGGAGCCAGACAGAAGGCTGATCTTCATGTCATCAAGCTTCCAGTGTAATTTGCCTTTGTTGGCTCGTGTATGTACATGTGACTTGCATGAGCATGTAATATGTGTGAGCACACATGTATGCACATGTGTGTAGTGGCCAGAGGTCAAGGTCTATACCAAAGAAATAGTCTCTAACTGAACGTAGAGGTCACCAATTTGGCTAAATTGGTTAGGCAGCAAACCCTAAGTATCCTGTCTCCACCTTCCCAGCACTGGGATTACAGGAACATGCCACCATGCCCAGCTTTTAAGTGGGTGTAGAGATTCAAACTCAGGTCCTCACTTCACCCACTGACCCATGTCACCAGCCCTACAATTTACTTTTGGCCAAGTGAGATAGCTCATATCTTTAATACCAGTACTTAGGAAGCAGAGATAGGAGCATTGCCATGAGTTTGAAACTAGCCTAGGCCACAGAGCTCCAAGTCAACCTAGGATAGAGTAAGACCCTACTTAAAAAAAAAAAAAAAAAAGGACCATGCATTATAATCATCAAATCTTAAATTTAAAAACAAGATGTAGGAAGAGAAGTCAGTGGACTTATCAACACTCAAAAGATCATTAGGACAAAAAGAGGGAGAGAGAAAGAAATGGACAGAATCCTGTATCATTCCTCAAATTCCAAGCATGATTGTCTTAAAATGCATTATTAACTAACCAGGCATGGCCTGGAAGGTTCCTTTAAATTTTGTCTTATACTTGTGTCCAAATATTCATTATTTTATTTCCCACAACTGGACTTGAAGATCCCACAGAAATGGCCTTGTCCCATGTTCTTGAAATCCCTCCTCCAAAGAAAATAATAGATACTCAATAAATATTTAATGCATTATAACCTTCAACAAAAATAAGCAAACTTGTACACATAGCATATCATTTTTTTACAAGGTCGTTGCTCAAAAAAGAATCTAATTTATAACAGGTACAACATCTACGATGAGATCTAGTCTGTATTTGCACAGTTTTTTTCTAAGAAAGCTTTTTAATTTAGCGGGGGAATTTAATAATGTTTTTTATTGATTGATTTTTTAATCAAAACATGCAATCTCACTTCCATTTTTATACTTTCTATTTTTATTATCTTGTTTTCTTTTCACTTTATTTTGAAAGAGAAGCTCTTTGTGTTTATGATGGCAAAGAAAAGAACATACTGAAATACAATGCTTTCCAAAATAACCAGTATTCTTCAAATTCTAAATTACGTAACTTGCTTTAATAGAATTTAACATGCTGATGAAAATGACTATAATACAACAGTCCCATTTACTATGATAAGTACCTCTTAAGAAGAGGGGATCTTTGTGTTTTTTGCCTTGAGCTTGTATTTCATGTATCAACAAAAATAAACTCCCAAAATAACCATTTGTTGCTGTTGGCCATTTTCAAATTAGTCATTTGAAAATCCAGAGGCACCACATTGCCAACTTTCTTGGAGTAGATAAAATAGGCCTTTATTTTCTTTGGCTCTTTATGGCCATCACAAGACCGGACGACTGGACGTCTGAGCGGTGGTGGCAGCGTTCTTCCCCGCGTGCCTCACGGGGGCACAGGGACTGGCAGCATAGTTTTCTAGGTAGATGCTCGGGAAAAACATCCTCTCTTTGAAGGTATAATTCATACATAATAACAAAAAAGTTTTTACTTATGCTGTTTAAGTATATTGCTTAATCCTGAGAACATTGTTATTACCTGGGGATTTCCCACTCTCCAATAAACAACTACATATACTTTGAATTTTCAGGCATAAAATTCTAGGAACAGAATTTTCAGGTCTCAGGGCAAATATACATTAAGTTTCAGAGGAAATACTGCTAAAATGCTCTTTTCAGAATAGTTGTCCCATCTTCTTCCCCTGCCAATAAAATATGAGTGCTTCATCTTAGCCAATCCTCCTTTTCCATTCTCAATTTGTGTGGTGCGGGATGTGTGTGTATGTGTGTGTGTGTGGTGTGTGTGTGATGTGGTGTGTGTGTGATGTGGTGTGTGTGTGGTATGGTGTGTGTGTGTGTGTGTGTTTGATGTGTGTGTGGTATGTGTGTGTGGTGTGTGTGGTATGTGGTGTGTGTGTGGTATGGTGTGTGTGTGTGTGTGTGTGTTTGATGTGTGTGTGTGGTATGTGTGTGTGGTGTGTGTGGTATGTGGTGTGTGTGTGGTGTGGTGTGTGTGTGTGATGTGTGTGTGTGGTGTGGTGTGATGTGGTGTGGTGTGTGTATGTGCGTATGTGAGTGTGGTGAGAGACTGAAATCAGAGCCTTGCATATGTTAAGTGTTCTACCCCTGAACTATATCCCCAGCCCTTGGATTTCTGAGACAGGGGCTATGTAGCTCAAACTGACCTTGAACTTTTATTATTGTGCTCCTGTATAACATCGGGGCCTAAATGAAATCAGTCCTCGTTCTAACCACCAACCCTCCGCCATCTGTAGTTCATCTTCTCTTTCCTTTCTAAGGAGAGTTGGCTAATCTAAAACCAGGGCAAGAGACTCATTTAATAACTTTTGCCACCATAATGATAGGACATGCTTTCTTCTTTTAAATAGGTTAAGACCAAACTCAGGAGAAATGTAAGTAACTGTAGCATAAGTTTAATTTAAGAAGATGCATAAGAGATTTTGAAAATCACGATACCATTTCTAGTTAGGGTGACTAGCAAAGGCCTATCGAAGGATGTGCCATGTGAGATGGGTTTCAGGCAAGGGTGGAATTTAAAACAGAGTTACGTGAGGAAGAGCAAAGAGAAGTCTGCAAGAAGTCTGCCCAGGGAAAGGAGCACAACTTGGGCCAAACCAGAGTGTTTGAAAGATTGTGGAAATTGCCGGGCGTGGTGGCGCACGCCTTTAATCCCAGCACTCAGGAGGCAGAGGCAGGAGGATCGCTGCGAGTTCAAGGCCACTGGCAGAGGGAAGGCCCACGGTGGCCGTGTCGCTGCCCTGGCAGGACAGAGGGTCTTCTGAAAGTGACACTGAGGCCTTTCCTTTCAGTGATCACAATATTAAAACAATAAACCCCAAGATACTAAAATTTCTCTTGGGAACCTCATGCTAGGAAGAGAAAAAGGCTGAGCCCCTGACGCCTGCCAGGGAAGGGACCTGCCTATGGAAAAGGTTTGAGGGCCTCGCAGGAGAGACAGGAGTTGAGGCAGTGAGAAGAGCGGACCGCTTAGCTGAGCCTTCGCCTTAGCTGCCAAGTCAGCCCGCAGGTCGTGTCAGAACGTCGTGACGGGCCGGGGAGAGGGCTGCCCACGACCTCTTTGTTCTGCTTTCCAGTGTGGCCACGTTGAATGCGTCTCCTTTCTCTGCTTTTCAATATTATTTGTTTGCTTGTCTTACTGAAGACAGGCAGCCAAATGAGGGCTATTGTGGGCTGGGGGGCTGTTAGGGCTCAGGCTCCAACAATAGTTGATTTAGTATGGAACCTTTGACAGAGCGTGGCTGTTCTCAGCTCACCCACATGCCCTCTTTCCTTTGCTTCTGCCCAGCCTCAGCCCTAGCTGCACTAATCCTGGGTACTTTGTCCCAGCTACTCTGTGTCTCCCGGATACTTAGAAGGGATCAGACCTTCCGCACGCAGGAAGGGACCCATGCCCTGAAAACTGATCCGCTTGGCACTCTTGTCTTCCTGTCTGGGCTGCTGAAAAGAGCTATGGGAGCACCTATCTAGAGACCTCCTGGGCATACAGTGGGGTGGAGGGGCGGTTAACTATAAGCTGCCTTGCTCACTGACTATGAAATGATTTGAAAACCCAAGATCTAGCGGAGAGCCTAGCTTGAGAGTCAACTTGCCCAGGAAACGACCCAAGTACATCAACCTTCTAAGTCACACCCACACCTCCAGAGCCCAGCAAAGACCCTGCAAGAGGATCAGAGTAGAATTTGAAGAAAAAAGTAAACAGTTGAGCTGGGGAGATGACTCTGGTTAAATGTGCTTGTTCCCCAAGCCCAATGACCAGACTTCAGATCCCCAGACCCCACAGAGAGCTGGAAACAAAGTGGATCGTGCATCTGTGATCCTAAGAAGCCTACAGCAATGGGTGGTGCAGTGAGAATTCTGAAGCTTGCAGGCCAGCTGCTCTGACCTTCCCAGGGGCAAACAATAACAGCTGGAGAGACCCTGTCTCAAACAAAGCGGGAGGAGACAGCTAGCCTCCCGACCTCCACAACTTCCATGGCGCGCTCTCCCTCCCTCTCTCTCTCTCTCTCTCTCTCTCTCTTACACAAAACACACACACATACACACAATTTTTTTTTAATTATATGGTTATCTTCCTAGCATTGTGTGCAGTTGGATGTCTGTATAAGACCAAAGGATGAGTGACTTTGACCCTAGATTTGTTTTTTGCCAGAGTACAGTTTATTTTATAACAATAGAGATCCCCCATTTATGTGCAGGGAGAACCTGAACAAGTTCAAAGTGTGATACTGCACACAGCCACCATCATGGACAGCCTCTCTAGAGTTAATTGATCAAAAGTACCCCAGGGGAAGGCAGCTCCTGATAAAGCTGCCGGAGGAGCGTGGCACACCTGTTCCTCTCCTGTGTCTTCCCCGGCATGGTACAGTCTGGAGTGAAAATAAACAATGTCTCCGATTGGTTCCTTGCAGTCAACTTGTGCAGAATTGTTCTTGGCTCCATGGAGGTTCTCAGTGGTGGCTTCCAGAGCTGCTGCTTTCTTCGGTGGCTCATATGAACCTGCTAAAGTCACTTGACACCAGACTACTGAGAACCTGGCCGGGCCTTTGTCCAGGATGGCCCCATCAACCAGAATGGGCCCAGTTGCTGTGTGGAGAAGTGTTAAGGCCAGTTCAAGGATTCCAAGGGTGAGCCGGGCATAAGCTAAATTGAGCACAGTTTCAGAAGTCACGTAGTGTAAGCAATGCGCCTTAGAGAGAGCCAGAGCCTGCAGGAGCACAGGCATTGTGATGGTGGGGAGGAAGATCTCCACCATAGCTCTGCCACTGACAGGACACTGATCACCAGTCTGTGTTCTGTAATTTCTGACAATGCATCAACAATTTCTGTAAATGTGTGTGTGCCTCCGTCATTTTATTCCTAGGAATCCTCAGAATAAAGGAGTCATGTCTGGGCTCGCCCACAAATCCTGATTCATTAAATAGTAGTACCTCTTACTACCATAATGACTGGCATGAAGAATGATTAATTAATTAACTAATAGAGGTGGGTTTTTGAGGTAAAGTCTTATTCTAGCCCAGACTGACTTGGAACTCATTCTGTAGCCCAGACTGACCTTGAAATCACAAGGATACTCCTACCTCAGCCTTGTGAATGCTAAAGGCATGTGACACCACGCCCAGCTGAAAAACAAATTAACTCACAGCAATCTGCAGTGACAGGGTTACCTTTTATAACGATTGAGGAGTCATTTGCAGAGGGCTAACCTGCTCATAGCAAAGAGACAACAGAATTGAGTGAAGATCCTGAGTCGTGCAAATGTGTTTCCTTAATCATCTAAATGTGCAACCACTATCATCCTCCAAAGATTTTTTTTTTTACTTTAAACCAAGGAAAAGTTTGGCAAAATACTGGGCATCTCCACCTACAGCTGACTTCAAATGATCATGCAAGTTATATCTGGGGATCTTTCTGAAAAAACATGTTAAAGTAAATATGCCAGACCAAAAAGTTGCTAGGAATACTTTATATCTCTAAGAGAATAATTTAAAAATCCAGAATATTTTTGTGATGTGGTTTTTCTACAGTTAATTGTTTGATTAAGAAATTTTTACCATGATCAAAAATAATGGCTGGGCGTGGTGGCGCACGCCTTTAATCCCAGCACTTGGGAGGCAGAGGTATGAAGGATCGCTATGAGTTCAAGGACATCCTGAGACTACATCGTGAATTCCAGGTCAGCCTTGGCTAGACTGAGACCCTACCTCAAAAAAAGAAAAAGATGAAGCAAAGAATTTTTGCCTGTGAACCCCTGAAAAATAGTAAAAAGTCCAAATCATGTAAATTCTTAGCTACTGTCTTCACTCACTAGCACTTGTTACATAGCATCCTCCTTAAAGATGACTCTAAAGACAGATTTTATATATATACATATATATATATATACATATATATATATATGAAGGTTATCAGTAAAAACATTTCTAAATAGTAATAAAGAATGAAGAGAAAATGAAGAACAATATTTCCCTTCCTGCCTCTTCTTTGCATCTTTAGGTATAAATAAATCTACTTTTAGTTAGGCATGGTAACACATGCTTTAATCCCAGCACTCAGAAAGTAGGGGGATCACTGTGAGTTGGAGGCCAGCCTGAGACTACATAGTGAATTACAGGTCAGGCAGGGCTAGAGCAAGACCCTGCCTCAAAGAACCAACAAAGAAAGAAGAAATCTACCTTTTAGTGAGAGCCTATGAGGCTCTGGACCCTTTCAACCCCAGAAGATGTTGACCAGTCCATTCCCACTTCTCTCATAATTTTTGGTAATTTCACTATACTGATTGATTGTGCTATGGAAAAAAAGAGAGAGAGAATGGAGTCTGTACAGAGCTATTTAGTAAAGAGAATGGAGTCTGCACAGGATTATTTAGTAAAGAGAATGGAGTCTACAAGGCAGACGTGAGACATGGAACTAAAGCCAAAGGATTAACTGAAGGTCAACATCTGGAAACATTAGACCTCTGACACAGTCATGCTAAAATATCGGCATCCAAATAGCTCCCTCCTAAGCTTGAAATTTCAACTCTGTTTTCTAAAAAAGTTGGAAAACTCTAAAGCAAAAAAAAAAAAAAAAAAAGATACACATAACCTGACATTTTAGAGTCCAATAAGAGAATGGCCAACCTCCTTCACAATTGCTCTAAGCAGTCTGCCTGTGGAAAAGCTCAACCCTAACTATGAATGCGTAGCCAGGCAAAGAAGACTTGTAGCATGGAAGATCAAAACCAAGGCCAAAGAGAAAAATAATGAGCAAGTGAACCTGAAGGAATTAAAGACATTGCAGCGAACAAAGAACTTTTCACAAAGCAATTAGTGACCTAATAATCCTAAGGAGACATCTCCTTCCCCCACCCTCCACATACACACACACAGCTATCATAAGCAGCAGTTATCATAATAGCAGGTGTGTGGATAACACACTGTCAGCTGCTCTTCTGCCAACTCAAGACAAGGAAACTGAAATACACAAAGGCTAAAGGACTCCTAGTAAGTGGAAAATCTGGAGACCAGATAACTGGAATTTCAAACTCAGGCTCTTTTGTTTCTTTGCCTTTTCACTAAGAAAAGTAGTTAAACCTATGCCCATAAACTCCACAGAGGGTAACTTCTCATATTCTGTCACCAGAGGGACAGGGACTCAGAAGTGTACTCCTTGTATGTCTGTGCTTTTTTTTATTCTTATTTTTTAATGGGAGAAAGAGAGAAGAGGACTTAGACACTGCAATCAAACTCCAGACATTTGCACCACCTAGTGGGCATGTGCCATCTTGCACTTGCCTCCTCTTTGTGCATCTGGCTTTCATGGGATCTGGAGAGTTAAACATGGGTCTTTAGGCTCCACAAGCAAGCACCTTAACCACTAAGCCATCTCTCCAGTCCAGAAGTGTACTTTTGCATGTGATAAACTGTACTCAGAGATGTCTATTGAGTAAATTCCAGTCTAAGTATCAAAGATACTATAATAAACAAAGCAGAAAGAGTGCTAGCTCTCATCCAGCAAAAATTGAGGGGCTGGAGAGATGGCTCAGCAGATAAGGCACTTGCCTGCAAAGCCTAGCAACTAGGGTGTGATTCCCCAGTACCCATGTAAAGGCAGATACACAAAGTGGTACATGCATCTGGAGTTCCTTTGCAGTGGCTAGAGACCCTGTTATTCCCATACTCACTCTTCTCTCTCTCCACTCTCTCTCTCTCTCTTTCTTTCATCTATTTCTCTGCTTGCAAGTAAATAATTTTTAATTAAAAATTCAGGGCTGGTGAAATGGCTTAGTGGTTAAGGCATTTGCTGCAAAGCCTAAGGTCCCTGGTTCGATTCCCCAGGATCCACCTAAGCCAGATGCACAAGGGGGCACATGCATCTGGAGTTCCTTTGCAGTGACTAAAGGCCCTAGCAAACCCATTCTCTCTTTTCTCTATTTGCCTCTCTCTCTCTCTCTCTCTCTCAAATAAATTAATTAAATATTTTTTAAAAAATTAAAAATCCATTGCAGTGAAGTAATTCTACCAGGTAACTTAATAAAAGCAATAGGAGAACCTTTCCACAAAAGATGCAACCATCTCTGAGGAATGCTAGAGGTTCCTTTTCAACTTCCTAGGAATTCCAGGCAGGAGAAAGAAAAAACAAAAGGAGTAAGCTACCTGGGAACAATATAAGAAAATTGCCGAGAGTTGAACATTTCCTGGAGGTCTCCAGATTGAAGGGTCTCCAATCCCTGTGCCCATCACAGTGAATGGGAAAAGAACCTTATCATTAGAAATCATCACAAAGTCTTACACTACAGATAAAGAGAACATTATAAGAAGATCATCAAGCTGGAGATGTTACTGAGTTAAAGTTTATGTGAAAAATATGTAAGAACCTATGCAATTTCCAGCATGTGCACACATGGACACACACATGCATGCACACACACATACATTTCCTTTCAATTAGAACAATGACCAGCACACAGAGACCATGAAGGGCATCATACTTACCCAAAGCAACACTAGGTGTTAGAATACAGTAGAGTAAAGCTTCTAAAATTATGAAGAAAGGGCTGGAGAAATGGCTTAGTGGTTAAGGCACTTACCTATGAAGCCTAAGGACCCATGTTCTACTCTCCAGATCCCATGTAAGCCAGACACACAAAAGGTGAGGCAAGTGCAAGGTCACATGTGCGCACTAGATGGCGCAAGTGATTGCAATGGCTGAGGCCCTGGCATGCCAATTCTCTCTCTCTCTAATAAAAAATGTGGGTAGGTAGGGTGAGAGTTAAATGTGCTGAGGTTCTGAACTGAATACAAAGGAGGAAGGTGAGCCAAACACAAGCATTCATCACTCTGCTTCCTCACTGCTATTGGAATGTGACCAGATGCTTCATATTCCTCCTGCCACACCTTCCCTGCCACAGTGGACTCTATCCCCAGGACTGCGCGCTAAAATAAACCTTTCCTTCTTTAGGCTGTCTCTTGTTAGGTATTTGGTCATAACAATGAGAAAGTAACAGCACATCCTATTCTTAAGTGTTAAAATGAGATGATGAGACTTCTGAGCACTCATCCTGAAGTTTCTATGAAACTCTGGTGAAATATAGTTGAGACCTAAATTAAGGTAATGGCAATAAGCACCGCTGTGGAATACTGTCATCTAGACATGACATGGCCATCACACTCATGAACCCATGGCAGCTGGGGTTACTGGCCCAAGACCTACCCAGGATTGGGCCCATCAACATTCCATCATGGGTGAGGCCCCATCCCTCCCCGATGGGTTACTGGCAGTTAATGGTTGCTGGGAGAGAGGGAGTCATTTTCTTCCGTGGAGCAGCCCCTGGCAAGTTGCCACGCTCCCGTAAGTAATCTGCCACCCATGACAATGCAAGCAACCCAAACTAAATTTTCATCGAAGCTTCCACTGTGCAATGGATTGAATCCCTGGGCTCAGAGCCCACAGGTCCAGAGGTGACTGGGCGTGGGGCAGAGTGGGATTCTGTGAGTCACAGCCACAGTTCTCTTGCTGGGTTAAAAGTGTGCTGGTAGAAGCAGCTCAGCGTGCTGGAGTTATGCCAAGGTTGCCAGTTTGAGCAAGTGAGTTGTAGGAGTACCAGTTACCATGAGTGGGGTAACTGCAGAAGGAGGTTTGGGTGACTATAGATGATCACAAACCAAGTTCTAGACGCCGCGTTACACGGGCGGCACCTGAGGGGCTGAGTGTTCCAGTGGAGCTGTCAGATAAGCAGTTGCGTCGACAAGTTACAGCCTGGGCTGGTAACTAGGAAGATGGCATCGGGAGAGTGCTTGCTGCACAAGCATGAAGATAGGAATTTGGATCCCCAGCACCCATGCAAACGGCCAGCACATGCACATGCAGCTCTAGCACAGGGGAGGCAGAAAAGAGGATCCCCGGGACTTGCTAGCCATCCTCACTAAATCAGGGAGTCCCAGGTTCAATGAAAGACCCTGTCTTTAATAATTAATAATAATGTGGAAGTGATTGAAGCAGACACCTCACTGATGTCAACCTCTAGCTTCCACAAGTACATACATACACATGCACCCACATACATACAGACACACACTCACGCAGACACATGTGCACATGTGCTTACACACACACACACACACACACACACATGAGATCTAAACTAGAGTCATATTTGCTGGACCCTTTGCTTTTGGCTTGTGTTGAGATAACTCAAAGTTGGAGAGAGAGAGGAAGAATATTTATTGAGCATCAGTCCATTCCAAACTCTCATCATATCACAGGTATTTTCATCATAAAGTATATATGCATTCTCCAACAGCTATTTTTTTTTACACCTTCCCAAGCATACTTCCTGATCAGCCTGACTGGGACACAGCCAGAAGCTACCTGGGACACACTCAGTGCAGACATGCAGACCATCCCCAGCCTCAATTCCTGCTTCCCAGATTCCTATGAGTCCCCGGAGGGTTACTGCATCTGGGTCTGTGTTGAAAACCTCCAGAGGCCACACAGAAGCAGACAAGACCAGGCCCAAATTGCAGTGATGATTCCAGTCTTGGTTTGCTGAGTCTCTGATGCCACATGTCCTGGTTCTTTCTTTTTTTTTTTTTTTTTTTTTCTGAGGTAGGGGTTTCACTCTAGCTCAGGCTGACCTGGAATTCACTATGTAGTCTCAGGGTGGCCTCAAACTCAAGGTAATCCTCCTGTCTCTGCCTCATGAATGCTGGGATTAAATGTGTGCACCACCACGCCCAGCTTTTTTTTTTTTTAACTGACAATGTCCATAATTATAGACCATGGTAATTCCCCCCCTCCCCACTTTCCCCTTTGCAATCCCACTCTCCATCATACCCCTTCCTCCTCTCAATAAGTCTCTCTTTTATTTTGATACCATGATCTTTTCCTCCTATTATGATGGTCTTGTGTAGGTAGTGTCAGGCACTGCGAGACCATGGATATCCAGGCCATGTTATGTCTGGAGGAGCACATTGTAAGGATTGCTACCCTTCCATTGGCTCTTACATTCTTTCTGCCACCTCTTCTGCAATGGACCCTGAGCCTTGGAAGGTATGGTAGAGATGCTTCAGTGCTAAGCACACCTCTCTCACTTCTTCTCAGCACTATGATGCCTTCTGTGTTATCCCAAGGTCACCACCATCTGAAAAGAGAAGATTCTCTAACCAAAAGCAAGAGTAACATATGGGTATGAACATTAAGAGAAGTGCTTACCAGGCATTTTGGTGAGCATAGTATATACATTTAGCTAGACACCAGCAGATGTTACACCCCTAGGGTTCATAACTACTCTATTGTAGGTTTTCAGTAGCAGGCATGTATTCCCTCTGGTGGAGCAGTCCTCTAGTCCATTTAGAGAGCAATTGGTTTTCCCCATAACAGACATGCCACTATTGCAACTGTTGGCTCATTTGGCATGGCTGGCCAAAGTTAAGGCTTGCAGTGTCCACTGTTGTTTATCTACACTGGTGATTTCTCTCTCCCATGGAACTGCATGCAGCATAGCATTTTCCACCTTTCTGTCAGCTGGTCTACAGGGAGGTTTTCAATTCAGCTCCTGCAGGGTTTCTCACTGACCTTGCTGCCCAACTATGTGAAGTCTTCAGCAATAAGGTCTTATCATCTATTCCTGGTGGGAAGCCAGGAGCCTCAGCAATGGCCTGTAATGTTTTGGGGGTATCAGGGACCTCTCTGGCCAACTACTCACTGGAAGGTGTCCCATCCCTGGCACTAAAAATTTTCTAGTAACAATCTATGGCTTCTGAGTGTTCCACTGTCCAAAAATTGTGTTTCTATATGAATTACTCATACCCTCTTAGATTTAGATTAGCTTTCCCCCCACCCTTCCTTTACTCAGTCTCTTCCCCTGACCTCACTTAGGTCTTTCCACCCCCAGCAATCTGTTCTTCTACTTACATATATACAATACCATCCTCTTAAATCCCATACCCCTCCCTTTCTATTCCCTTTCTATCCCCTTTCTAGCTTACTGGCCTCTGCCACTGAGTTTTATTCCAAATAACCTAAAAGTCCAAACATTTATAGCTAGGATCCACATCTGAGAGAGAACATGCAATGTTTGGCTTTCTGAGCCTGGGTTCTTTTTCTAAATTTTAGCATCTATCTGCTTCATAAAAATGTTCTAGGAACTGAGGTGTGCCTCTGAGTCACCACAAAAGATTCTGAAATAATGCAGGTGGCTAGGGCTCATACAAGACAGTGGATTTATGATACTTACTATTGGGATGTTTTGCAGTACAATAAGTGGAATGGTTACCAAAGTGTTTTCTGGGGGACTACCTATGGAAAGATAAAGACATGGCTTGGAAAGATAAACTCTTTCAGATGAGCATAC
The DNA here is from genome assembly GCF_020740685.1 of Jaculus jaculus. Taxonomy (NCBI): domain Eukaryota; kingdom Metazoa; phylum Chordata; class Mammalia; order Rodentia; family Dipodidae; genus Jaculus; species Jaculus jaculus. The sequence goes on along the minus strand of NC_059108.1, from coordinate 137,090,364 downwards.
ACACACTGTATCTAGAAGACAGCAGTGTAAGGAAAATGAGCTAAGAAGCACTCTTTTCTCCCCCTGGCATGAGAAAATCATGGGGTAGATGGCTTGACCTTGATGACACCGTGGCTAAGAGAGGCATCCAGAGGACAGCAAAGGCTGCAGAGCACTCACTTCACAGCAGTGCTCAAGGTTCGGACATCCCTTCACTCTCACCAGCTGGAAAGTTGCTTATATATGCTAATTTCTCAAGCATATTTGCTTAGTGTTAGAAATAACCTAGACATCATATCATAAAAAGTGCCTGAATATGAGGCAAGTTCAGAAACACCTAACTGGAAACTTTTAAATCAAAATTAGAGCAAACTAGAAAATATGACACCCTTCTCACACTGCAGCTCAGTAGCAGAAATAGGGATAGCACATAGGCTTTGTATTTCTTTTTTTTTAATATTTTATTTATTTAAGAGCAGGAAAGAGGCAGAGAGAGAGCACCAGGGCTCCCAGTCACTGCAAACGAACTCCAGATGCGACACCTTGTGCATCTGGCTTATGTGGGTACTAGGGAATTGAGCCTAGGTCCTTTGGCTTTGCAGGCAAGCACCTTAACCACTAAGCCATCTCTTCAGCCTTGTATTTCTTTGTAATTAAAAAAATAAAAACAGGGCTGGAAAGATGGCTCTTTTCTCTCTCTCTCCTTCTCTCACTTTCTCCAATAAGTAATTAAAATAAAAACATTTTTAAAGATATTTTTAAAAATAGCATTCCTTGTGTCCTTGGTTTAAAAGTCTATAGCCAACTCCACCCCTTCCAGTGGCTATGTGTGAAAAATGCAGATTCCATATTCAGTGGCAGGAAGCATCTTCTCAGCTGTGCATTAATCAGGTAGGTGTGTTTGACTGACTGACCAAGGATGGGGAGGCTTCAGCTGCTAGCTGCTCACTGCCTGTCCGTGTTGCTCTGTTCTGTGCATCAGAGATGTGTCTCACACCAGTGTCACTTCCCTGCCATCCAAGGGCCTGGAACACCTGAGGGAACTGATAGCAAAGAACACATGGTCTCTGAAGAAACTTCCACTTCCCTTGAGTTTCCTTCACCTCACACGAGCTGACCTTTCGTATCCGAGCCACTGCTGTGCCTTTAAGAATCAGAAGAAAATCCGAGGGTAAGTAGCAGTAAGTGAGTAGAGGCCCCGGTAGAAGTCGGATTCATTTCTGGGGTTGGAAAGTGTTGCCATGACCTTCTCATGGCTGGGACAAAACCTCCGACTAGAAGCAGCTGATAGGGTTTATTTCAGCCCACAGTCTCCAGAGGATGTTTCATCATGGCAGAGAACGCACAGCAGGTCTGAGCAGGAAACCTGGGCCACATCTCCACATTAGCAGGAAGGAAGTAATCTGAGTGAGGTAGCTCTCAACAATCAGTGAGCTGCACTAATGAACTCGAGGTCTACCCTCAAGGACACACCTCCTTCAGCAAACCTCCACCTCCCAAAGGCTCCACAATTCTCCCAATTTTCCACCAGCTGAGATCAAATGTTCAAAAACACATGGAACTAGAGAGGGAATAGTGTACATAAACCACCAAAGGAAGGATGTATGTGACTTGAAAACCAGGAGGAAAGTAGGAAGCATCGAGAAGAACAGAAACTCCATGGGGCCTGCTGACTATGGATGCAAAGTGATTGCAGATCAGAAAGACCTAAAGCCAGTGGAGTCAGTAACACTGGGGGAGGGGAAGCAATGAGAGAAGACAAGTCTTACTAGATCATGTCCAACTCTGTAGCAGTCACATGGATATGAGTCCACATAATCAAGAGCTTACAAACATCACATACATCAGGCCACCTGAGCAGTTTGGGCCTTTGAGAATGGAGATGATAATGATAATTCATAATGGGTTTTAAGATGATGAAATGAGAGGATGAATTAAAAAAACACTTGGGGGTTGGAGAACTGGCTTAGCAGTTAAGATGCACTTGCGTGCAAAGCCAAAGGACCCAGGTTCACTTCCCCCAGTACCCACATAAAGGCAGATACACAAAGTGCTGCATGCTTCTGGAGTTTGTTTGCAGTGGCACTATTTCCTGATATGCCCATTCATCCCTCCTCCCCAACCCCTGACATCTTTCAAATAAAATTTTTAATAATTTTTTTTAAAAACCACCTGGAATTAAATGGGCTGGAATGTTGTAGGCTCTCAACGATACATATCACTTCAATATCTAGCTATGTGATAAGCTGGCTGCAAAGGAAAAAGGGTCTTGTCTGTGCATGCTTTCTGTGATGCTTGTTTGTGCCTACACTTTTACCCAGCACATTTCCTCCTTAATGTCTCATACCATCTTGTGTTCTCCTAACTCCACCTTCATTTACCTCTTACTTCCTTCTCCTTCACTTTCTATTTTGTTTTTGTCAATCTGGGTCTCACTCTGGCCCAGGCTGACCTGGAACTCACTCTGTATTGCCAAGCTGGTGTCAAACTCACAGTGATCTTCCTACCACTGGGATTAAAGGTGTGTATCAAAAAACCTGGCCCTAAGGCTCCTTTGTTTTCTAAACAAGTATGCACTAGTTGATTTCCTACACTCTTATTTTCAGTCAGAGCAAAAGTCAGGACCTAGTTGTAGGAACAGAAGCAAACAGGAAAGGTAAACAGCTGTGCCAAGGAGACCATCAAGGGCATAATGACTACAGCAAGCTACAAACAAGTATGGCATAGAGATGGTGCCACCAGATGATATACTGATGCCTCGTGGCACCATGTAGGAAAAGACCAGGGACAGGCACATAGCTAGAGCGGACCTACAGGGCAGGTGTATGTCTGATGAGCTCAAGAAGAAAGTAAGCCATCTCTATGAGCATGCCTGTGCTATGACCATTCATTCATTTGTTCAGCAAGTTTCCATTGAGCTTCTCCTATATTCCTGACACTGTCCAATCCGCAGCAGAAAACAGGGACTTCTTGCATGTTACTTACAGCCTAGTGGATAAAATGAAAAATAAACAGGCAAACAAGACAAAAATATCCAATAGTGCTATGAAGGAATTAAGCATGGGTTTGAACATTTAAGGAGATCAAGAAAGACTCTTCTGACAGAGAGCATAGGTTGAAAATATTGAATAATGAATAGAGGCAGGAATGAAGCGAAGGGAACGTGGATTCTAGAGCTCTGAAAAGAAATAACGTGAACAACTAATGCATAGATGGCAGTGTTGGAGCCCCAGGTGCTGTTCTGAGAGCTGAGAGATGATTCTCATGGGTTCTTTAAACACCCACATCCCAGTTTACAAACAGAGAAGTTGAGTTTCCCAGGCTTGTCCAAGGTGAGGTAACTAGTCACGAATGGGGCAAGGTTCTAACCCAGGTCCTCATCTGTGCGTGAAGTGATTGAAGAGAAACAAGGTCAGCGTCTCTGGTCACAGAAGGAGAAGTGAGCTAATCAGTGAAGAAGGAGAGGCAGGCCTTAGAATTAGGCGCATCACACGCCTTTAATCCCAGCACTCAGGAGGCAGAGGCGGGAGGATCATCTTGAGTTTGAGGCCACCCTGAGACTACACAGTGAATTCCAGGTCAGTGTGGGCTAGAGTGAGACCCTACCTCAAAACAACAAAAAAAGAAAAGAAAAGAAAAGAAAAGAAAAAGAGTTAAGAATTAGGTGTATCTGAGTAAGCAATGTGCATATGTTTCCGAGTGTGAAGGCACCCGTTCGTAGACTTTAGGCACGTGTGACCCATTTCCTTTGCCTCGCAGAGTCCTGGAGTCCTTAATGTGTAACGAGAGCAGTATCCGGAGCCTACGCCGAAGAGAGTCTGTCAATGCCTTGAATGCCCCTGTCTATCAGGACTATGAAGATGATCTGGGAGGCAACAGTGTCAGCTACAAGCAAAGCTCCAAGTTCCAGGATGCCCCCGGTGGCTCTCACGATTATATCTTCTTTGAAGAACAAGAGGATGACATCGTCGGTTTCGGCCAGGAACTCAAAAATCCGCAGGAAGAGACGCTCCAGGCCTTTGACAGCCACTATGATTACACCGTGTGCGGAGATAATGAAGACATGGTGTGTACCCCGAAGCCAGACGAGTTCAACCCATGTGAGGACATCATGGGCTACAAGTTCCTGAGAATCGTGGTGTGGCTGGTCAGCCTGCTGGCTCTCCTGGGCAACACCTTTGTCCTGTTCATTCTCCTCACCAGTCACTACAAGCTGACGGTGCCCCGCTTTCTTATGTGCAACCTGGCCTTCGCGGATCTCTGCATGGGGATATACCTCCTGCTCATCGCCTCCGTAGACCTGTACACACACTCTGAGTACTACAACCATGCCATTGACTGGCAGACAGGCCCTGGGTGCAACACGGCCGGATTCTTCACCGTCTTTGCCAGCGAGTTGTCAGTGTACACACTGACCGTCGTCACCCTGGAGCGGTGGTACGCCATCACCTTCGCCATGCGCCTGGACCGCAAGCTTCGCCTCCGACATGCCTACACCGTCATGGCTGGAGGCTGGCTTTGCTGTTTCCTCCTTGCCCTGCTTCCTTTGATGGGAATAAGCAGCTATGCCAAGGTTAGCATCTGCCTCCCAATGGATACCGACACCCCTCTTGCTCTGGCCTACATTGTCTTTGTCCTTCTGCTCAATGTGGTTGCCTTCATCATTGTGTGCTCCTGTTACGTGAAGATCTACATCACTGTCCGAAATCCCCAGTATAACCCACGGGACAAAGACACCAAAATCGCCAAGCGGATGGCGGTGTTGATCTTCACTGACTTCATGTGCATGGCCCCAATCTCATTCTACGCCTTGTCGGCACTTATGAACAAGCCTCTCATCACTGTCAGCAACTCCAAAATCTTGCTGGTTCTCTTCTACCCCCTTAACTCCTGTGCCAACCCATTCCTCTACGCTATTTTCACCAAGGCCTTCCAGAGGGATGTGTTCACCCTACTCAGCAAGGTTGGCATCTGTAAACGCCAGGCTCAATCATACCAGGACCAGAGAGTCTGTCCAAACAACAGTACTGGTATTCAGATCCAAAAGGTGACCCGAGACACGAGGCAGCGTCTCCCCAACATGCAAGATGTCTATGAACTGCTTGAAAACTCCCACCTAACTCCAAATAAGCAGGGCCAAGCCTCAGAGGGGTATAAGCAAACAGCTCTGTAAGCTGACCCCACACTCTTCACGGTGGTAAGGGACTTACAAGGGGCTGTCTTCTTGAACAGACATTCCAGTTCCATGACACAGGAGCACATTGCTGACTTAACCCTCGTGCAGATGATGTTTCATGGGTCCAGAGTTCATCTCTAGAGAGCATTACCTGCAAGAAGGAAGAGAAGCTATCAGGATAGCTTAATCCCAGGTGACATGAAGATAATCTGCTCAGTAGAGGACCTGCTTGATGCTATGTTCAGAGATGACACTGTATACCACAATTCATAAATATCAGCTGGACCATTTCAACATCTGTCTTCACGCTTTTATATGGTATGCCATACTAAAGATTCAGCAAATGGTCAGTCTTATTCATTTAATTGGTGACTACAAAAAAAAAAAAAAATGGCCCCTTATTAGTCCAGTTCAACTCTGTGTCCCCTGATAAAAACAAAGAGTTTTAGTTCCTTAACATAGAAAAGCCCAACACAACTACATGTCATGCAAGTGCTCTTATACGACATGAAGCAGGGAAAAGTTTAGCTTCCAGTCATTATTTTCAGACTCTGAAATGCTTAATCATCTCTCTACCAGTATCTACCTGACATGACCCAGCTGTCATGTGCTGCCTAGAGAAACTGGTCTCACCTTATGTGGCCTAACACAGAATGTATCTTCCTGGGTAGCCTCATAGCATAAAAGTTGTGAGCTCTAGAAAGTACTTCTTAGCAACAAATGGGGAATTAAGGACAAAACACAGTTAGTCACCTATTGACCTACATAACTGGACACTAGTTAGCTGGAGGACTTGAAGCAAATCACCAGTGGACTTCTGAAATCAGCAGAAATGAAGGAACTCAATGTTCTTTTTTCATTTAAAAAAAATGTGTGTGTATATATATCCCTCAAAGATATTTATTTTTCATGACAAAGAGAAAGAAAGTACCAAGTAAGTAGGATTTGGTTTCCTGTCTTGTCAGATTGCTATCTTCTGCTTTTAGAGCCGAGCATATGTTCCAGGAATTTTCTTGATGTCATTTTTGGTCATAAAGTCTGAACCAAAAAAATTCCACTGAGGGGCTGGAGAGATGGCTTAGTGGTTAAGCGCTTGCCTGTGAAGCCTAAGGACCCCCAGTTCAAGGCATACTTCCCCAGGACCCACGTTAGCCAGATGCACAAGGTGGCACATGCGTCTGGAGTTCGTTTGCAGTAGCTGGAGGCCCTGGTGAACCCATTCTCTCTCTCTGCCTCTTTCTCTCTCTGTCTGTTGCTCTCAAATCAATAAAAATAAACAAATTTTTTTTAAAGTTCCATTGAGTAGCTACGTTGGGTCAGATCCAAAGCATTCATCTAATGATTAGATTCATAGTCCTATCAAGCCAAAAACGTAGGCTTTTTATGAGAGGAATGATACTAGGATGGTCACATAAAGTGTGGGTTATGCAGAGTACTACTTCACTATGCACAACCGCTTCAAAACATGTCACTGATCTTCAAGGGTTTATTTCTTAGCCGCCAGCAGCTCATAGTACCACACCAAAAGTTGTCAAGAGAGATTTCTTGGCATCTGGCAGTGCCAGCCTTTTTAACCCTGTCAGTTTCTGCACATAAAACCTTTATTCCCTGACAGGACTTTCTTGCTAAAGAGTCAAGAGCGGTAGCTACAGGTGTCGTCTCCAGGTTACCTGTCCTGATAGCTCCTCACAAAGAGGGGCTACAAAGGGGTGCCAGGCAGAAATGGCATTTGCTTCTCAGCGCACATGAGCCATATCAGGAAGTCAAAGCCTATTGTCATGTTAAGTCTGTGGGGCAGGGTCATGAGACACAGTCCCACCTGACTCATCTGGTATCTCTCCACAGTCACAAACCTTGGTGTTCCCAACAGTTTATTTATAAATAATGAAACTAAACAAATGTGTTACCTTTCGGTGTGTGTTTCTCTCTGTAATATTTTGATCATGTGTTTTATCTTGAGTAGATGATCTAATTAATGTTATGGAAACACAGTATTAGAAAATTGACTTCAACAAAATTGTTATTAAAAGTTACATTCTCATTACAATACATAAAATATATTTTGTTCCTGTACTGAGTCCAATAGTGTTCTTTTGTAATTAATTTATGTGTTTCTTTTGAGGTCAACATGACTATATATGTGTAAAAACTAAAGAGGAGAAAATACACTGAACACAGTTGTTAAGGAATATTGAATAGTAACTCCTGAGAAAGTAAGTTATGATTCATTAAGAGACATTTATGGCTGAGAGGAAAAAATCTATCTATCAAACAAATGATTAGGATACTGAAATTTAAATAATGTTCTAATGAAGATAATAAATCTATAAATCCTATTCAGAGTTCACTTTAACTGATGTCTTTTAATTATCTGAAGATTGATCCACATTAATGGAGATAAACACCCAGAAGATAGTTCAATCGCTTTCATAAAATTCATGTACTAATAGTTCATTAATGTCACTCAAAGGAACGCCTCTCAAAACACCCCCAAATTTATTGACTCTTTTTTTTATTTGTGTGTGAAGGCATACTAGGCTCTCTTGCCACTGCAAGCAAGTGTTCACCCAGCTTTACATGGATACGTGAGTGGCTGGGGAATTGAACCTGAGCTGGCAAAGCCTCACATCTATAATAGTACTTGGAAATATCAGAATATGCTGGGCATGGTGGTATATGTCTTTAATCCCAGCTCTCAAGACCACCCTGAGACTATGTAATGAATTCCAGGTCAGCCTGGCCTAGAGCAAGACCTTACCTCAACAAAACAAAAAATAATAATAAATATCAGAATACCCAGAGTAAAGAAGAAAGCTAAAATGCTTGAGAGAGAATTGAGAGAAAAGTCAGGTATGAACAAGATTTATCCTTCAGACTGGCATCTGAAACAAGGGAGCAACATCCTCAATGTCTTCTGTGGTGGTTTGAATATAAATAGCCCAATGGCCTCAGGTATTTCTTATTAAGCTTCCTACTTAGTCTCCAGCAGGTGGAGCCCTGCTGGAGGAGGTGTGTCGTTGGCAGTGATCTTGAGTCCAGCCCAAGGTGTGTGCTCAAAGTCAGCCCATGCTTGCTGCTGCTGGCTGTTGTCTGCCTGCCATGGAATGTGGATGAAAAGAGCCAGCATCTTCCTCCATGATGAAGCTTCCTCTGGAATCCTTAAGCCTGAAATACATCCTTTCCTCCCACAGGCTGCTTCTAGTTGGGTGTTTGTCCCTGCAACAAGGAGGTTTTTTTTTTTTTTCTTCTTTTTTCAATTCCATTCTTTCTGTTTTGTTTTGTTTTGTTTTTTGAAGTAGAGTCTCACTCTAGCCCAAGCTGACCTAGAATTCATTATGTAGTTCCAGGCTGGCCTTGAGCTCACAGCAATCCTCCTACCTCATCCTCCCAAATACTGGGATTAAAGGCATGCAGCACCATGCCCAGCTCTGCAACAAAGAGGTAACTGCAACATCATCAGAAAAAATATATATATTTAAAATCTAAAATCCAAACCCCATCCAAATTATCACCCAAATATTATGTAAACACTGAGAAAATTTAATGTCGGGCAAATTATTCAAAATTTGGAAATAGGTGTATTGTATTAGCAGTACTGGGCTATTTTAGGACTCTAAAGACAGGGGACTTGTAGTTTTTATCTGACACCTATTTAAATAACAGCTTCACTGTTCATGGCCTCATTAACTACTTTTGTAGGTAATCCATCAGTCTAATCCTAACACTTAGAAATATTCATAAGCCAGGTGTGGGGATGTACACTTTTAATATCAGCTCTTAGAAGGCAGAGGCACAAGGATCGCTGTGAGTTTGAGGCCAGCTTGGAACTACATAGTGAATTCCAGGTCAGCCTGAGCTACAGTAAGTTCCTACCTCAAAAAATGTTTTTGCCAGGTGTAGCGGTGCACACCTTTAGTCCCAGCACTCAGGAGGCAGAGGTAAGAGGATCACCATGAGTTCAAGGCCACCCTGAGACTACATAGTGTATTCCAAGTCAGCCTGAGCTGGTAGAGACGTACCTTGAAAAACAAAACCAAAAAAAAAAAAAAATGTTTTTTATGGGGCTGAAGAGATGGCTTAGTGGTTAAGGGATTTGCCTACAAAGCCAAAGGACCCAGGTTCGATTCCCCAGGACCCACATAAGTCAGATGCATAAGGTGGTGCGTGCATCTGGAGTTTGTTTGTAGTGGCTAGAGGCCCCGGTGTGTCCATTCTAAAGTGAGGCCCTGCCTCAAAAAAACAAAACAACTAATAAACTCATTGAGTCATCAAAACAAATAAACAAACCAAAAAAAGATACAAAAGTAGGAAGAGGACTAGTTGGGAAGAAGGAGTTTCATGGAAGTGGGGGAGGGAAAAGAGAGGGTAAAGGGCATGAATATGATCAAAATACTTGTGTACATGTTTGAAATGTTGTACCGAAACACATTATAACTAATATATGCTGATAAAAGTCCTCATTGGAGAAGAGTAATAACAAATGTTTACCTGCACGGGCAGCTAAAACAGACACCTAGGCAGGATAACTTAAGTAACAGCAATTTATCTTCTCACAGTGCTGGGGGCTAAGATTAAACATCCATCCCTCAGCTGGCCTCTGTTAATGCCTCCTTTTCTTTTTTAAAGGTAATAATTATCTGCTGTAGGTCCATGTAACAAGCTTCACCACTTTTAAAATTTTATCTATTTATTTATTTGAGAGAGAGAAAGAAGCAGAGAGAGAGAAAGAGAGAATGGGGCTGGAGAGATGGCTTAGCGGTTAAGCGCTTGCCTGTGAAGCCTAAGGACCCCGGTTCGAGGCTCGGTTCCCCAGGTCCCACGTTAGCCAGATGCACAAGGGGGCGCACGCATCTGGAGTTCGTTTGCAGAGGCTGGAAGCCCTGGTGCGACCATTCTCCCTCTCTCCCTCTATCTGCCTTTCTCTCTGTGTCTGTTGCTCTCAAATAACTAAGTTAAAAAAAAAAAGAAAAGAAAAGAAAAAGAGAATGGGCATGCCAGGGCCTCCAGCCGGTGCAAACAAACTCCAGATGCATGTGCCCCCTTGTGCATCTGGCTTACGTAGGTCCTGGAGAATCAAACCAGGATCCTTTGGCTTTGCAGACAAACACCTTAACCACTAAGCCATTTCTCCAATCAGATGCCCTCCCTTTTTGATACCTCAATAGCCATTTTCTTGCTGGTTTTGTAGGGAGGGGAGGAAGAGACCACCAGTATTCTAATTAATAGTCATTTTAATATTTTATTTTTTATTTTTATTAGAGAGAGAAAGATATACATACATACATATATATATATATATATATATATATATATATATATATATATATGGATATGGATACTTACATATAAACATACATACACACACACAGAGGGTGGGAGAGAATGGGCTTGCCAAGGCTTCTAGCCACTGCTAACAAGCTCCAGACACATGCACAACCTTGTGCATCTGGCTAATGTGGGTCCTGGGGAATTGAACCTGGATCCTTAGGCTTCACAGGCAAGCACCTTAACCACTAAGCCATCTCTCCAGTCCTAGTGCTCCTTCTGTTTATTTATTGATGCCAGGGTCTCTTATTACCACAAACAAACTTCAGATGCATGTGCCGCTTTGTGCATCTGGCTTTACATAGGAACCAGGGAATTGAGCCCAGGCAGCAAACCTCATAAGCAAGCACCTTTCAATTGTCCCCCAACCCCTACTCCTCTTCTTTTTAAGGGCACTATTAGATTAGGGCCTTATCAAACCTTGAGAACCTGCACAAAGGTCGTATCTCCAAGTGTAATCACATCAGGGTTAGGGCTTCTTAGTTTTCTGAGACAGTATCTCAAGTAGCCTAGGCTAGCCTCAAACTCACTAAATAGCCAAAGTCAGTGATGACAACTTCAGAATGGCATCTGATAGATCTGTGGAAATGGGATTCTTAAGATTTATTAATAACTAAGACAACTGCAAACTCTGCTCTAAGATATTTTCCTCCTTTCTCAGAGTTCCTTAATGCATTCCAGCAGCAGAGGTACTAGGGAAAGTATTAATATCTTCGGGCTGGAGAGATGGCTTAGCGGTTAAGCGCTTGCCTGTGAAGCCTAAGGACCCCGGTTCGAGGCTCGGTTCCCCAGGTCCCACGTTAGCCAGATGCACAAGGGGGCGCACGCGTCTGGAGTTCGTTTGCAGAGGCTGGAAGCCCTGGTGCGCCCATTCTCTCTCTCTCCCTCTACCTGTCTTTCTCTCTGTGTCTGTCGCTCTCAAATAAATAAATAAAAAATTTAAAAAAAAAAGTATTAATATCTTCAACAAATGCTGGTGAAACGAACACCCTGACCAGTCCGGGCCACCATCCACAGGAAAGAAGAGACGGCTGACATCACACCTGTTTTCACCATCAGTGGGCCAAACCCAGTAAGGGGAAAGTGAGCTCACGTCATTGGCACACACAAGTCCTTCTTTCACATGCAAGTTGCTACTCAGTTTCATTTCATTAGTGCAGTGGAGCCACTAGTGGGAACAATATTTGAAGCTCAAGTAATTTCTTCTGTTTCTTTTTTTATTTTTAAGTATTTTATTTTTATTTATTTGAGAGAGAGAGACAGAGAGAATGGGCACACCAGGGCCTCCAGCCACTGCAAACAAACTCCAGACACGTGTGCCGCCTCGTGCATCTGGCTAACGTGGGTCCTGGGGAATTGAACCTGGGTCCTTCGGCTTTGCAGACAAAGGCCTTAACTGCTAAGCCATCCCTCAGGCCCCAGTTTCTTCTGTTTCTTTAACTGTTTGCCAATCCAGTCTAAGGCATGCTCTCTAAACCCACATGGCCTTGGGCTATGTTGTCTGTTACATCTAGAAAATGCTCATGCTACGCAGCCTTTCCAAAGAACCAAGCCCTTTACGCCGCTCTCCAACCCAGTCCACTCTGTCCTTGTCCAGGTGCCCTTCTGATGGGGGCATTGCAGCACCTGTGGCCCCATACCACCATCAAAACAGAAGGGTGGCCGGAGAGATGGCTCGGCAGCTAAGGTGCTAAGTCTAAAGACCCCCAGGGCTCATTGGCCAGCTGGTCTAGCCTAATGTAGGAGCTTCAGGCCAATGTGAGATCCTGTCTCAAAAGGAGATGGGTGCCACATCTGAGGGATGACATCAGCCATGGCCTCCCGGCCTTCACACACATGCATACGTACGTGTTCATGCTTATCAAACACGCGCACACCACACATATAGACACATGTGCAGAAAAGTTCTCATAGACAGTTATTGTAACTGGATTGTGGCATTTTTATATTGTGTGTATTATATACTCTGTATAACTCCTGTAGACATAGGTGCCCATTTTCTAGGAAGTGAAATGTAAACTTTTCTTGTTGAGTTATTGCAAAATAGTGAGACCATACTCTGGATTCTCCTTTTCTCTTAGTAACAGACTAAAACAACAAAGTAGCACGTAAAGGTTGTTTTTCTCACATTAAAGGGAATAAATACATCTGGATTCTCTGTCATTTCTATGGCTCTTTGTCACAAAACCAGGAAAAAAGAAAGTTGTATTTATTCACTGCTGCAAATTACTTTCCTCCCAATGTCTATACGTTGTACATTGGGCGTTCCATTCCATAGCTCCAAGAATCCACATGGCTAAATCCAATGACGATACATTACACATTGGGCGTTCCATTCCATAGCTCCAAGAATCCACATGGCTAAATCCAAATGTCTGTTCTGAGCCCTTCCCTCATAGTGCCTTGCAGCGGCACCTGGTACAATTGCTCACTCCCTCCTCATTGGTCGCTTCTCTTTGCTTCCTGGACTTGCATACCCTGTGTGGTGGTTTGAGTCAGGTGTCCCCCATAAACTTCAGTGTTCTGAATGCTAGGTCCCCAGCTGATGGAGATTTGGGAATTAACGCCTCCTAGAGGGTGTTTATTGTTGGAGGCCGGCTTATGGGTGTTACAGCCAGTGTCCCCTTGCCAGTGTTTACACTCTCCTGTTGCTGTGGTCCACCTTATGTTGGCCAGGGAGTGATGTCTACCCTCTGCTCATGCCATTGTTTTCCCCTGCCATGGTGGAGCTTCCCCTCAAGCCTATAAGCCAAAATAAACCTCTTTTGCCCCACAAGCTGCTCTTAGTTGTGTGATTTCTACCGGCAACGTGAACCTGACTGCAACGCCCTGGTCAGGGTGCTGCTCACTACTCCTCCCCACGGCCCTACTGCCTCTTTGCCTCAGCCTCGTGTAACGCTCTAACCTTCAGCCCTCGGCTCTTTAGTCTCTTCCATCCACATTTACTCCCTAAAGTGTGCAGACACAAAGCTTTAAATGCTATTTATATGCAATGATAGTTACAAGTCTAAATCTTGGAATTAGGAAGATGGTTCAGTGGCTAAAAGCATGCTTGCCACACAATCATGAGGACCAGAGTTCAAGCCCCAGCACTGTATAAATGCCATATAGGCATGGCGGTCTACCTGTCATCCCAGCATTCGGAAACAGAAACAGGGGTCTCCGCGGCAAGCTGGCTAGCTAGACTAGATGAGCTAGTGAGCTGTGGATTCAAGTGACAGACTGTCTGGGTAAATAAAAGGGACAGCAATCAAGGAAGACAGCTGATGTCAACCTGTGACCTCCACATTGCACCCAAATACATAGAATGAAAACACACACACACACACGTGGATTATCAGGCCAGATCTCTTTCTAAACTCCAGACTTGTAGATTCATTTGCCTTCCTAACATCTCCACTTTAAGGTCTAGTAGTCACCTTAAAGCCAACATTTCTGAAACTAAATTCCTGGTCTCCTACCCTCAACTCGACTTCCTTCCAGCTTTCTTCATGATGATGTGAGCTGAACTTCCCAGTACAAAACCTCCAGACTCAAATGGTAGATTCTACAAGGCTGACTGGTTCTAACTTCTGATCCAGGAGAGCTAGAGTGTTTACATGCCCAGAGCCAGGTTATCTTGGGCTTTCTTTAGTTCCTGGAATAACCATTCATTGACCACCTCTGGGTCAGGCCTAAGTAGCATCCTTGTGATGATCAAGTAAAACTTCTGGAACATATTAACAGAGCAGTATATACCACCAACCCAAAAGCTAAGAATTTCATCAGAGGGCATAGCAAAACTATGAAAGAGACTTCTTTGCTTGGCTCTAACCTGCCTACCTGCTGCTCCCATCAACGCTTGAGAAGTACCTGGATTTATGACCTCACTTGGTTCTGTAATGGCAAAAACTTCCTGAAGCTGTTTCCACATTAGAACATGTTATTCAGAACAACCTGAATCCATGTTCATGGGCCATGGTCACTCATATTTGGCTCAAAAATAAACTCTCAATCCCTTTGAAATGGAAGCTATTTTGTATTGCCAATGGAATATATATCCTCCAAGGTGTTAAGACCAAAATCTTGAAGTCTTCATGATTCCTCTTCTCCCAAAACTCATATAACCACCAACAAATCTTGAAGACTTACGAACGAGGGAGATGGTTAAGCTGTTAGTGGCACTTGCTTACAAAGTGTGCCAGCCAAGGCTCAATTCCCCAGAACCCACGTAAAGCCAGATGCACAATGTAGTGCATGCATCTGGCAATGTAGTGCATGCATCTGGAGTTTGTTTGCAAGAAGCCCTGGCATGCCCATTCTCATTGTGCTCTCTCTGTCTCTCTCCTTCCCTTCCTCTCTTCCTCCTTCTCTCTCTCCCTCTCCCCTCTAACTCTCAAACAAATATAATGAAAATATATCTTTAAAACTTGAAAAAATCTACATAGCTTAACCTTCAAGACTTAGCAATAACCACTTCTTTCACAATCACTGCTATTATCCTGGTGTGGTTGTCATCAGCTCTCTTCCTTGGACTATTGAATGGTCTGTCGTTTGGACTGGAGAGATGGTTCAGCAGTCAAAATGCATGTGTGAAAAGCCTAATGACACAGGGTTGATTTCCTAGTACCCACATAGAGCCAGATGCACAAAGTGGTGCACGCATCTGGAGTTTGTTTGCAACAGTTGGAGGCCCTTGTGTGTCCATTGTCTCTCTGTCTGTCTCTTCTTCCCTTCTCTTCTCTTCTTCCCTCTCCTCTCTTCTCCTCTTCTTTCTCTATTTCTCTCTCCCTGTCTTTCTCTGTCTCTCTCTCTCTGGTTGCAAATAAGTAAAATTTTAAAAATGGTCTGTTCAGCCAGGCATGGTCTTCAGTCCCAGCACCTGGGAGGCACAGGTAGGAGGATCACTGTGAGTTCAAGGCAACCTGAGACTACATAGTGAATTACCAGTCAGCCTGGACTAGAATGAAACCCTTCCTCAAAAAAAAAAAAAAATTCTGTTCACCAGACATGGTGGTGCACCTCTTTAATCCAGGCACTCGGGAGGCAGAGGTAAGAGGATTGCCATGAGTTTGAGGCCACCCTGCAAATACAGAGTGAATTCCAGGTCAGCGTGGGAGAGAGAGCAGGACCCTAACCCCCCCCCCAAAAAAAAACAAAAATAAATAAATAAATGAAATAAAGATAAAAGGTCTGTTGTTCTCTTGTCTCCCCTCTACAACCTACTGAAGCAATGACAAAATACTACTCCCCAGTGGCCAAATTGGGGCACTGTCTGCAGCCATATGCCCTAATAGCTATGAAGAACTTAATTTTTCAATGGTAAGGGGGAAAAGACAAAATAAGTAGAATATTTTGAAGTATATAAATTTTGTGAAATTTAAATGTCAGCATTCATAAGGAGTGCTTCAGGGGAACCGGAGCATACCTGTGCATTTTCATCTGGGCACAGCTCCCGCCGCACCCCGGCAGCAGAGTTGGGTGACAGTAACAGAAGCCGCCTCGCCTGCTACACCTGATGGGGTTGCTCTCTGCTCTTCACAGAACAATCTCTCAATATCCGCTCCAATCTCGACACATCAGCTAGAGTGCCTTTTAATACTCAGGTCACCCAGGTCATCCTTCTGCAGAGTATCCAAGTGGCTCTCCAGTCCCTGCACAGCAAAAAGCCAAGGCCTGTGTGGTGTGAGCTTGCTGCTTCTTTGCTTTTTCTCTCCTACAAATCTCTTTGCCGACCTCGCTCTGGCTGCTTGTTCCCCCTGCTATTTCTGGATCCTGCTCCTCACACAGAACCCCAGCACTGGCTCTTCATGACCAGCTCTTCTCCCTTCAGCAAACTGGAGAAGTCCTTTCCCCTCATCAAGCATTTGCCCAAATAGCAACTGAATAGTGAGGCCTGCCTTGACTGCACTACCTAACTTACAATTGTTACTCGTTCTGTGGGCAGGAGATAGCTCAGTAGATAAAGAACTTGCCACACAAGCATAAGGACCAAAGTTTGGGTCCCCAGCACCCCTATAAAATATCACATGTGGTGGTGTGCTCCTGTCACCCTAGTGCTAGGGAGGCAGAGAAAGGCAGATCCCTAGAGTTTGTTGGCTGGCTATTCTAGCTGAATAAGTAAGCTCTGGATTCAGTAAGAGACCTTGCCTTTAAAAATATAAATGAGGGCTGGAGAGATGGTTTAGCACTTAAGGCACTTGCCTGTGAAGCCTAAGGAGCCAGGTTCAATTCCCCAGTACCCATGTAAGCCAGATGCACGAGGTGGTGCATGCATCTGGAATTCGTTTGCAGTGGCTGGAGGCCCTGGTGCACCCATTCTCTCTCTCTTTCCTCTCTCTCCATCTGCGTTTTTCTTCTCTGTCTCTCACTCAAATAAAAGTAAATATTTTTGAAATATGATGGAGATGCTGCAGAGATGACTCCGTAGTTAAAGGCACTTGCTTGCAAAGCTTGACAACCCAGGTTTGATTTCCCAGTGCCCATTTAAAGTAAGATGTACAAGTGATGCATGCATCTGGAGTTTGTTTGCAATGGCAAGAGGCCCTGGTACACCCATAAACATTCTCTCTCTCTCTCTCCCTCTATTTCTCTTTCTCTCCCTTGTAAATAACTTTTAAAAAATATTTAACAATATATATATGACGGAGGGCTGGACAGATGGTTTAGCAGTTAAGGTGTTTGCCTGTGAAACCTAAGAATTCATGTTTGAATTTCCAGATCCCACATAAGCCAGATGCTCAGTGACACAAGTGTGCAATGTCATACATGTGCACAAGGATGCACATGTATCTGGAGTTTGCAGTGGCTAAAGGTCCTGACACACCCATTCATTTTCTCCCTCTCTCTCTATCTTTTTCTCTCCCTCTCCCTCTTTCTCTCTTTCTGAAATAAAAAAGACATGATTGAGGACTGGAGAGATTGTTCAGTAGTTAAGGCCGTTGCCTGCAAAGCCCAAGTTTAATTTATAGTACCCATGTAAACCCAGATGCACAAGGTGACACATGCATCTAGAGTTTATTTGCAGTGGCTAGAGGCCCTGGTGTGCCCATTCTCTCTCCCTCCCTCTCTCTCTCTCTCTCTCTCATAAATAAAAATAACTAAATATTTATTTCATATATATATATGAAATATACATATATATATATATATATATATATATATATATATATATATATATAGACATACACACACACACACACACACACATATATATATAAGCCAGATGCACATGCCCACTAGGTGGCACAAGTGCCTAGAGTTCTCAGTAGCTGAGGCCCTGGTGTGCCAATTTTCTTTCTCTCTCTCTAAAACAAATTCTGAAAATGGGGCTGGAGAGATGGTTTAGTGGTTAGGGCACTTGCCTACAAAGCCTAAGGACCCATGTTCAACTCCCCATATCCCATGTAAGACAGATGCACAAGGTAATGCATGCACAAGGTCGCACATGTGTACAAGGTGGTGCACACATCTGGAGTTCAGTTACAGTGGCTGGACGTCCTGTTGCTCCAAATCTTTCTCTCTCTCTCGTTTGCTCTCTCTCTCAAAAAAAAAAAAAAAAAAAAAAAAAACAGGACTGGGTGTGGTATCAAAAACAAAAACAAAAAGGTAAAATATGAAAAAAAAGTAAGACCCTTCATGTGTGTGTACAGAGAGACCCTGTCTCACAAATAAACAGGACAAATTAAAAAAGAAGATTTTAGTATCTAATGAGCATTTTGTGGCATTATTAATTTCTTTATTTCAATAATCACAAGAAATCAGCATTTCTATATCCAGCATTTGAAAGTCTCTTATATAATATGAAGACTTCTAGATCAGATTTCATATGCTTTTTTAATTTTATGTTAGAGAGAGACCTTGCCTCACACAAGTTGGAAGTCAAGGACAGTGTGACACCTGGGCTTTTCTCTGCCCTCCACATGTGCACTGTGGTATGAATGCGTCCTCACTCTCACACAGATACACATGCCCATGCTCCATTCGCATACACACATCCACTACCACTTTAAAGCTGGCGACAGAAGAATACTGTAGGAGGCAAAGTCAGTATTTAATGCAGAGGTAAGCAGCTGTGACAGTATCTTCTTTTCCTATAAACAGGAGCACTTTGTGACGTGTCCTGCTTCTTGGCCTTCTTGGCTCTGGCTTGATATAATTAAGTAATTAACGGAGAACTGCAGTTTCTCCCTCATATAAACAAGCTTGTGAGGGTCCCACGAGTTGACTACAGCGGAACTGAAGGGTTCCTTGACTTGTCATGGGCCGTGTGTGTAAACACCCAAATTCTACCTGTGTCCCAGGAAAATCCAGATGCTGGACAGCTGCGCTCTGCCATGGTCACCTAAAAGACTCAACCTCAAAGTCAAAATGTGGCACTTATTTCTTTTTTCCCCCAAATGTGGGCAGTGCAAGCACAACCAGTGACTATTGCCGCGTTGTTCCTTGCCAGATGCAAGTGACTGTTCTGCAAGTAAATTTTCTTCAAGAAAACCTTAGCGACATCCACCTACGTCACTAGGTGCCCGTCACAGACACTTGCTCAGCAAGCCTGTCAGCCAGTGAATCAGGTCAAGAGCTGAGCCAAACCGAAGTGCCCTTGTCAGCCAGTGGAGCAAACAGGAGGAGGAGGAGGAGGAAGAGGGCGACGTCCCTCCAAGCTGAGAGCCTTCCCGGGGGCTGTTTGAATAGACCACCTTTCTCCCCTTGTCTTTTGCCAATGGAGGAGGTGCTCCTGCGACATTCACAGTTGGCTGACGTCACACACCCACTGCTCACTTGGAGAGATGTCCTCTCCCCTGTAGACACTGGGAGAGCCTTTCCCAGGGGTCCCCGGGCGTAACTCCCATTCCCCCCGGGCCCCTCGCCCTTGTCTGTCATTCACTCAGCCAGAATGTGGGTGGGGGGCTCTGCTGCTCATTCACAGAGCAGGGGATCACTGTGCCTGACAGGGGGGTGGGTTTTTTTGGAGGGGCGCTTGAGGTAGGGTCTCGCTCTAGACTAGGGCTGATCTAGAATTTACTATGTCGTCTCAGACTGGCCTCAAACTCACAGCAATCCTCCTGTGCACTGGGATTAAAGACGTGCACCACCACGCCTGGTGGTTGTGGTTTTTTCTATGATGTGTTGGTCTGTAACCCAGGTCATGAGTAGGCCTATCCACGTTGGTATGTCTCCTACAGTCCCCCAAAATGCCAAATTAAAGACAATCCCCTCATTCTGTAAGACCCATCGGCACCTTCGAGCTTTGTTAACCACCCAGGATTATCCATCTTGCCTATGAGAGCAGAACTGGGAAATGGCAGATTGTATATCTTCTTGCAACCCTAACTGCCTGTGCATTACAGAATTACAAACGAGTCAGGTGGTTTGAACACAGGCTTCCTTTCTCCAAAAGGATAAGCCTTTCAAATCCAAGCCAACGGATGCCAAATTGCCCTGTGAATAGTTTAGAGGCTGGAGTTAAACATGTAAGAGAATTGATTTTTGCAGTCAAACTTCATAGCCTCTCCTAAAATTTCTTACAAGAGTTAGATTGTATTTCCTGGGTGTGGTGGTTTGATTCAGGTGTCCCCCATAAACTTAGGTTCCCAGCTGATGGAGATTTGGGAATTAACACCTCCTGGAGTCAGTGTATTGTTGGGGGCGGGGTTATGGGTGTTATAGCCAATTTCCCCATGCCAGTGTTTGGCACACTCTCCCGTTGCTCTTGTCCACCTTTTGTTGGCCAAGGGGTGATGTCCACCCTCTGTTCATGCCATCATTTTCCCCTGCCATCATGGAGCTTCCTCCTTGAGCCCATAAGCCAAAATAGACCTTCTTCCCCACACGCTGCTCTTGGTTGGGTGATTTCTACCAGCAACGTGAACCTGACTGCAACACTGGGCAATACCAAAACTAATTATTTAGCCGCTCCTTGATACAACCCTGTTGTAGTCAGTTTCCACATATCTGGGATGAACATCCAAACCAGGCACAGCTTACGGGAGGAAGGGATTTATTTGAAGCTTACAGACCCAGGAGCAGTTGTTAAGGGCAGAAGAAGCTGGCTCCCATTCATAAATCCAAGAGGACAGAGAAGCCACCAGCAGGCAGCAAATGCCAAAAGCAACAAGCAGGACCCAGAGCTCGCACTGCTGTCCGACACCTTTGGGCAGGAATTCAGATCCGTTCCCAGAGACACCTTAGGGCCAGACTCTGGGATCCCGCCCCAGTGACACCTCGTCCATGCAGACAGCTAGAGATCCAGGTTACAAGCTTGACCTGAGCTTATGGGGGGGGGGGCATGCACTCACATTCAAACCACCCCAACCCCCAACTCTTTTGTCCAAGTGAGAAGTCCAGACAAAGCTACTCCAGGAACAAAGAGCCAGTGCCACCTAGGGGAGAAGGCCCACTTGAAGAGCTATGCTACTTACACTTTGATGAGTAGCTTTCCTCTTTTATGGAAACTTACAAAGTAAGAGTGCAAAGTTGGGGCTGCAGAGATGGCTTAGCGGTAAAGGCATTTGCCTAAAAAGCCAAAGGATCACGGTTCGATTCTCCAGGACTCACGTAAGCCAGATGCACAAGGAGGCGCACACATCTGGAGACTGTTTGCAGTGGCTGGAGGCCCTGGCATCTCCATTCTCTCTCTCTCAATCTCTCCCTCACCCTCACTCTCTCAAATAAATACATAAATAAATAAATATCTTTTTAATATTTTAAGAGTTTAAAGGTCATAGCCCCAAAGTACACTATTCAGACTATAAAGAGGAGCATCAGGCATTAATGGATCATTAAGCCTCTATTGAAGGATTGAAATTGATGCATAAGTATAAATGAAAGTTGAGTCAAATTTCTAAAGCAACCAGTGACAAAATCCTCGATGAAAGGAATGCAACGATAAATAAATTAATTAAAAGGTCTGGCATGGTGGCGCACGCCTTTAATCCCAGCACTTGGGAGGCAGTGGTAGGAAGATTGCCATGAGTTCAAGGCCACCCTGAGATTACATAATGAATTCCAGGTCAGCCTGGGCTACAGTGAGATCCAACTTTGAAAAAAATTAATTAATTAAAGTTTAAATATCTTTAAAAAGGAATGCAATATTTGGACACTACTTATCACATAATTTGGAGATCAAGCTATGTATTTGCCAGAGAATGGGAGGAGTGCTGTGGAACACTGTCTTCTGGACATAATGTGGGCATTGCTGCATGACCTCACAGTGACCCTCGTCACCTGCACGATACTGGATTCACCCACCTTTCCTCATGGACGAAGAGGAGGGCATGAAGGGCCTATCGCACCCTGAGGTGTGTCAGTTAATGGTCCATTGAGGGGACAAAGCTGCACACTCACTCCGCACACTCTTGCTCAGTGACTGGATGTAGCCAGTGAAGCAGGATATCGGTGCCACTTACAAGCCCTTCAATCCCCCCACACGATGCGCGCGTGTTTTCTAGCTGCCTTATCTGCCAGTCAGGTGCAATGCCTCTCACTCTGTAGTCCCTGGGAAAGGTGAATGCATTAGATGAAAAGCACCTGGGTCCCAACATCGCCGCAAGGAGGATACCAACCTGCACCGCGCTGTGAAACTCAAAAGAAACAAACTTTCAGGGAGGTAAGCTGCTGGCCACATGAGGTTCCATTAACATGCCTGAGGTTCGCCATCCTGAACCAACTCACAGTGTAAGGCTCTCTCGTGCTCTCTCACTCTCTTGAGAGTCAGGGTCTCACTCTAGACCAGGCTGACCTGGAACTCACAGCAATCCTTCTACCTCAGCCTTCCAAGTGTTGGGATTAAAGGTGCGCGCCACCATGCCCAGCTATCTCACTAGCCCACCTTGTGCTTTTGTTACAAGTGCTTTACTGGCTGGTGCCCCTCCACAGCCCTAAAATTTATGTGTATATATTATATATTATATATATATATATATATAATATATAATATATAATGTACATATATATATTGTTTGGGGGGAGGGTTGAGGTATGGTCTCACTCTGGGCCAGGCTAACCTGGAATTCACTATGTAGTCTCAGGGTGGCCTCAAACTCACAGCAATCCTCCTACCTCTGCCTCCCAAGTGCTGGGATTAAAGGTGTGTGCCACCATGTCTGGCTCTTAAAATATTCTTTCAAGAGGCAAAAAAGATGGCTAAATGGTTAAGATGCTTGCCTACAAAGCCTAATGACCCGGGCTCAATTCCCCGGGACCCACGTAAAGCCAAATGCACAAAGCAGCACATGTGTCCTGAGTTTGTTTGCAGCAGCTGGAGGTCATGGCATGCCCATTGTCTCTGTCTCTCTTCTCTCAATCTCTCTCTCACACATAAAAAGTAAAAAATAAATGAAAAGTCTCCTGAGCCACCTGAACCAAATCAAGGCTCATTGTGCTTCCAGAATGTTTACAAGTCAAATGTCCAAGAGGGAGGAGTAGAATTTTCATCATCCAAACATCTCTACCAGTGCAGAGTCAGATGTCAAAAATGAATAACGTGAGCCACCACTCAGGAGACAGAGGTAGGAGGCTCTTTGTGAGTTCAAGGCCAGCCTGGGACTACAAAGTAAGTTCCAGATCAGCCTGGGCTAGAGCAAGACACTGGCTTGAAAAAGCAACAACAATGACAAAATGAATAGTGTCGGGCATGGTGGCACATGTCTTTAATCCCAGCACTCAAGAGGCAGAGGTAGGAGGATCGCTGTGAGTTCAAGGCCAGCTTGGGACCATGAAGTGAGTTCCAGGTCAGCCTGGACTACAGTAAAACCCTTACCTCGGAAAGAAAT
Source organism: Jaculus jaculus (assembly GCF_020740685.1). Lineage (NCBI taxonomy): Eukaryota > Metazoa > Chordata > Mammalia > Rodentia > Dipodidae > Jaculus > Jaculus jaculus. The sequence goes on along the minus strand of NC_059108.1, from coordinate 137,067,135 downwards.
AGTAATAAATAGCTAAAGTGCACCTTGTCCATATAGAATCTGTTTACACTAGAGGGTGATGATGACATCAGAAAAGATAATTTTGATTGTGTGTTTGTGTGCATGTGGGTATATGATGTGTGAGGGAACCAGCACAGAGGGTGGCGCGTGTGTGGAGGTCACAGGACGACCTTGGGGTATCGATTCTCTCCTACCTTTGAGGCGGGAGCTCTCTTGCTGCTGGCCACTGCGGAGGCCGGGGTGAGCTGGCGGGCACAGTGCGGGACTCTCCTCTGTCCGCTGCCGCTGCTGCAGACGCGCTGCAGCTCCAGGCGCAGGCGCACTGCGTGTCTGCCTTCGCGCCGGTGCCTGGGGTCGAACCGGCATAGCCAGGCTTGTGCAGCAAGCAGTTTTAGCAACTGAACCATCTCTCCAACCCAAAGAAGGTATTTTATTGAACTTTTATCTTTTAAAGATTATTTTATCTTTTAATTTCTATTGTTTATTTCTACAACTCACTGAGTAAGCAAATCTACTACTTATCTATCTATATCTAGCGCCTATCGTTTGTTTCTCTCTCTCTCTTTTCCTCCTATATACCAGAGACAGCCTAGTGAGAATGGCTGGGCCAAGAGCTGAAAGCGGCACAGTCTACCGTATTGCCAGAATTCAGTGTTTGCAATTGACTTTGAATAAATGTTTCATTCCAAAACACTGCTGGAAAGACTCATTTTTCCGTACTGTAATTTCCCCCTATCCCGATGCTGAAAGGCCCAAGAATTCAGAAGCTCAGAAATACTATCACACTCCAAAGGGAGCTTAAGCAGGCCCCCTGCATATCTCAAACTCCAGGCTTTACTCTCTGTTAGAAGCAAGTAAAGAATCCCTCTTCTCATTATATCAGAGCCCACTCCTAATATAAAACTAGGTAAAAAGGGCATGAGATAGCCCTCAAGGATGGGAAATGAGTAATAAAGTAAACCACTTATTTAGTTTCTGTAAATAGCCTGCACCATAAGCCTTAATAGCCCACACTGTAAGCCTTAGTAGCCTTAATAGCCCACACTGTAAGCCTTAGTAACTTGCACCATAAGCTGTAGCAGCCTGCCTCAGACCACCAAGGTCATAGGAGGCTGATACCATACTCTGTTACCCCCACCTAAGGAATTGCACAAGTGCTGACCTCCAAGGTCACAGGAGACTGATACCACACTCTGCTACTCCCACCTAAGGACCTGCGCAAACGCTGACCACCAAGGTCATAAGAGAGTGATTGGTCCATGAGGGGCTTGAGCAAAGTAAACTAATTGGCTTAGAAACTGTGGGGTGGCACAAACTGACTGGCTAACACCCTGCAGGGGCTCCGGATATTAAATAATGATTGGTCTAATACACAGGCTTTGTTAGAAACCCTATAAAAACTGCCCCGTTCCTGCATTTGGGGCTCTGCAGTCCTCTACCCCTGTGAGGTGTACGACTGTGGGCCCCAGCGCGCTTGGAATAAAATCCTCTTGCAGTTTGCATCAAGACCGCTTCTCGTGAGTGATTTGGGGTGTCGCCTTATCCAGGCAGAGCGTGGGGGACCCCCTGCGGGGGTTTTTTCCTACAATGCCACTTGGGAATAACTTTAATTTTCATAAAGCTTACAGGGCAGGGGCAGGGGACACCGTGTGGTGTCTTCCTAGAACACTCAAGGCCCTGAATTCAATCCCTACCATCGCCCCTCCGCCGGCCACCAGAAGGTTTACTTACCATCGTAGGGCATGAGCAGAGCACACAAAAGTAGGCAGGCTACCCAGGGTCACCTCTGAATCCTCCTCTCTTCCCTAAAGTCCTAGGTACAGTACATTATTAGAGAATACATATGTGAGATATCCATATTTTGTCTTGAAAGTTCAGAGATGAGTCAAGACAGAAGTTTCTGACAGAACCAGCTTTTATTGCCTGTTTGGTATAGGAAGAAATTTTCAAAATATAGGAAAGGAAAGCCAGGCATGGTGGTGCACGCCCTTAATCCCAGCACTTGGGAGGCAGAGGTAGGAGGATCGTTGAGAGTTCAAGGCCACCCTGAGACTACAGAGTGGATTCCAGGTCAGCATGAGCTAGAGTGAAACCCTACCTCAAAAAACAAAAAGTAAACAAATAAATAAAAATAAAATAAAATATAGAAATCAAACCAGGCATGGTGGCACACACCTTTTAATTCCAGCACTAGGGAGGCAGAGGTGGGAGGATCGCCATGAGTTCAAGGTCACCCTGAGACTACAGGGTGATTTCCAGGTCAGCCTGAGCCTGAGCTAGACTGAGACCCTACCTCAAAAAAAAAAAAATAAATAAATAAAAATAAAATAGCCGGGCATGGTGGCACATGCCTTTAATCCCAGCACTTGGGAGGCAGAAGTGGGAGGTTTGCCATGATTTCAAGGCCACCCTTACACTACATAGTGAATTCCAGGTAGGCCTGGGCTACAGTGAGACCCTATCTCGATAAACAAACAAACAAACAAACAAAATTTAACCATCTAAACTGGACATGGTAGTTAGTGCATGTTGATTATATTAGCACTTTGGAGGTAGAGGCAGGAAGATCAGGAGTTCAAGGTCATCTTAAATTATATAGCAAGTTTGAGACCAATACGAGCTACGTAACATCCTGTTTCAAAAAATAATAATAACCATCTAGTATTTGAACTAGTGAGATATAAATACTGGGGTGATGGAGTCACTGACAAGAGATTTCTCAAACAAAACTGTCTCTGAGCTTCCTTGAAGGGTAAAAAGTCCAGGCTGATAATAACAAACCCCAGAGGGGTGCTTGTCTTGTTATTAAAGTGCATCTGTTTGTTCTCCTCCCCACCCCCCCCCCACCCCCGCAAGAATAGAGGTAAAAAGTTCAAGTAGCAGATGACTAATTAAAGAACTTAAAGTGCGTATATTTCCAGGAAGGCACATTTACCCTCTGTCCAGGTTATAATGAAAAGTTTAGGTAGTCCAAGGTAAGTAATTAGGAAGCTTAAAGAGAGGACATCTGTAGGTTGCTTCTAAAAAAAAGCACCAAAGGAGTTGCTACTTGCAAGTATGAACTTACCCTATCTAAAGAGAAGACAGGAAGGAATCAGGAAAGATTCTGACTGTACTGCATGTAGAAATGGCAGGAAAAAATACGGGCAACATGTCAGCCCTTTAAACAGAGCAGAACAGCAGGGAATATGTAAAGACAGCATAAGTAAAATTAATTAAATATATCTATTTCTGGGAATTAGCACCATGCTGGCAAGGCAGATGCAGGGTGGTTAAAAATTCATCTTTGGGCTGGAGAGATGGCTTAGCGGTTAAGCACTTGCCTGTGAAGCCTAAGGACCCCGGTTCAAGGCTCGGTTCCCCAGGTCCCACGTTAGCCAGATGCACAAGGGGGCGCACGTGTCTGGAGTTCGTTTGCAGAGGCTGGAAGCCCTGGCACGCCCATTCTCTCTCTCTCCCTCTACCTGTCTTTCTCTCTGTGTCTGTCACTCTCAAATAAATAAAGAAATAAAAAATTTTTTAAAAATTCATCTTTGAGGACTAGAAGAGATTGCCCAATGGTTAAGGTACTTGCCTGCAAAGTCTGAAGACCCTGGTTCAATTCCCCAGTACCCACATAGAGTCAGATGCACAGAGTGGTGCATGCATCTGGGATTTGTTTGCAGCAGCTAGAGGCCCTGGTGTGCCCATTCTCTCCCTCTCTCTCTCTTTCTCTCTCTCTCCTTGCAAATAAATAAATAGTTTTTTTTTTTTTAAATAAATAGTTTTTTAAGTTCATCTTTGAGCAGGGCATGGTGGCACATGCTTTTGATCCCAGCACTTGGGAGATAGAGGTAGGAGGATTGCCATGAGTTTGAGGCCAGCCTGGGACTACAGAGTTAGTTCCAGGTCAGCCTGAGCTAGAGTGAAAGATCCTACATAGAAAAACCAAAAGGGGGCTGGAGAGATGGCTTAGAGGTTAAGGCACTTGCCTGCAAAGCCAAAGGACCCAGGTTCAACTCCCCAGGACCCACGTTAGCCAGATGGACAAGGGAGCGCACACATCTGGAGTTCGTCTGCAGTGGCTGGAGGCCCTGGCGCACCCATTCTCTCTCTTCCTGCCTATTTCTGTATCTTTCTCTCTCAAATAAATAAAAATGAAATATGTTTAACCACCTCCCCCCGCCAAAAAGAAATGTTCATGTTTCTTTCTGTCGTGATGCGTTTGAGTTCACCAGTGTGTGTCGCTGTCCCCCGGAGGTGGCTGTGTGGCGTAGGGTCCGCTCTGGGAGCAGTGCTCTTGCCGCTCCCCCTGCTGTCTCTTTAACTGGCGTGTGGGGGATCGCTGGCTGAGCCCCGCGTGCTTGAGCAAATTCCAGAGACTAGCCTTTCCCCTAGAAATTCTGGTGGCATCAGGGGCCAGCTGGAGGGGCTCGGTAGCCGCATTCATGCTATTCCCGTCTCCCTCCTTTTGGAAATCATGCCTCTTCTTTGAAAATGTAAATAAATCATGTTAGTGCCTGCTCTGAACTCTCCACTTGATTCCCGTTCCACTCGGAAAATAATCCACTATCTTCCTCACCAGGCCGTACATACAGGTCTTGCTAGCCCTTTCCTACTTTTCCAACCACATCTTCTATTGCGCTTCCATGTGCGTGTGTGCGCACGTGTGTGTGTGTGTGTGTGTGTGTGTGTGTGTGTGTGTGTGGTGTTCCTATATGTATGGCTGCACATGTGTGTGCAGGTTCGTGTGCATCTATGTGCATGTGGAGGCCAGGGGTGAACATCAGGTGTCTCCCTCCATCATCCTCCACCTTATTCATTGAGACAGGGTCTCTCACAAGCCCAAAGCTCATGATTCAGCTAGTCTACTAGCCAGTTTGTGCCAGGGATCCACCTATCTGCACCTTCCTGCAATTGCCAGTACACACCACCACGTAGGCCATGCATGTGGGTTCTGGGGATCTGAACTCACGTCCTCACACCTATGCTGCAGACGCTCTAGTGACTGAGGGCAGAGACCCAGCCCTCTCCTGTTTGTAGCACTCCATATACATGGGTTTTTTTTCTCTCAATTCTTTCATTCTAGAAATATGTCATAGGCCAGAGAGATGGCTCAGTGGTTAAAGACACTTTCTTGCAAAGCCTGACGGCCGAGGTTTGATTATCCAGTATCCACATAAAGCAAGATGGATAAAGTGGTACACTCATCTGGGGTCTGCTTGTTTGTGTTTTGGTCTTTTTTTTTTTTTTTTTTTGGTTTTTCAAGGCAGTGTCTAGCTCAGGCTGACCTGGAACTCACTATGTAGTCTCAGGGTTGCCTTGAACTCATGGCGATCCTCCTACCTCTGCCTCCAAAGTGCTAGGATTAAAGGCATGCGCCACCACATCCAGCTTTATTAAATATATTGCTTGTCCTTTTCCTCAGTTACTTTTCTACTTAAACCTAAAACCTATGTCAGTGCTCTAAAAATGGATTTAGGCATGCCAGGCCCCTTCCCAAGTGGCCACATTAATTCGATCTTCTCTGCTTTTTATCGTTTATTATCCCTTTTCTTGGCTTCTTGGGACAGGTGGCCAAGCCTAGCCTTTTGGGACTGCTGGAGTCTGGGTTTTCCCTAAAACTTCAGTGATACTGTGGCAATTGGACCACTAGAATAAATAACGATGTCCTATGAGGAAGAGTGTTTTGTCAGACAATGTGGGATTGCTGGCAGGTCACTGTACTTAATCATCATTTGTACTGTTTGTATTCTGTCAACACTTCATCCTCCTGGGCTTGGTCATGCATGTCTTTAGCCCTAGCACCCGGGAAGCAGAGGTAGGAGGATTGTTGAGTCTGAGGCCAGCCTGAACTAGAACTAGAGTGAGTTTCTGGTCACTACCCCGCCCCCCCCCCAAAAAAAAATTTCATCCTTTCATGGCCTGCTCCCAGGATAGACCCCTCACTGTGGCTGCATGTGCCAAAGAGGACAGGACTCCACGCTTTCCTGGGACATGACATGAGCTACCAAGCTCACAGACTTAAATTTAAACATTAAAGTGGAGTTTCTGACAATGATTTTAAGCTGTTAGGGCCAATACCACAACAAGCTGTCGGGAACAGAAACACAGCTCCACACTGTCAGCCACAGCAGCTGTTATCTTCAAAGGGTTGCTAAGGTAATTACTGAGGAACACCTGACAGGACTACCATGGATAAGTAAAGGCTCACAGGAGGGACGGGGGGAGCCGGGCGTCTCGGCAGTGAATAGTCTTGTTTGAGATTCCCAGGACGTGTGTGGGAGAAGGAATGATGTCCTGCCCGAGGTTGCATACATTTAGTCCTTAAGCCTAACTAGTTCGCTGCCATGAACAGAAGGAAAACTGTCTCTATGTTAGCGATATTCACAGCAAGGGTTAATTGTGTTGACACTCTTGCTTCAAAGCTGGCAAGAGGCTTCAACCAGACTCCAAGGTTAGGGACTCTTTTTCCTTCCCACGTCCTCATAATTTTCTCTTTCTAACCTTCCTCATTATGAACCGGATAACTTACAAATAATGCACATTTATTTGTCACAGGTCTAGAGACTGAGAAGCCCGGGACCAGGGTCCTGGCACATTCAGAGACTGGTAAGAGACCATTCTTTGCTTCACCCTCACATGAAAGATGCTGGCTAGGTCTCGGGTGTCATTGACGACACACATCTAATCTGTTCATGAGGGAGGACTTTTCATGGCCAAATTTTAACCTTCCAACAGTCCAACCTCCAATAGTTTAGTACTTAGGGTTTCAGTACATGAATTTGGGAGGGGCACAACTTTTCAGACCAAACTAATAAGGAAATCTTTGCCTCTCGTTTTCTATAGATGCCACACATTGCTATGAAGCCAGGTCTATTTGAATGGTACCAGGAAGCTCTCTTGGGAATAACTTTCTGTTGGTGTCACACTCCCCATAGGGACCAAACTAAGTGTATGTGGTAGTTTGAGTCAGGTGTCCGCCATAAACTTAGGTGTTCTGGATACTAGGTTCCCCAGCTGATGGCAATTAGAAATTAAAGCCTCCTGGAGGCAGTGTACTGTTGGGGGTGGGCTTATGGGTGTTATAGCCAGCTTCCCCATTCCAGTGTTTGGCACACTCTCCTGTTGCTATGGTCCACCTTATGTTGGCCATGGGGTGATGTCCACCCTCTGTTCATGTCATAGTTTTCCCTGCCATCGTGGAGCTTCTCCCTTGAAGCTGTAAGCCAAAATAAACCTCTTTTCCCATAAGCTGCCCTTGGTTGGGTGATTTTTACCAGCAATGTAAATCTGACTGCAAGAGTGTAGAAACTCTTCTTTGGACAAAAAAAAAAGTAATGATCCTCCTCATGCCCCACCAAATATCCTTTTCATGTAACTCGTTCCACCATTAGGGAAGAGGAAACAAGGTGACCAACCACTTTGCTGACTCCCAAGTGGGTAGTGAGGAGCTCGGCAGAGTTCCTCACCATCACACCTCCAGGTGGTCTCACTTCCTGGGGACATGTAAAGAAATTGTTACTGAGGATGTCAGGGTCAAAGCCTGGACCAGCTTAGGCTCAGCCACCCAATCTCAAAAGACTAATTAGAGACACAAAATAGTGAAAAGCAGAGGGAGAAAAAGCTTCATTCAATGTGTATACATTGTAAAGAGGAATGAAGAGGTCCAATGACACCCACAGTCCATCTTTAGGGCTCTGACATAAGGTCTGGGTTTAAGTAGAATGTATCTAGATAGACTTAAGGAAGGACTCTGTCCAAGTTCAGCTTGGTGAACCAATGAGTTTATTGGGCTTACTCACAGGAGCATGGCTGACTCCCAACCTCCAGTTAACCTTCCACCGAACTCAAGCCTCCCGCCCTAAGACTGCCACATGCGGCTGGAGCCAAAGGGAATGGTGGACAGAATCAGGAGAGGATCTCTTGACCCTCCCAGCTCCTTCCACGAGGGGATAGCAGCCACGCTACCATGAACATAAATCTAGCTAACAGCTGGCATTGGTATGCTTACTGCGTTGTCATGACTGCCACCCAGTGTCACCAGGGAAGGTCAGCATGGCAGACCTAGAGGGAACATGACACCTCGATAGTGTCCTCTCTCCCGTCTGTTCTAAAAGAAGGGGTGCATAAAGACGGTGACGAGCGCAGTTCTCAGAATGCCTCCTCTGAAGGCAAACCAAGATCCAGAAGCTATGGGGCCACAGCCTCTTAACTAGCAGATCTAGTTAGGGTAGAAATCACTCGTCCTAGAAACTGAGGTGAGGGACTATTTCCTCTGTCTCTTCAAGAGATGTGCACCTTGACCTCAGTGAAGTTCCTAGGAAAGAACATTCTATGGGGCTGACGGACATCAGAGCTGCTGTGATCGTGGAGAGAGGGAATGTTGCACACTCAGAACCAAATTTGCTGTCTTTAGTCCCCAAACAGCCAATCATTGCCACATCTAAGTTTAACTTAGCATTTATTCTTATGACTAATAGGGAATTTTTTAATATAAAAAATGCAAAAATATTTGAACTATACAAAATAAAACTGCAGACCATTAGCTTCTGCCAACCCAAAGACCTCTTTAAGAGTGTCAACACAGAGACCCTGAGGCCTGTACAAGACTTCCTTGCTCCGCTGTAACCCACTTACCTGAAGTTCCCACCAATATATTTGACAAAGTGCCTTGGTTTCTTTCTCGTTGTTCTGTTACTATAAAAGCTTCAGGCAACTCTTGCCATGTTGGAAACATGGGATTTGAGGCAACTTTAATCTGTATTCCCAGGCCATGGTCACTCGTATTTGGCTCCAGAATAAACACTTACTCCTTGGAGGTAAGAGCTGTTTATCTGCATCTCTCTCCTCCCAGCCTGCCCAAACATTACCTAGGCATATCACATGGTTTCCATAAAGCTCAGTATTGCAGTCAGGTTCACATTGAAATCACCTACCCAAGAGCAGCCTGTGGGGGAAAAAAGGTTTATTTTGGCTTACAGACTCAAGGGGAAGCTCCACGATGGCAGGGGAAAACAATGGCATGAGTGGAAGGCAGACATTACCCCCTGGCCAACATAAGGTGGACAATAGCAACCCCAAAAGAACAAATCCACACAGTTAGGTGTCTAGCAACAACCCCACTCTTGGTACCAACTTTACTGTTGCAGTCACATTCGCATTGCTTACAGGAATCTCCAGAATCACCAAGAGCAGCTTGTGGGGAAAAGGGTTTATTTTGGCTTACAGACTTGAGAGGAAGCTTCCTCATGGCAGTGGTAACAATGGCATGAGCAGAGGGTGGACACTACTGACTGACCAACATAAGGTGGACAATAACATGAGAGTATGACAAACACTAGCAAGGGGAAACTGTCTGTAATACCTACCCATAAGCCCGCCCCCAACAATACACTCCCTCTAAGAGGCATTAATCCCCAAATCTCCACCAGTTGGGAACCTGGCATTCAGAACACCCTAAGTTTACAGGGGACACCTGAATCAAATCAACACACTCAGTGAACTTACCTAAAAATGAAGGTAAAACTAACCACCCTTAGAGGCATTTTAAGAATTGAAAGAGTACCTGGGTGTAGCCACTCACACCTGTAATCCCAGAACTTAGGAGGTTGAGGCAGGTGGATTTCCATGAGTTCAAGGCCAGCCTGAGCTACAGAGTGAGACTGTCTCAAGAAAAAAAAAAAAAAAAAAGAGAGAAAAGAATCAAAAGAACAAACTATTCAAGTATTTAACACTCAAGTAATACTCATTCCTGGCACTGAAGAGATGGCTCAATGTTTTCTAGCAAAGTCTGATTGTCTGGGTTCAATTCCCCAGTACACACATAAAGCCAGATGCACAAAATAATACATGCATCTGGAGTCCATTTACAGTGGCTAGAGGCCCTGGTACACCCATTTTCTCCCTTATTCTCTTGCCTCTCTCGTCTTGCAAATAAATACTAGTCCCTGCTTCTTTTTCTTTCAAGAAAACCAGTTTTTTCCTATCTGGTCTTTTTGCAAGCACCTTTAATGGCTGAGCCATCTCCCCAGCCCTACACCTGTCTTTCTGGCTGACCAAAAGTTGTGTCTATAAAATCTTCCAGTGACCTTCATCTTCCACTAATGTCCTCTTGCTATTTGAGAAGAACTCACACACAGGTCTCTTGGTTATGGGAGGTTAAACTCTACTTAGAAAGGTCCCAGAATATATGGCACATGTCAGGAGGTATTTGAAAAACACGGGAGAAACACCAAGAACATATCATGCACACACCGCGCACTCGGACTGCAAATCCTGTGGACGTGTCAGTGGAGGTAGGGGCAAGGACACAGCTCCACTTGCGCCCCGGTGCTCCCAGGCTCCCTTGCCCTGGCAGCCTGAAGGGATCTTTCCTCTTACAGAAACTCACTTGAGGCCGAACCGGAATCACAGAGAATTCCAGGAAGAGCCAGTGGGAGGCAGAGTTGGAAATTTTATTAGACAGGCTTAAGCATGAGGGTTAAGGGTGCTTAGGGAAAGAATAAGAGTTCCCTCACAAGGGTACAGGCCTCTCAAGGTAGTTGCGGTTGACTGTCTTTGAAACGGGTACAGATAAGGTTTTTCTGGCTCTCGTTATATCTCTAAAGGTCGCCTCCCGCAACACTGTTGAGATATCATCTATTACAAGGTTACAAGCTCAGCAAACCAAGTTGTAAGGTGGACTTAGGAGGAACATGACTTAGGTGTAGGAGAGGGGAGTGGTGGGAACTTAAGGTTATATTGTGGTCCTAAGCACAGCCTAATTAGTCTTTGACATCCTTGACTGAAGAGTTCCTGGCCCTGAGTGCACTTTATTGTCTTACATAGCATGTCTTCTGGAAGATGTGTGCCGTCTCGGTGGGTCATTCGTCCTTCTCAGTGCAGTCTGCCAGCTCCCTGGCAGCAGTGAAGTACATCAGAGCTCTGGACAAGCCACCCTCCGCTCCTAGACTTTGGTTATGTCGCCATGACTCTTCTCCTTCTGTCCTTTCCCCAGCTTTCATCTCAGAATACAGCATGAGTCTTGTACATGTTCATACCAAGAAAGGAGCAGGTTCTAGAGAGGGACCCAGGATAGCATGCAAACTTGGGCTGAGCATCAATGTCTTTAGAATTTGCCCTCCATGTCTTTCAAGGTCTCCAGCACCCTTATCCAGGCAAGACCTAGCTTGGCCTTCTGAGAGCAAGAGCCTTGCCAATCCTCCCAACCAGGCACTCCCAAGACTGAAGTGGAGCTGGGCATGGTGGCTATACTTGCAATCCCAGCACTCAGGAGGAAGAAACAGGGGTAGGAGGATTGCTGCAAGTTCTAAGCCAACTTGGGATACAATGTGAGATTCTCTCAAAAAAAAAAAAAAAAAAAAAAAAAAAAAAAGCCTGGTGTAGTGGCACACAACTGTTATCCCCATACTCAGAACCTGGAAGGCAGAGGCAGGGGGACTGCGACAAGTTCCAGCCACGGCTACATAGAAACCCTGTCTCAAAAAACAAACAAATTCAACCTCATGCACTGAGGTTGAATCTGGGTCTAGTCAAGATTCACAAAGCAGGTACTTGGGTATTTGTGGAATGACATTAGAGGATGGACCTTGGTGCAACAGGAACTCCTTTGTGTTCAAGGATAATTAGCCAAGTCAAGCATCCATATTGCTCTTTTTATTACCTGGTAAAAATTTTGAAATAGGTTAACGATTGTTTAATGGGGAAAGAAGCCTGATGGGAACTGCAAGGAAAAAAATGATTGAAACATAATTTCCAGAGTATGTTGGAAAAATCAACCTTGTTTATCTTCGTTTACCACCAAGTACATGTGGACATGGGTGCACACTGGACATTTAACTGCCCTGCCGAGTCATATCAGGGATACTGCTGTGGTAGATTAACAATACCAACCCTGTTAAAGGCAGCTTGCTCACTCAGGTAAGATTTTTGTCTGTAACAACAGAGACTGGATATTTTAAGCAAAAATGGAACTGGGACCGAAGAGATGGCTCAACAGTTAAGGAACTTGTTTGCAAAGCCTAACAGCCAGGGATTCGATTCCCCAGTACCCAGTGTAAAACCTGATGTAAGAAGTGGCACATGCATCTGGAGTTCGTTTGCAGAGGCCCTGGCAAATAAATACAACTAAGAAACGGACTTTGTTGGAAGACTACTTTGCAGGATCAGGGGGACAGCTGGGAAAGCAGGCAGGCGCAAGCAGGAATCACGCAAGGGAAGCTTGACCAGGGATGGCTTTGTCTCCGAGTCTGCTCAGAAGCTGCAGGGGAACCTCGCCTTCCTGTCACTGCGCCAGGCCGTCACAGGCACCTTGCCTCCTTGTCACAGCGCCAAGTCTACTAGGTCTTCTGAACCAAACCTGTAACTAGGCTCGCGAGGTTTGTAGTCTAAGTGAAGCAGGGAGCTGTCTCCCCGCAACAAGTTCATCACCTTCTGGATGCAGTGGCACCAGAAAACTCACAAGCTGTTCGACTTCCATACCGAAGTGCAGACTGAGCTTCCATCAAAGCAATTAAGGGGTTCTGAAACCAATAAGTCACAACAAACACCATGGTGCATCCTGTTCAAAGTTGAGCCATCCAAGCTCTTCCTCTCGCCTCGTGACTCTAACGTGGGCTTACCTAGCGGTCTGGCCCGCCCACGCTGCAGCCTAGCTATGGCATCCTGGGTGTGGAAGTTCCCAGGATGCACATGAGAGTCAGTGGGCTCTTCTCAATATGAAGGAGACAAATCGTAAGATTCGGTGAACAAGACCCACAGGTCAGTGCTTGACAACTCTCAGTGTTTTCTCTTCCCTAAAATGAAGTGAACTGGGTATGTCCGGGTATTTGGGGAAATAATTTTAAAATTGGTCTAGTTTCAGCTCTGAGACACGTAATTCGGAACATACTTACTCTTTACTTCCCATGTTTGGTCATCTCTCCCTCTGCCGCCCGTCCTCGCTGGGACGAGCCTGACGCGCTGCAGCCAGCACTGGCCCTCCAGCAGGCTCCCTCCCAGGCTGGTTTGGTTGAAGCCAGCTCCCGCAGCGTCTCCCTCACCGCACCCGTCTCTTTCTCAGTTCTACCAGTCATTTTAAATTATGCAAAGGTTACATTTCATCCTCAAAATCTTGTCATCGTCATGTCAGATGGGGAAACTCAGGTCAAAAAGGTTAAGATCATAATGTAGGAGCTTGAATTAAACTGCAAAATACAAGACTGCTGGCAATAAATAAAATACCTTTATTATATTAAGTTAAAATTTGCATGTTTCCTAGATAAAGTAGTAACAGGATTAAAAAATTACAAAAAGGCAAGCTCTTTCATAATGATTCATCTGAATTATCTATAAAATTAAAATACCTGCTAGTACTTTAATATTTTCTAAAGTAACACAAAATATATTTAATATGTAATACAAACCTCAGTAATCCAATTTTCCTAATAAGCAATTATTTACAAACTCTGAACTAAAAAAAAAGTTTAGCTAGAAATAAAACAATGATATTCTTGAACAATTTTATCCTAAGTCACCTATACTTTAGAGTAGAAATACTCATTCAATACGTTAATTATATTAACTTTCATTTACATTTAATTGGTGTGAATTTATCCAACCTAAATGCCTGTGTGCCTGGAAAATACAATTTTTAAAGGCTATTAAGAATTTGAAACACAGAGCAGTAATTCAGACTGGCATCCCAAACTACTATCTAAAAGGTACATAAATTAATGATACCCTGATTTTTGTTAAACTTACCCACATTAACAAGGAAAAGCAACTTACTTCCTAAACTGTATACTTCTGTTCAATTATAGCAATGCCACAGACTAGGAAGCAAAGCAAGCAACATTTACTTTTTTAAATAACATCTTTAATTAAAGTTTTTGCAAAGGTAGAATATTAAACTTAAAATAAGTCTTAGTATATCAAAATACTAAGCTCTCTAAATGTATTCCAAGATGGTCTTTTAAAACATAACATCCCATATATCACAGCAGAGCAACGTTGATCTGCAATTGTACAGAATGCATTTTACAAACATAATAAATACATTTGCGCCTTACATATCAGTATGTACAGCAGCAGTGACAGTAGCTCAGGACAGCAAACAGGACGAGCTCCTCCCACAAGCTGGAGCCCTGGCACATGTGGACTGAGTTAAGGAAACGTGACTCAACAAGAAAGGAGGAAAAATATCTGTTCCTCAAAATTATGTTGATGTTCTTCCTTAAACCAGGCAAGATGACAAAGAAAGACAGAGGCAAGCTTCAAAGAGGAAGAACAGAAGGTTCAGAATACTTTCCATAGGGTAACAGAGGATTCAAATGCCACCCTGACATAAGCCCGTAAGAAAATGTATAGAGCAACTGTTTTAAACCAAAAAAAAAAAAAAAAAAAATCTGCTATAGCCGATTCAGACAGGTAGGAGACTGAAGACATATGAAATAAAATGAAAATTTACAAAGATCAATAAAATACTACATTGCACAAAAGCTCAAAAAGGCTCAAGATTAAGTAATCTGAAAGTATCTTCTCAAGAGGAGGGGAATGCTGTCATGAAGTAGCTAGAGAGGAAGTTGTGTGTTTCCTCAGACAAGGAATACGTAACCCTCTAATGATGGAGGCATTATTGCTAGGAGATAATAAAAAAAAGTACTCTTAGAGGGAGACAGCTCTGCGCTCCTCCATAAAAGCCACAACAAAACTCTTGATTTCCAATATGGCAAAAGAAAACCTTCATATAAAAGCCATTATACTTGTAGGTTCTTCTCTTCTAAAACCACCCACCATCTGTTTAATGTTCACTGTGCATATACCTTGATGCAATCCTCGAACGTCAGTGGCTTTGACTTTTTAAAAAGGCAACAGTGTAAATGTGACAGCTACTGAGCAAAAAGAAATGAGAATATTTCACAAAATACAAAAGCCCAATATAAAGATCCCCCTTGTATCACAGGCATTGTACTCTAGAAACTGCACGTTAAAGGGCTGTGTTAGCCACACATAAATTAAATGTGCTCCTGGGCATTCAGGTGGTGATTTTACCAGCGACCACCAGACATGAGGTTGTATACAAAAAGGCACACACTTCCACTCCAGTCATTTTCCTTAGCACTACTGATGTTAATTTTGTCAACGGTGCCATTGCTGCATGTGCAGTGCTACATAAATCTTCTGAAACCACTGCTTATTGTCAATTATCAAGCCTAAACTATGTCCCCTTTTGGATCAACATGCCACTTTCATCTTAAAATTCTGAAAGTAGGAATCCTTTGTCTCTTCAAAGGAATGGAATTTTAATGAGACCTAATGAAATAACTTGTTAAATATAAAAATCATGATTCAAAGTAAGTGACATTCATATAGCCAAAGTTACTGTAATAAAAATAAAACATGCTACCTGATTATAAAGAAACACGATATAATGGTATATACAAGCAGTTTGGGGTGCAGTGTTGTTTGGACCAGCTTTCAGTTTTCACAGATAAGAACATCCGCAAGTACCCCATAATTAATATGCAATACATAAGTGCAAATACAAATGGCTACTTCCTGCTCAAAAGCAGCCAGCCCTTGTGAGTCACTCTGAAAGTGGTTGTGTTTGAAAATTTAGCTTTAACAATAGGCCAGTAAGAAATGCTATTATGAGTATGAATGTCCACAGAGGACCAAGACATAAGCTGAGTATCATACAGTAATGGGCTTCCAGAGCACAGAACTACTGGATAGCCGAAGAGTTTCCTTAAGCAACACTGTAGTACTGTGAAACATAGGTAGTTCGGGTCACTAACTTCATTGAGTAAATACAAACGAGCTAGTAACCATAATAAAAGACAACTGAACAACAGGACTCGTGTGAGTCTATCCCTTCCATTCTCCCAGTTTCATTAATGATTAAAAAACAAAACTGTGTATGCATTAAGAGTAGTAGAATTTGCAGACTTATTTTCGAAAAACTAATCTAAACAAAAACTGTATTACAAGTTATGCGTGTAGGTAAACCTAACTCCTAGTGTGCTAGACACTGCCATTTATACATGACAGAATGTAAATTGGTTAAGTGGGGTCAGAAGTAGGGGACGATAAAAAAAAATCAATAGCCTTTGAGAATTTAAAATTTTGGGCTAAAAAAATAAACACTATATAATAACTCACAGTTTTTCCTTTATAATATAAAGTGTTTATCTATTACGTCTGGAAACACGCAAAGGCAAATTAAAAGGAAGACAAAAATGGAAGACAAAAAGAGTATCACAAAAGACAAATTAACTTGAATGTAAAGTTTAAGAAAAGCCATGAAGTCAAAGTAGTTACAAGAAGCCAGACCCGAGCCAAGCGCTCCCGCGGCTCTCCTGGTGGCTGGGTCACAGCCGCCCCGTGCTGTGTGGAGTCCCAGCACGAACGCTGAGCTGTGCATGCTCAAGATATGCAGCAAAAGGTCTACTTTTAGTATACAAGTCAAATTTCTACACTTTCTTTCCAATGTGCAAACTGGAGCCCAAGTCTACATTACCACTGACCTGTAAGGGCCATCCAAAGAGAGGTAAATATGTACTTAGTGGCCCGCCTCCCTCTACCCCACCCCACCCCCAGACATCCCCTCAAATTACAAAGTTGCTTTTAAAAAATTTGTTCAATTAAAATAATAGTTTTTAAAAAATCCTTTACTAGTAAACACAAGAAACTTGTATAATTACTAAACTGTTTAATAAAAATCCAGGTCCTCAACCCCTGCCCTTATCTTCAATCAATGTACAGAATGCCATCTGAATGTTCAGCATAAAGACTAAATGCACATGTGTAAGCACACACTTTAACCAAAAGAGAAACCCTCACATACTCATGTATATACAGTCTCAGCTAGATAGTGCTTTTGTGAAATAAAGATGGATCCTGAGGAGTCAATTTAGGGTTACTTCTTAAGGTGTGGAACAACAATTTTTCTTTAAAAAATTTTTTTTTTCTTAAAGAAATTAAATTGTCCTATTAATTCTGCTCAACTCAGGTAAAACCCAAATCTTTAAATTACATTTAACAAGTATGAAAACCTAATGAAAATAAATATCCATTCCTGGGTGAAATTGTATTTTCAAACTGTGATCACTGATAATTTTCCTCAAATCTTAAATAGATGTTCCATAAAGCAGGAAAGGAAGAGGTATATATTACTGAGGGAGAATAGCAAGTGAAAATATTTAAGACCTATTATGAATTTTAGCTTGTTTCTTATACAAGTGTAATAAAATTCAACACCATAATTCTTGCCCTTTTGTAAAAAGCTCATACACCATTTTTACCAAACAGAACCACATACAATACGCAGTTTCAGTTCAATCTATCAAAAGGGACGTGTCTTCAGTCTATTCCAACAAGTATCTTCTGATTGAGCTCAAGTTGGAGGAAGGAATAGAGACAAAGCTTTACATGCTAATTACCAATGGCAGGTTCCTGTATTTAAAGTTGACAGTTACAGTTTTCCTACACAAAACCCTCCCGCCCACCCCACAACCCCAGGGCTACAGTTCCATGGCTGGCCAGTCAGAGTAGTGTCTATGTTATCAAGGTCTGTCTTTGTTCCAGTAGCTTTAGTCTACTGCACTTTCTGACATGCAGAAGTGAAGTTTTGGTTGGTGTATGTCCCAAGTTTCAAACCGTCCACTTTAATTTTTTAAGTCCTTCTGTTGTATTTATAAAAGAAAAGAAGCCACTCTTCACCATTCTGCATCTCCAATGGCTTTGGAAAATATGTAATCTCTTCCATTAAGATTCATAATGCCATCCTTAAGATGAAATTTCCACTTATTTTTACTTCTGTGTATCTAAACAAAAACAGAAATAAGGGAATTCAAGAACCAGTAAGAGGAAGAACAACAAAAAAAATCATCCTAATAAAAATCACCAACTTTGTCTTCTTGTATTTGCAATTTGGTTTCTTTTTTAAGAAAATTATTTTGAGGAAGAGACAGAGACTGGGCACGCCAGGGCCTCTAGCCACTAAACGAACTAGCTTACTGATCCTCAGTCCTGCAGGCAAGGCCTTAACTGCTAAACTACCTCTCTGGCCTGCAACTTGATTTCTTAATTAAATTTAACAAAAAAAAACAACTAGGTAGATTTAAATTTTTTTATCCACAATTAGTATTTTATGCCTCTCACTACTTATATCAAGCAAAGTAGTCGAGATATTTGTAAAAAATACAATCATGTCCTTATATCTCTTAGTAAAATAAACATACATTGATCCAGCATGCAATGTTTCATATAGCAATGCAGAAATGTTCACCAGTTTCTCTGACTCCAATCCTACAGCTCCATGGCCTCACCTCCTGGGGCCAGCATTCTCTATGGCATGTTCATGACAAGTGTTTGTTCAGGGTTCACCTGAAGATGATTACAAGAGGCAAAGAATCCTAAATCAAGTCACTCTGCATGGGGACAGCTCTTCTGCAGTTTTCTGTACTTCACTCCTTACTAACAATCTACTTTCTGTAACTTCCACTGATTGATCCTAGTTCTGTCTTCTGACACCTAAAAGTAAATAGCACTTTGCGTATTTGAAAACCACTACTGCTCTTGATCTAGCTTCAAACTTTTCTCACTACAACGGAATACAGAATAAAGTTAAAACACAAGGTATAGCAGAGACTATACACAAAAAAGTCTATGTCTGTAGTAACTCTGATCTGAAAAGCAATGTAGACATTGAGCCAATTTATCTTAAGATGGATGGTCTGTCTAACAGACATAACCAAGGTAACACATTTAAAGCGCAACTGTCTCCTCTCCTAAACCTGATCTACATACAGCTTTTATAAACATGATGGTTATTACCATGCAATTCTAGTTCCCCAACAAAAACTCTTGGAGGGAGCTGGTGAGATGGCTTAGAAGTTAAGGCACTTGCACGCTAAGCCTAATGACCATGGTTCAATTCCCCAGTATTTATGTAAAGCCAGATAGGCAAAGTGACACATGCATGCAGCAGCTTGGAGGCCCTGGCACACCCATTCTCTCTTTAAGAAAAAAAACCCGCTTAAGAGTCATTCTTGACTCCTCTTTTTCTCTACCAGACACCCAAGAGTCCAGAACTCCAAACTCTTCCTTTATAGAGGATAGGGAGGATACAAACTACAACTACCTCCCCTCCCTTGCCCACTGACTTCAATACTATCAAGATACTCTGGATCACAATTCTCTCCTACCTGGATTACAACCTCCCCTACATAAGTTTGTTTCAAACCTTGCCTCCTCCCTTCATTCTGTCCTAAAGGAAGACAGTGTTGTGCTTTGAATGTGAACTGTCTTGATAGGCTCCTGTGTTTGAACACTTGGGTCTCCAGCCTTGGGAAGGCTATGGCACTTTTAAGAGGTGGAGCCTCACCTGGCTTGGTGGTAGAAGCCGTAATCTCCAGCACTCATGAGACAGAAGGAAGAAGATAGCTGTGAGTTCAAGGCTAGCCTGGGACTACAGAGTGAGTTCCAGGTTAGCCTGGGCTACAATGAGACCCTACCATGGGGGGTAAAAAAAGAAGAGAGGAGGAGAGGAGCCCTGCTGGAGGAAGTGGGAGTTTTATAATCTGGCCCCACTTCCTGTTCACTCTATGCCTCTTCACCGTGAAGTGGATGCAACATGGCCAATCAGCCTCCTGCTGCTGCTGCCACGGCTTCCTCACAGTGAAAGAACGCTCCCCTCAGAGTATAAACCAGAATAAACCCTGTTCTTCCTCAAGTTGTTCCTGATCAGGTGGGTTGCCCTAGTGACAGGTAACTAATACATAATGCTTTTAAATCTTAAACCAGGTTTTTTGTCTATCCATCTGAAATCTTCCAGTAGTTTCCCCATACATTCAGAACACTCATTTTTACAAAGCTCCATCAATGCCCTCCGTCTACTCTCCCCACACCCTCACTTCACTCCTGCTCCGCTGGCCCCTTCCTAATCCTCACACACAACATGTAAGCTCTACCACCAGATAATGACAGGGTTAATTCTCTTCAGTCTGCTCAAATGTCATCTTCTCAAAGGACTTAATTTCTGACTATTACTTACAATGGGAACTTGTCCCCTTTATTTTTCAATAGCAAACACTGGCTTTTAGTGTCCATATGAACTCACTGACTTACTGTGCTGTCACATGTCTACCTCGTACCTCTGCTAGTGTCCAAGGACAAGGAGGGCCTTGTCCTCTCCAACTAGTGTATCTTGTCTACAACAGAACACTGCACTCCGTCAGGATCTGGTGACTTCGAAGACCTCCATTTTTCCTTTTCTGATTCCCTATAAAGCACTAATAAGCCTAAATATAGGTCTATGAACTTACATGGAAACAAGTGACTAAACCTGAAATGTATACAGACAATACCAAGTAGTAGAAATATACGTGGAACTGACTGCACTTATAAAATAGCAACTTAAAAAATTCAGATATAGCCAGGTGTGGTGGCACCTGCCTTTAATCCCAGCACTTGGGAGGCAGAGGTAGGAGGATCACAGACAGTTCAAGGCCACCCTGAGACTACATAGTGAATTCTAGGCCAGCCTGAGCTAGAGTGACTCTACTTCAAAAAAAAAAAAAAAATTCAAATATAGAAGCATTTTATGGGACAATTAAAAGTCTAGATACTCAAAACTGAAGTTAGGGCTGGAGAGATGGCTTAGTGGTTAAATGCTTTCCTATGAAGCCTAAGGACCCTGATATTCAAGGCTTGATTACCCAAGACCCACGTAAGCCAGATGCACAAGTTGGCTCATGCATCTGGAGTTCGTTTGCAGTGACTGCAGGCCCTAGTGCACCCATTCTCTCTCTACCTATCTGCCTCTTTCTCTATTGCTTTCAAATTAATTAATTAATTAATTAATTAATTAATTAATTAATAATTTTAAAAACTGAAGTTATATTGAGTAATAATGAATGACAAAATATTTTTATTTGAACAAAAGCACAAAGTACAACTTGAAAAGTAACTCATTCACTGACCTGAGCCCTTCATGAAGGAATGTACTAATTGCCATGAGAAACGCCTCTTTAATTTTCCAATGAAACATGTATTAATGTAAAATTACCTATAAACAAAGTTGAACTGCTACATAGTATCATCCTCACCAACTGCTCTAACAGTCCTTTAGTTACTCATCCGTGAGGACTCTACCACATTATTCGCCTTTAACTAAGATTCCAATAAACTTCATTACTCCTAGGATCTCACTGTAGAAACTAGATTCAAACAATAGCCTTTAAAACAAACTAAAATTCAAGTTGACTTAAACAACATTCATCCTCATTTTAACCAATCACAGCATACACAGTTTGCTTGCTGGAACACCAACCAACTCTACTTTTTTCTAATCTTTCTAATTTTTGAAATTATAGCAATGAAAATCTTACAATTTGCCTTTTTTTGTTGTTTTTTGGTTTTGTTTTGAGGTAGGGTCTCACTGTAGCCTAGGCTAATCTGGATTACAAATGCTTTTAAACATAATACTTAAAGCTGTTCTTAATTTATTGACTTAAAGAGCCAGGCATGGTGGCACATGCCTTTACACCCAGCTCTTGCAGGGGCAGGAGGTTCACTGTGACTTCAAGGCCAGTCTGCAACTAAAGAGTGAAATCCAGGTCAGCCTACCTCAAAAAAAGAAGAAAAAGATAAAAGAAAACATTGGAGTATTTAGGAGAAAGCCAAAATAACTGTAACATTCAAATCATTACATATAGTTTACCACAGGAAACTATTACCATTCTCTAGCACCAAGAAAATACTTAAACTTAAGATATTCTTCAGTCAGACACTCATGCCTAACATGTTACTTAAAAAAATTCTGTTTGTGCTGGAGAGATGGGTTAGTGGTTAAGGTACTTACCTGCAAGGCCAAAGGACATAGCTTTGATTCCCCAGAACCCACGTTAAACCAGATGCACAAGGAGGTGCATGTATCTGGGGTTCGTCTGCACTGGCTAGAGGCCCTGGTGTACCCATTCTCTATCTGCCTCCCTCTCTCTCAAATAAATAAATTAAAAACAATTTTAATTCTGTTTGGATAACTGGGTCACCAGCAGTTATCTTCAGACATCCTGGTAACAAAGGTTTACTGGCATCTCTGCCTCCACATTCCAGCTCTGCCTGTGCAACAAGAGACTATACTTGGCATGTTTATAGAATACAGTATTAAGAGCACTCACTCTCTTAGAAGTCACAATGCACAAAAGCAGATGTTATTGAACTCTCAAAAAGTTTACTTACTTTATAAATACGACTGGTATATAACTGGCCTGATTTTACCTTTTTATTAAGTAAGATCTGGGCCAGGCTTGGTGACACACACCTTTAATCCCAGCACTAGGGAGGCAGAGGTTCCAAGCTAGCCTAAGACTACATAATGCATTTCAGGTCAGCCTGGGCTGAAGCAAGACCCTATCTTTGGGGAGAAAAAAGAAATAAGGTCTGGGCTAGAGAACTAGTTCAACGGTTAAGGTGCTTGCCTGCACAGTTGTTAACAAGCCAAGTTCAGTTCCCTAGTACCCACATAAAGCCAGATGCACTAAGTAGCAGAAGCATCTGGAGTTCGTTTACAGTGACTAGAGGCCCTGGCATGCCCATCATCTCTAAAATAAAATAAAATAAATAAAAAGAAGATCCAAGCTGGCCATGGTGACACATGCCTTGAATATCAGCACTTGGGAAGATAAGGTAGAATTTCACCACGAGCTCAAGACCAACCTGGGACTATAGAATTGAGTTCCAGGTCAGCCTAGGATAGAGTGAGATCCTGCCTCAAAGTGCCAAAAAAGTAAAAGAACAAAAGCGGAAAGCAGGGTATGGTGAAGTATACCTATAATCCTAGCACTTGGGAGGCTGAGGCAAGAGGATAAAGTTTGAAGTCAGCCTGGGTTGCATGCACAGACAGAGTTCCAGGCTATCCTGAGTTACAGAGCAGAGAGAAAATAACATAAAGGCGGTTATCAGCTGCCCAATGTTTCACTAAGTTTGAAAAGATGGATTAGCAAAGACATTTCAACAAAATAATGAAATCCTTACCTTGTCATACTGGCATACCACAACATTTTCTGTGTCAAACAGCTCCTGTCCTTCCTCATCACTTACATCATCTTCACTGTTGAGGGGCTCCTACAAGAGAATTTATAAAAACAAACATATCTGATATGTTACTATAACATTGATAGTCTTTAAGAAGTGTCAAATGCCAATTTACACTCATTGTGAATATAGCTTTTTTTTTTTCTTTTGGTTTTTCAAATTAGGGTCTCACTCTAGCCCAGGCTGACCTGAAATTCACTATGGAGTCTCAGGGCGGCCTTGAACTTGTGGCAACCGATCCTCCTAACTTTGCCTCCGAGTGCTGGATTTAAAGGTGTGCACCACCACTCCTGGCAGCTTTGTTAATATACTGTTATTTTGGGCTGGAGAGATGGCTTAGCGGTTAAGCGCTTGCCTGTGAAGCCTAAGGACCCCGGTTCGAGGCTCAGTTCCCCAGGTCCCACATTAGCCAGATGCACAAGGGGGCGCACGCGTCTGGAGTTCATTTGCAGTGGCTGGAAGCCCTGGCGCGCCCATTCTCTCTCTCTCTCCCTCTATGTGTCTTTCTCTCTGTGTCTGTAGCTCTCAAATAAACAAATAAATAATGAACAAAATTTTTAAAAAAATGTATATATATATACTATTATTTAAGGCTTGCCCTTGTAACTGAAATTTCAGGAAGAAATAATATATGATAACATTAAGCTATGTTAACTGGTAAGATGAAAAAATCTTCATATCTATTTCCTTAGTCTTTTTTTTTTTTTTTTTTTTTTTTTTGAGGTAGGATCTCACTCTAGCTCAGGCTGGCCTGGAATTCACTATCTAGTCTCGGGGTGGCCTCAAACTCACAGTGATCCTCCTACCTCTGCCTCCTGAGTGCTGGGATTAAAGGTGTATTTCCTTACTCGTAAGATTAGCACAAGATAACTCTCCCCAATAAATATTTTAGATACCTAAAAGTGAATCTAAGGAAACAAAAAATTTGAATGAACTAACTACATAGCACTAACAGTGCACAAGTCAGCACACTGGGGAGCTGAGGTAAAAAGAGGAGGTCACTACAATAGCCCAGCATTCTGCTCAGGGTGACAGTAAACACTAGGTCTGTCATATCTATCATACCCTTCTACTTCTAGGCTTAGGGACCACAGAAGATGTGGCAGAAAGAATGTAAGAGCCAAAAACTGGGGAGCAATGCTGTCTTCCAGACACAAAGTACACACTACATTCATGCCTCACAGTGGCTGATGCTATCTACACAAGAACTGCACAATACAACAAAGACATCAGAGCTGGAAAGATTATTCACTGGTTAAAGATGATTGTTTGCAAAGCCTGCTGGCCTGGGCTCAATCTCAAGTACCCACATAAAGCCAGAAACACAAGATACTACATGCATTTAGAGTTCATTTGCACCAGTAAGATGCCTGGGAGTACCTATTTACATTCTCTCTGGCAGAAAAAAAAAAAAAGGGAGCTGAGCGTCGTGGCGCACACCTTTAATCCCAGCACTTAGAAGGCAGAGATAGGAGATCGCAGTGAGTTTGAGGCCAGCCTGAGACTACATAGTAAATTCCAGATTAGCCTGGGCTAGAGCAAAATCCTACCTTGAAAACAAACAATCAACAACAACAACAACAACAACAACAAAAACAACAGAGGAGGAGCTAGTCAGAAAAGAGGTTCAGTGGAAAGGAGACAGGGAAGGGGAACAAAGGAAGGCTGTGGGAGAGGATTATGATCAGGGTACATTGTGTGTATGTATGGAGGTTGTCAATACTAACCACATCAAACAACCTGAAACAATTCAAGACTCATGAATCACACAACCAGAGTGTCTAAATAAATTAATAAAATCAGAGGGAGTGAAAAAGCCTACAGAACAAATATGAAAGTTCACTCTTTGAAAATACTAATTTAGGGGCTGGGTATAGCTCAGTGGCACAGTACTTGCCCAGAATGCCTAAGTCCTCAATGTGCAACTCCAAGTTCCAAACAGTAGCAGCAAAAATAAAAATTAAAAATTAAAAAACTCCACTATCAGACATTGGTAAATTTGTGTTGTATATACATATTATGTATGGCAGGTTGTAATCAGTATACTAATGTAACGTTTTGTTATAAAACTGAAGGTATCTTGGGATCACTGACAAAGTCATACACAAGAGATCTCTTGGACAAATAAACTGTCTTTGAAACTGGGCATGGTGGCACATGCCTTTAATCCCAGCACTTGGGAGGCAGAGGTAGGAGGATCACTGTGAGTCTGAGGCCAGCTTGAGACTACATAGTGAATTCCAGGTCAGCCTGGGCTACAGTGAGACCCTGCCTCAAAAAAAAAAAAAAAAAAAAAAGTCTCTGAGCTGCCTTGAAAGCAGGACCTTAGGCAGACAATCACACAGCCTGTCTTTTTAATCATTTCCAAGGTTATAGGTTTAAATAGCAGTAGCTAATTAAGAAACTTCACGTAAGGGTATATCTACTGTCAAGGTTGGAGGTAAAAGGTAGGTAAGTAATTAAAGAGATTAAAAAGAGTACACCTGGGCACTGTTTCTAGACGGTAATCAAAGTCCATACTTGAAAGAGTATGAATTTATCCTATCTAAATAAAATACAAGGAGTCAGAATTAGGGCTGCCAGTCCTGTGTGCAAGGGAGGCAAGAAAAATATGACCAATGTGTCAGCCTTGTTAAATAGAACAGAATAGCAGAGAATGTATGAACATAGCACATTTGATAAATGAAATTTATCTACTGCTGGAGATAAGCGCTATGCCAGCAAGGCAGGTGCTGAGGGTTAAAACTTCAACTCTTTAATCCTAACAGAACAGCACATCAATACTTACAACCAACCCTTAAGAAGACATTTGTATATGCATCCCCAAGAGACAGAGAGTAAGCTGTTGTAAACTAGGAAAAGCTCAAATGTTCACTGGACCTAAAAAAGGGATCATTAAATTATGATGTACTGAGCAATAAAAATTATAGCTTTAAAAAACAGCTTGGGGGCTGGAGAGATGGCTTAGTGGTTAAGCACTTGCCGGTAAAGCCTAAGGACCCCGGTTTGAGGCTCAATTCCCCAGGATCCACGTTAGCCAGATGAACATGCGTCTGGAGTTTGTTTGCAGTGGCTGGAGGCCCTGGCACACCCATTCTATCTGCCTCTTTCTCTCTCTGTCACTCTCAAATAAATAAATAAAAATGAAAAAACAAAACAAAACAAAATAACAGCTTGCATGAACCACATACACACTAAGGAAAAAAAGTCACAAAATAAAGAATTACTCCCCATAAGTAGTATACTCTTTGGACACATAAATATATAAGCTGCATTATAAAGAAAAGTTAGAGGCTGGAAAGATAGCTTGGTGGTTAAAATGCTTGCCTGCAAAGCCTAAGGACCCAAGTTTGATTCCCCAGTACCCACATAAGCCAGATGCACAAAATGGCACATGCATCTGGAGTTCATTTGCAGGGGCTAGAAGCCCTAGCATGCCCAATCTCACTCTTCTCTCTTTCTACTTGCAAATGATTAAAAATTTTAAACAAAAATTAACATGGAGATGTACTTATGGACAAAAACCTAAGGTTTTTGAATATTTAAAGTAATACTGAGCAACAAAAATAAGGCTGGTGGTATCACCATACCTGATTTTAACCTATACTACAGAGCCATAGTAACAAAAACAGCATGGTAGTGGCATAAAAACAGACATGTAGATCAGTGGAACAGAATAGAGGACCCCAATGTAAGTCCAGATAGCTATAGCCACCTGATATTCGATAAAAATGCCAAAAGTACTCATTGGAGAAAAGACAGCCCCTTCAGCAAATGGTGTTGGGAAAACTGGATATATATCTGTAGAAGGATGAAAATAGATTCTTCTCTCTTGCCATGCAGAAGAATTAAGTCCAAATGGATTAAAGACCTTAACATCAGACCTGAATCTCTGAAACTGCTAGAGGAAAAAGTAGGGGAAACCCTTCAACATATTGGTCTTGGCAAAGACTTTCTGAATACAACCCCAATTGCTCGGGCAATAAAACCACAGATTAATCACTGGGACCTCATGAAATTACAAAGATTTTGCACTGCAAAGGACACAGTGAAAAAAGCAAAGAGGCAACCTACAGAATGGGGAAAAAATCTTCGCCAGCTATATATCTGATAGAGGATTAATATCTAGGATATACAAAGAACTCAAAAAGTTAAATAATAAGGAATCATACAAGTCAATCAAAAAATAGGCTATGGAACTAAATAGAGCATTCTCAAGGAAGAAATACGAATGGCATATAAGCATCTAAAAAATGTTCTACGTCACTAGTCATCAGGGAAATGCAGATTAAAACTACATTGAGATTCCATCTCACTCCTGTCAGATTGGCCACCATCATGAAAACAAATGATCATAAATATTGGCGGGGATGTGGAAAAAAAGGAACCCTTCTACACTGCTGGTGGGAATGCAATCTAGTCCAGCTATTGTGGAAATCAGTGTGGAGGTTCCTAAAACAGCTAAAAATCGATCTACCATATTACCCAGCTATAGCACTCCTAGGCATATATCCTAAGGACTCATCTCATTTCCTTAGAAGTACATGCTCAACCATGTTTATTGCTGCTCAATTTATAATAGCTGGGAAATAGAACCAGCCTAGCGGTCCCTCAACTGATGAGTGGATAATGAAGATGTGGCACATTTATACAATGGAGTTCTACTCAGCAGTAAAGAAAGATGGATCTGGAAAGGATTATACTAAGTGAGGTAACCCAGGCCCAGAAAGCCAAGCACCACATGTTCTCCCTCATATGTGGATCCTAGATACAGATGACTGGGCTTCTGTGTGAGAAGGAAAATACTTAGTAGCAGAGGCCAGTAAGTTAAAAAGGAGATATAAAGGGAAGAGAAAGGAAGGGAAGAGGGTACTTAATAGGTTGGTATTGTATATATTTAACTACAATGATTGAGATGGGGAGGTAATATGATGGAGAATGGAATTTGAAAGTGGAAAGTGCAGGGGAGGGATATTTTTTATAATCATGGAAAATGTTAATAAAAATTGTGAAAAGAAAAAAAAAAGATCAACTCCAATCACAAGACAGCTGCCACCCATGAGAAATGCCAACAGTTTGAGATGAACTTTTTGTTTCTGGCCTACACTTGTAAGTTTTTAATACCCTTTAATAGCTGTTATGGAAGGTCCCAGGCAACTTCTGAGTGGTAGACTATGAAAACAAATAGCTGGGTTGACAAAATATGAGGGAGGAAGATTCTAGGAGGCATGGGAGGAGAAAGAGCTGACACCAAGTCCGAAATAGGCCACAGTTGGTGGTTAAAATGGCCACGGGTTGTTCTCCATATTAACAGCCACTAGCGCCTTAAGTAATGTTCAGTCCATCCAGAAACTAAAAAGGTCTGGTAAGGGAGACTTCTCCTGTCACTGTCCAACATCTCTGTCCTCAGCTTCTTCCTTCACACTGTCCTGTGGCATGACAGAGCCATTTGCCCCCATGAACGCTCAGCAGCTGTGATTATGCACAGGAGACACAAGATTAGACCCATTAACATTCTACACAGGGGAGGGGGAGAGGCTCACTTAGCCTTGCCCCTCCCAAAGGTATAGAAGCAGCACTTGGGAAAGAGATGTGATCTTCAGTGATGCAGCCATTTTTAGCTTGCTCATGCTCCTGTGAGTAACCCTAATTAAACTCACTGATTCACCAACCAGATTGCAGTGGAAAACAAAAAACAAACAAACAAAAAAAACCTAAGGTTTTGAAATAAGCCATCAGTTTTTCTTGCATTTCCTCTCTCCCCAAATAGTCATGGCTTTTTAATTGTCAAAGCAGATTGATCACATGTGTCTGTTCTGCCAAGAATTTAGAATCAATTGTACTATCTCTACTATCCTTACTAATATAAATTTTTTAAAACATTTTATTCTTATTTATTTGAGAGAGAGAGAGGGAGGGACAAAGAGAATGGACATGTCACAGCATCCACCCACTGCAAATGAACTTCAGACACATGCACCACCTTGAGCATCTGGCTTACATGGTTCCTGGAGAATCGAACCTAGGTCCTTTGGCTTTGTGGGCAAGTGCCTTAACCATTTATCTTTCAAATCTTACCTTGTACAAAGCCTAATAGCCTCTAAAGAAATAGCATGAGGAGAGATGGCTTAGCAGTTAAGCGCTTGCCTGTGAAGCCTAAGGACCCCAATTCAAGGCTCAATTCCCCAGGACAAACATTAGCCAGATGCACAAGGGGGAGCACGCATCTGGAGTTCATTTGCAATGGCTAAAGGCCCTGGCATGCCCATTCTCTCTCTCTCTGCCTCTTCCTCTGTCTGTTGATCTCAAATAAACAAACTACGACAACAAAAAAATTTTAAAAAGAAATAGCATGAAATTTGTCAGGCACCAGGTAAATTTGGAAATAATCAGTACATTATCATTTCAAGTCCTTTACTAGAAACTTACTTCTTCCACCTGCCCATCTTCAGCTCCATCTTTCTCTTTATCTTCCTCTTCATCATCGTCATAATCTTCTTCTTCATCTTCATCTTCTTCAGATGATGTATCCCCAGTTCCATCAACTTGCAACACCAAAGGAGCTTGCTGCTGAGCAGGCTGGGCCTGTGGCTGCTGTTGACCGGCTGCAGTTATCTGTGCTTGGGCTGGTGTGGGTGCTGCTACTGTTGTAGGTATAACTTGAGTCTTATTTCCTGTAAATAGGATTTGCTGAGGCTGAATGATAACACCTGTCTGTGGAGAAATCCCTCCAGGAAGTGGGGCTAGGACCTAAGACAAAAGAAAACCATCAGGAACTGGTTAGAAGGATCAAGGACATAGAACCAAGCTAAAAGTAATTCAGCTTTAAGCATAAAGAATGTAAATTGAGCTTGGAGGCATACAACAAGAATTTGGAACATAGTTTCATAGTTTGACTATTATGTGCATATAAAGCCATAAAGATTGAGAAAATTCAAGGGATCCATACAGAAGATAATCCCTTTACCTGCTGAATAACAGGAGCCTGGACTCCGCCAGGCTGCATCTGCGGTATGACCTGTTGCTGGAGAACCACCGACTGCTGAGGCTGGAAGATATACTGGGCACCATTAGCTGCTCGGACCACCTGAAGAAGCTGGCCTAAATAAAAAAGTTTTTAAAAAATGTATTCCAAGTTCTATTTTCACAGTGACCATCTTATTAAGTGAACTTAAAAAATCAAGTAAAATACCTAGTTTTTGATTAAGGGCTATCATTTGCATAGTGAATTATAATCATTACCTTCCCTAATACATTGCTTAAAACCTTGTGTTTACCATAGTATTATCCTCAGTCAACTGTTTTCCACTGTTTTATTTTTTGCATTTATTTTTATTTATTCATTTATATTTTTCAAGGTAGGGTCTCACACTAGCTCAGGCTGACCTGGAATTCACTATAGAGCCTCAGTGGCCTTGAACTCATGACGATCCTCCTACTTCTGCTTCCCGAGTGCTGGAATTAGAGGTGTGCACCATGTCTGGCTTCCACTAAGTTTTAAACAATACATTATGAGACCTGATTAAAACCCTGAATTACTTTTGCTGGCATGTTAACTGTCAAGAAAAAGTACTAAATAAGACCAAACATGTCAGGGGATACTCATTTCTAAAGCTTTAAAGACAAAGTAAAATGGTTCATTTATATCTCAAACAACAGCCTTTACAACAGAGCTTTCAAAAAGTGCTGGGCATGGTGGCAAATGCCTTTAATCCCAGGATGCAGGAGGCAGAGTCAGGAGGATTGCTGTGAGTCTGAGGCCAACCTGGAAATACACAATGAGTGCCAGGTCAGCCTGGGCTAAAGTGAGACCCTAGCTCAAAAAAAAGCAAATAAATAAAAACCTCCAATTTGTTCTTCACAAATTTAGAGATTAACACAACAGAATTTAAGATTACAGAAAGAATATTTAAAAACTGCCAGGTGTGGTGGCACACGCCTTTAATCCCAGCACTCGGGAGGCAGAGGTAGGAGGATCGCCATGAGTTCGAGGCCACCCTGAGACTACATAGTGAATTCCAGGTCAGCCTGAGCTAGAGTGAGACCCTACCTCAAAAAAACAACAAAACAAAACAAAAAACAAAACAAAACAAAAAACAAAACAAAACAAAATAAAATAAAATCTATGTAACACTAATACTATGAGTAAAGTCATGTTATCTTTAACAAAACACAAAAAAATTGTAGTATCACAAATTAATTCCTTTTCTCTAGTTTAAATCACTTGACAAAACAAATGGTTACTCAGTAAACAAGCATTTTCTATACAACCCTACTTCTTTAGTGGGGCCCTCAGTCACAGATCAAAAGCTCAACAAACTGGGTGTGGTGGCACACGCCTTTAATCCCAGTGCATGGGAGGCAGAGGATCACCCTGAGTTTGAGGCCACCCTGAGACTACACAGTGAATTCCAAGTGGGCTAGAGTGAAACCCTACCTTGGTAAACCAAAAGAAAGAAGCTCAACAGCAAGTGTAATTTGGGAATAAGGGTTTTATAATCCCAGGCTGGCCTCAAACTCACTATGTAGCTGAAAATGACCTTGAACTACTTACTGATTCTTCTGCCTCCATTTCAGCACTGTTGGAAATACAGGTATGTATGGCCTTTCACTGTCTACTGCACAATGAACCATGGATGGGCACATGCTATAGCCTTCAATATTATTTCAATAACCCAAACCAAATGCCAGCGAGGTGTGATGTCTCATGTCCATAATCTCACACTGAAGGCTAAGACAGAAGAATCAGGATCACCACGTGTTAAGAGTCCAGCCTGTACTACAGAGTCAAGTTCCAGGTCAGCCTGGACAAGAGCAGATCCTCCCTCAAGAAACAAAAAAAATATTAATAGTTTCCATCCTCAATAAAGACACAGCATATGGGTTAGTTGGTGTAATTTTCTGAAAACTATTTTAAGATTGTTTCTATTACTTCCAACTACCTGAGTTCGTTAGGATCTGCTGAACAGGAGTGACCCCTGCAGGGAGGGCCAAGGTAGCAGTTGTAGCAGCAGCACTCTGAAAAATGGAAACAAGGGGAAGAAATCAAAACCACATATGTGCAGAACTATCTTCATTTACCTGTGCCATTTTAATAATATGAATTTTTCATACTGAAATGACATTCTAACAATAGGACTAAGTCTCCTTCTATATAATGGTATATGAGACTACCGAGCATAGATAACTTAATTATTTCAAGCCATTAAACAGAATAGAATTGTTTTCTCACAGAGAATGTATTCTGAAGAAATCACACAGGGCCCGGTGTGGTGGTGCAATGCCAACGCTCAGGAGGCAGAGATAAGAGGATCACCGTGTATTTGAGGACAGCCTAGGACTACACAGTGAATTCCAGGTCATCCTGAGCTAGAGTAATATTCTACTTCAAAAAAAGAACGAAATCTCACAGGTAGGACAAAAAATTCAAAACTTCAACACTAAGAAAGCAAGAAAAAAGGGGGATAGAGAGATGGCTTAGCAGCTAAGGCACTTACCTGCAAAGCCAAAGGCCCTCAGTTCAATTCCCTAGGACCCATGGTAAAGTCAGACGCACAGAGTGGTACATGCATCTGGAGTTTGTTTGCAGTGGCTGGAGGTCCTAATGCACCCATTTGTTTTATCTCTCTCTCTCAAACAAAGAAAGAAAGAAAACAAGAGCTGGGCATGCTACTGCATGCCTTTAATCCTAGCACTCAGGGAGGCAGAGGTAGGTGGATCACCGTGAGACAGAGGTCACCCTGAGACTGACTACACAGTGAATTCCAGGACAGGCTGGGTTAAAGCCAGATCCTATCTTAAAAACCAAAGACAATAAAAGGTATGCAATTGAACACAAAATTCTCAAGAGAAATACAAACAGCAAATCAATACTTTTAAGTGTTCAACATCCTTAGCCCTCAGGGAAATGGAAATTGAAGCAACTCAGATTCTATCTTACTCCTGTCAGAATGGTTACCACCCCCCCAAAAAAAACCTGATTAACAAATTTTGGCTAAGGTGTGGGAAAGAGGAACCCTTATTCACAATTTGTGTGAGTGTAAACTGGAGCAGCCTTATATGTGTTTAATTCACAGTGTCAGCATAGGAAAGAAAACTAGAAAGGGTCCACAAGTGAGGGGATACATTACAGGGGAGGGGAGTTAGAACACATGTGACATATGAAAGTACAAACTAGAGCTGGAAAGATTTAGGTTGGGTTGTGGGTGGGGAAGGGTTAATCAAAATTATAAAAATAATCAAAATTAATTATAAAGTTGTATGAAAAAGCCATGTGGATTTGGCCAGTCAGGCCACATGAGCCAATGGGTTCAACAGTGACATGTCTGTTATGGGGGAAACCAACTTCTCTCTAATTAGACTAAAGGCCAGCTCCATGGGAAGGAATACATCCCTGACACCGAAAACCTACAACAGGGGTAGTCATGAGCTCCAGGGGTACAACATCTGTTGCTGTCTGGCTAAATGTATATACTATGCTCACCAAACTGCCCAGTAAGCACTTCTCTTAATGCTCATTCGCATATATTAATGCTACCCTCACTTTTGGTTACAGAAGCTTTTCTTTTTAGATGGCAGTGACCCTGGGATGACTCAAAAGGCACTATATGGTACTGAGAAGTGACAGGAGTGCTCAGCACTGAAATATCTCTATCACACCTTCCAAGGCTCAGAGTCCATTTTGGAACAAGTGGAAGAAAGAATGTAAAAGCCAAAGGAAGGGTAGGACTCCTTACAACATGCTCCTCCAGACACAAAACTAGCCTGGATATCCATGACATCACCGTGCCTGACACATCTACACAAGACCATCATAATAGGAGAAAAAGAAAATAAAAGACGGATTGAGAGGGGGTTGGGGAATATGATGGAAAATAGTTTTAAAGGGCAAACTAGGGGGAGGGAGGGAATGACCATAGGTTACTGTTTAGAATTATGGAAGCTGTCAATAAAAAATAAATAATAAATAAGCCATGTGTCAACTTCTTTGTTAACTAATTTAAAAATATAATTTAGGGCTGGAGAAACGGCTTAACAGTAACACATGCCTGTAAGGCCTAAGGACCCCAGGTCAATTTTCCAAGTCCCACGTAAGCCAGATGCACATGGTGGCACATGCATCTGGAGTTCGTTCACAGTGGCTTGAAGCCCTAGTGCCCCCATTCTCACTCTCCCCCTCTCTGTCTCTAAAGAAATACATATACATATAATTTAAGGCACACCTTTAATTCCAGCACTTGTGAGGCAAAGATAAGATGATTGCCATGAATTCAAGGCCCACCCTGAGGCTAATCCCAGGTCAGCCTGGGATAGAGCAAAACTCTACCTCGAAAAACCAAATAATAGTAACAATAATAATAATAAAATAAACAAATATATGTACATATAACTTAAGGTACTAGAGAGAGGGCTCCTCAGTTAAGAGGCTTGCCTACAAAGCATAACCACCTGGGTTTGATTCCCCAATACCCACGTAAGCCAGATGCATAGTGATGCATGTATCTAGTAAGTTCCTTTGCAGCGTGTAGAGGCCCTGGTGCCTTCATTCTGGCTCTCTTCTATCTTTCTAAATTGGATGTGGTGGCTCCTGCCTATAATCCCAGCACTCTAGAGGTTGAAGTTCAAAGCCAGCCTGGGCTAGACTGAGACCCAAAACATATGCACACAGTTTTTGTAAATATTAGGCTATCTCAGATCTGTTCAAAGAAGCATTTTTTTTTTTTTCCAGTGGGTGGTAATTACAGGGGAGACTCAAAACTTGTCCAAGTGTTGAGTAAATGACTTGAGTACTCAGAGATAAATGAAACATCTATAACACTCCTTGCAAGGCTTGGGGAACACAGTGGAAGAGGGAGACCAGGCTGGTCTGTAACTCACTGTGTCGACTAGCATCACCTTGAACTTAAAAGGTGATCCTCCTGCCTGAACCTCCAACTGCTGGGGTGAAAGGCTTATGCCACCATGCTCGGCTAAAAATATGTATTTTTTAAATAGCATAAGTAGTACGTGGTGGCACATGCCTTTCATCCCAGCACTTGGGAGGCAGGGGTGGGAAGATCACTGTGAGTTCAAGGACACCCTGAGACTACATAGTGAATTCCAGGTCAGCCTGAACTAGAGTTAGACCCTACCTCAAAAAAACAAAAATATAAAAATATCTTGGGGATGGAGAGGTGGCTTAGCAGTTAAGACACTTGCCTACAAAGCCTAAGGACCCAGGTTTGATTCCCCAGGGCCCATGTAAGCCAGATGCACATAGTGGTACATGCATCTGGAGTTTGTCTGCAGTGGCTAGAGGCCCTGGTACACCAATTCTCTCTATATATAATATATCTGCCTCTTTCTGTCTCTCAAATTGAAGAAAAAAAAAAAACCTTGGGGGACCAGGCTTGGCTATGCAAGCTTTAATCCCAGCACGTGGGAGGCAGAGGTAGGAGAATCACTGTGAGTTCAAGGCCAACCTTAGACTACATAGTGAATTCTAGGTCAGCTTGGGCTACGGCGAACCAAAAAAAAAAAAAAAAAAACAAAGAGTTTCTTCCAATTTATAGTTATATGCTGTTATACCTGATGAGATATATAAGTTGTTCTATGTGTAATTTGATAATATGATAATCAGTGTGGAAACTCTGCGAATTTCCCAACTTCTTCTATCACTGCATAAAATGCATTTTAAAGCATTAATTTATAATTATAGTAAAATAGACTGTATTATGGTTTAATCATAACAGATTTTTAAATGTTTGATTTTGGAAATATTTACCTGTAACTACCCATATAGCTTAGTTTCAACTAGTTAATAATTTTTAGCATTCCTGTCTACTTATAATAGATCTTCTGAAATAGAAACTATATGTGGTACCATTGGTTTGGCTGGTGACCTATAGCTAAAAAACAGCAGGGAATGAAATTATCACATACAAAGCAGCATCCTTCTGGCATTAATTTTTTTTCTTTTTTTTTTTTTTTGAGGTAGGGTTTCACTCTAGTCCAGGCTGACGTGGAATTTACTGTGTTCTCAGGGTTGCCTCAAACTCAGAGATCCTCCAACCTCTGCCTCCCGAGTGCTGTGATTGAAAGTGTGTGCCACCATGTCGGCTTATTTTTTTTTTTTAATATTTATTTTTATTTCTTTATTTGGCAGAGTTAGAATGGGTATACCAGGTCTTCCAGCTGCTGTAAAGGAGCTACGTATGCATAAACTCACCTTGTACATCTGGCTTGGTGAGTCCTGGGGAACCACTAAGCCATCCCTCCAACACCACTAATTTATTTTTGTATATATTATTTCTCTGTGTTTTGTAATGCATGTGCATGGACAGATGCATTCAAGGAACATGGAGGCTACAGGAGAATAGCGAGCATGCTTCCACTCTCACTTATCCACTATTCCTTGAGACAGAATCTCTCTGTGAACCCAGAGCTGTCATTCTCAAAAGCCCTTACAAGTCTTCAGTCTCTGCTCTCCACAGGAGTGGGGTTACTTCAGCAGAGTTCAGGCACTCATGTATGATGAAGCAAGTGCTTCCCTATTGAACCATCTCCCCAGATCCTTTTGTGACTAAAAGAAAATGTTTTCTACAATCTCCAATAATCCCCAAGCCATTAAATGTCACACATAGAGTAATCACAGTAAATGTGAGTAAGTAAAACCAGTCTAAGTGTTAAACCCCAAGTCTTACCATGCTAGATGCATTCATATGCTGTATTAACTTAGAATCAGGGACAATAACTTGTGGTGCTGTGGCTAGAAAAATTAAAAAAAAATAAGGAAACATGAAACTGTTTCATACTCACAATTTTATGTAAACGCAGGGTACTTTTTCATGCTTTTTCACATTTTATGTATTAAAATACTCTCAAACTATTACCATGGAAACCAAAAGCTTTAATACACTCACCATGTACTGAAAAACATTACTAAAACCATATAAGTGATAATATCTAGAAAGAGACCAGGGAATTGAGAAACATGGAATAATGAGATGCCAACAGTTAAACAAAAACATTTCTGTACACTCAGATAAACTGGAAATTTCCAAGCATAAATTAAGTCTTGCCTTACTAACTCAGCATTAACTACTTTACTGATACAAAGTAACATGCTGTGACTATTAAGAAGAAACTCAAAGTTGTAACTACTTTTTAAATCTATATAGTCCTTTTCCCCTAACTTGAGATACTATACTGCTTTAATTAACTGTTTAAAAAATACAAATTAGGAGCCAGGTGTGGTGGCACATGCCTTTAATCCCAGCACTTGGGAGGCAGAGGTAGGAGGATCACTGTGAATTCAAGCCACCCTAAGACTAGCCTGGACTAAAGTGAAACCCTACCTTGAAAAACCAAAAAAAAAAGAAAAAAGAAAAAAAAATTAGGGCTGGAGAGATGGCTTAGTGATTAGGGACCCAGGTTCAATTCCCCAGGACCCATGTAAACC
Source organism: Jaculus jaculus (assembly GCF_020740685.1). Taxonomy (NCBI): domain Eukaryota; kingdom Metazoa; phylum Chordata; class Mammalia; order Rodentia; family Dipodidae; genus Jaculus; species Jaculus jaculus. Next base: position 137,029,634 of record NC_059108.1, on the reverse strand, counting down.
AAACTCACAAAGTGGCACATGCATCTGGAGTTTGTTGCAGTGGTAGGAGGCCCCTGGCGTGCCCATTCTCTCTCTCAAGTAAAAATATGAAAAGTCAGAAACAATGGCAGAAATGCAAAAGGAATTGTTTGACTCCACAAATGTCAGAGAATATACAGATAATTCCATTATGCTAATAATCTCTGAGTAAGGAAAATCAAATTTTAATTTATGATGACCTAAAATCCTAGTGCTAGGCCTAAAGGCAATAGGAAGAACAGTCATCAATGCAGGTGAAAAGGACAAGATTATTTGAAACAAGATAGACTTAAAATAGGTTAAAAAGAAAAGACTAGCTATAAAAGAAAACCAATCCAAATAGATCTTCCCTACTATACCTCACTATTGGTTTTATATCTTATATAACACTCCATCATGACTCAATTGGGTTGCTAAATGGTTACCTCAAAATACATTTCCAGAGCCAGGCATGGTGGTGCACGCCTTTAATCCCAGCACTTAGAAGGCAGAGGTAGGAGGATCACCATGAGTTCAAGGCCACGCTGAGAGTACATACCAGGTCAGACTAGAGTGAAACCCTACCTCGAAAAAAAAAAAAATTCCATTTATTTTCACTCTCCATTTGTGGTAGTTTGAATTGGCCCCCAATACATTCAGTTCTTTATTGTTTGTAGTTTGCATCTACAGCCACCTGGCTGGAGGCAGTGTCACTGGGTGGATCTTAAAGTGTGGCAGTGGGTTTCAGATTTCAATCTAAAGATATGCAAAATGTGCCTAGCAGGAGTTCCTGAAATGTGCTGTGGCTTTTGGCTTTTGGGCTGGTGCTTCTCTCCCTCTGCTTGGTCCTGAGAAGGCAGGCCAGCTTCTTCTGCCATTTATGGAACTTCTGTATCTGTAAGCTTCAATAAATATCCCTTCCTCCATAACTCTGCCTGGTCTGGAAGTTCATCTCAGTGAACCTGAAGCTGTCTGATACACCCCCTCTAGTAGTAACAACTAGTTAAGGTTTGTTCAATTAGAATTCCCAAGAAATAGGGCTGGAGACATAGATGGCTTAGCGGTTAAGGCATTTGCCCGCAAACCAAAGGACCCAGGTTTGATTCCCCAGAACCCACATTAGCCAGATGCACAAGGGGCACACATGTCTGGAATTCATTTGCAGTGGCTGGAGGGCCCTGGCATGCCTATTCTCTCTCTCCCTCTTTCTGTCAAATAAATAAATAAATAAAAATAAAAGAAGAAAAGAAATAGAATTTGTCAGGAAAAAAAAAAACACATGCTGTATATAATGGGTCAAGACTCTCAGACCTTAGGCTGGGTGTGACAGCTCATGTTTGTGATCCCAGCAATGACAGGGAGCCTGAGGTGGGCAGATCACCTTAAGTTCAAGAGGAGGCTGGGCTACACAATGAGCTGAACACAACTTGTTAGTGAAACCATGTCTCAAACAACAGAAGATTCATAGCCTTTTCAGGTTTCCCTCAACGATGAAATGGAGCTAAGCACTATTTTACAACACTCTCAAAAAGGAGGGGAGAGTAATTAAATGAAGTTAATGAGACAGTATCTATAAATAACTTGCATACTGCAAAGCACTGTGAAAATAGTTATATAAAGATTTGATTTTTTTTTTCTTTAAATCAAACATATAAATTGAGCCATATTTTATACACATTCTCCACTTGTAAAAACTGGGATTGGGGGCTGGAGAGATGGCTTAGCAGTTAAGCGCTTGCCTGTGAAGCCTAAGGACCCTGGTTCGAGGCTCGGTTCCCCAGGTCCCACGTTAGCCAGATGCACAAGGGGGCGCACGCATCTGGAGTTCGTTTGCAGAGGCTGGAAGCCCTGGTGCACCCATTCTCTCTCTCTCCCTCTATCTGTCTTTCTCTCTGTTTCTGTCGCTCTCAAATAAATAAATTAATTAAAAATATTAAAAAAAAAAAAAAACTGGGATTGGGCCGGGCATGGTGGTGTACACCTTTAATCCCAGCACTCAAGAGGCAGAGCCAGGAGTATCACCATGAGTTCAAGGCCACCCTGAGACTAGAGAGTGAATTCCAGGTTAGCCTTGGCTAGCGTGAAACCCTACCTAAAAACAAAACAAAACAAAACAAAACAAAAAAACAGATTGAATTTTCAAACTACCACAGTTAAAAATTTCTCCAGTCAGGTGAGGTGGCACACACCTTTGATACCAGCACTTGGGAGGCTGAGGTAGAAGGATCGCTGTGAGTTTGAGGCCACTCTGAGACTACATAGTGAATTCCAGATGGCCCACACCTTTAATCCCTGCCCTGGTAGGCAGAGGTAGAAGGATCGCTGTGAGTTTGAGGTCACCCTGAAAATATATAGTGAATTCCAGCTCAGCCTAGCTAGAGTGAGACCTTACCTCAAAAAAAAAAAACAAAAAACCTCAGGCATTTAAGCTATACAACTAAAAAACAAAATCAAGGAACATGTGTCATAAAGAAACCTGGTAACTACTTATCCACAATAATGGAGCCCACAGTGAATGAACCTCTATGGAGCTGTGTTATTTTAGGAACTGACCCATAATCCTTTTCAAACTGACACAACTTTCCTCTGTAAGATTTATGGAGCTATCTCTCATTCCTTAAAAAAAAAAAGGAAGTTTTTACAGACACCACACAAACCATAGCAAGGGAAAAGGAAAACAAAAGCAATTTTTTTGTTGTTGTTTTTCTTTTAAACCAAGCACCTCTGATCCAAAAAACACAGAGAAAAAGAGTATTTTTTAAAAACACAAGTTTAACTTCTAAACCACAGCAGAAAAACAAAGCCAACTGGTCTCACCTTGCTGTGATGCAGGAATAAGGACCTGCGGGGCCTGTGCGGGCTGAGGTACTGTTTGCTGAGGTTGAGCCTGCTGCTGCTGCTGGTGGTGGTGGTGGTGCTGCGGCTGCGCTTGATGCTGCTGCTGAACTTGCAGTAAGAGCTGCTGCTCTTCTGAATGAAATCCGTCTACTGCCCTGGACTGCATGAGTTTACTCTCCCATAACTAAACAAAAACATTAAAGACACCTCAGAGAAAACCAGACAAAAAGAAACTTATATGGACAAGACAGTTCTTAGCTGTTTGTAAATACAAACGAAAAAGAAATTATAACAACATACAAAAGAAATTATAAACCACAAAAAATACAGTCTATAATCCTTCCCAAAGTGTAAGCAAAACAAAGCTCATCTTTGCTACTTCACAGCACTGAAGACTTTTCTTATCTCCAATGACTTGCTTTAATTCCTAGGTTGGCAGATTTTAGCAGAATTTCACATAAGTAGTATTTTAGACAACAGATTTTCTTTTGTAATACCAAAACCAGTATTAAACTCTTTTTATGAAAATCTCCCCAACACCTGACCTCCTGTCTCTTAAACAGCAGTGTCCAGAACAAAACTCCCTCTCTCCTTAATTAGAAGAATGAAAAAAAGGGAGGTAACCCCTATCTAACCCTGCATAATGAGAAAAAAAAAGTAGTGCTGAACAACCTTACAGGTCTTTCCCGTGCTCTACATCTCTGGGAATTTTCCCCTTCGTACATTATGCCAAGAATTGACAATCACTTTCTGCTTAGTCATTTCTATAGTTAGGCATACTTAACCCATATATTTAAAATCTGAATTCCTTCAAGATATGGAATTTGCTGAGTACTAAACTATGACAAGTGGAAAATTCCACAAGATTCTTTGTTCTATGCACAAAATTATCAAAGTGTTGTATTAAATTACCTTCAGGGTATATTACACATACTATGGTAGTTTGATTTAGGTGTCCCCCATAAACTTAGGTGTTCTGAATGTTAGATTCCTAGCTGAACATTTGGGAATTAACGCCTCCTGGAGGGAGTGTGTTGTGGGAAGTGGGCTTATGAGTGTTATAGTCTGTTTCCCCTCGCCAGTGTTTGGCACACTCTCCTGTTGCTATGGTCCACCTTATGTTGGCCAGGGGGTGATGCCCACCCTCTGCTCATGCCATCATTTTTCCTGCCACCATGGAGCTTCCCCTTGAGCCTGTAACCCAAAATAAACCTTTTTCCCACAAGCTGCTCTTGGTTGGGTGATTTCTACCAGCAATGCGAACCTGACTGCAACACATATATAAGTGTGTGCATATACATGGTGAAGTTCATTTATGTTCATATTATATACATATAGTGTCTGAGAGATGGATGTATACTTCTGGGTTACAAACCTTTCATATTAGGGGCACTCGATATGAAAAAAGATATATGCAACTCTTTCAGCCTTCTCCCTAACATATTTCCTTCCTACCTCTTCAATGTTACTCATCAACCCCCAAGAAATGACCCAGAAAGTTGGCATTCCTGAAAACACAAACAAAGCAAACAGAGCAAACAAAGCAAACAAAACAAAGGCTCACTACACACCAGAATCTACGCGCTGTTTTCCTTCTAGGACCTGCTCTTGAGATACTGCCCAACTCTCTGCAAGCTGCTGTGAGACCTGCTCTGAATGAAGCTCCTAGCCGTGTTACTCTCCACCCTTCCCCCATCTAGACTTGCGTTTACATGCTAGTAACAGCCCAGCTCCTTTTTATCAGCTTCCTAAGTAAACAAAAAAAATTTCATGGCAAAACCATTCCCCTGGGAAGCCCAATATTCAGAAATGCTTGAAATCTATACTTATGAAATGGTAACAGTTATCTACTCCTGGCTGTTGTAAAGCTAAAGATTATATATTATATAGTCAGTGATCTACATTAACTGTCATTACTATTGTATTAGTGGCACTAATTGTGTAACAGAGCATTACACCACAAATCAGGAAACCAGTTGATCCTGACTGAGCTACTATTGTGACCATAGCATTTACCTTTCTTTCCTATTTTCCTCATCTAAAAAGAAGAAAAATAGATTTAGATTATTCCTAAACTAACAAATGTAGGCTTCTAGAGATGCTAGATGAAAAACAACTTGTTTCTTCCCACAAAAACAAAGTACTATTGTCTAAGCAAACTGTAAGTGGCTCATCCGAGGAAAGTGAGCCCAAGAACAGAACGTTTCAAAATAGGTGCTTGCCTGACAATAAGACTTTATTACACTATGATTAACTTATGACGCATAGTTTCTCAAATATGCCACTTACCCAGCCTCTCTTGCTCCCTTTTCCAGCCCCAAACTAAAATCTAGCTTCTTGTGAGTCAAAAATAAGGTGAGCCAGGTGTGATGGTGGACACCTTTATCCCAGCACATGGGAGGAAGAGGTAGGAGGACAGCTATGAGTTCGCAACCAGTCTGAGACTACAGACTATGTCAGCCTGGGCTAGAGAGAGACCCAACTTCGAACACACCCCTGCCACAAAAAAAAAAAAGGTGAAAATAAAATACTATTAATTAGCACCATAAGAAATTGTTTTCTAAACCGAACCTATAGGTTCCTGTGTCCTCCAGGGCCCAGCCGTGGACCCCCCACCCCAAACCAAGGTGCATAGGCAATGGGGTGGGTGAGCGTGTGCCAAGAGAATCACTTCCGAGAGATTGTTGAACAGCTCTCTCAGTTTATTATCAGGGAAATGGGTTTATAAGCATCTGAGGCAGGGGGAAGGGTCTTAAGGAGATTAGTGGGTTTAAATGTTGCTAGCCTGTGCCTAGGGATGTTCTTTCCAGTACGTACAAAGTCAGGTGATCTGCAGAGGGTCCCAGGACTGTGTGAAGGCTGCCAACTGATAAGGAGTTTCCTAGCCAACTGGCCAAAGGTCACAGAGCTATGGCAAAGCCTAAATTCAGGTGTGCTGGGCTTGGAGAAGGAGCAATCTCCTGTAGCCTGGGGATCCTCAGCCATGCCTGGAAGCTCAGTCCCCTCTCCTGAAGGCTCCAGCCTGTGCCTGGCAGTGCCCCACACAAACCTTTCTAATGGGGGGGTGGGGGAGACACTGAGGATTGACCCTAGTTACTAAGTACACACTCTGATACTGAGCCATATCAACAACCCCTCAGTTTTCTAAATTTATTGCTTCCCTTTAATTACCTTCCATTGGTCTACCCAATGCAATGTGGACCTATCATTCCAATGAAACCTCTGTAAAAATGACAAATACTAATAATTACATAAAATGTGTAGACCCAAGAGTCAGAATCTACCACAATAAGGGGCTTAGAGTAGAGTCCTTGCCCAGCAAACATGAGATAAAGCACCAGGCTGGAAAAATGGCTTAGAGGCTAAGGCACTTGCCTATGAAGCCTAAGGATCCAGGTTCCATTCCCCAGATAAAGTAACCACATAACCAGATACACAAGGTGATGCATGCATTTGGAGTTCATTTGCAGTGGCTAGAAGCCATGCTGTGCCCATATTTTCTCTCTCTCTCTCTCAAATAAATTAAAAAAAAAACAGTTTTTAAAGGAAAGTCATGGATCAGGGGAGACAAGCATATTTATTTACAAAAGCAGATTCCTTGGTCCCATTCTACAACTCCTACTAAGCCAGACTCTGGAGCAAAAGAATCCAAACCCTACACTTCAATGAGCATCCTAGATAATCACCCTCTCTCAAAAGACCTCAGTATAGCCAATGTTACCAGTAGCAAATGTTGGAACTTTCACTGTGTTTTCTTACAACTGAACTAGTTACACACTACTACTTGTAGTGTTAACCTTAGACTACTCCATCCTTATAGTGAGCGTTCTCGGTTCCTAAAAGGAGGCCAATGTCAAAATCACATGACCTCAAAGAAAAGCAGTCACTACTTGGTCATATTAGAGAAATTTCCTTTTAACTTACTATTTTGAGTCTTACCTTTTCCAGCTATGATTCCCTACATGCCCTGGAGTTTGACTGCACTGGCTGGAGGCCCTGGCACGCCCAATCTCTCTCTCTCTGCTTCTTTCTCTCAAACAAATAAACTTTTAAAAAATTTACCAGCCATTTAGCATTAAATTTTTTTAAGCCTGGGGAAAAAAAGTTAATGGAATTATGGGTTTTCTTTTAATTTTTTATTTTATTTATTTGCAAGCAGAGAGAGAGAGAGAGAGGGAGGGAGGGAGGGAGGGAGGGAGGGAGGGAGGGAGGGAGAGAGGGAGGGGATAGAGAATGGGGCCTCTACCCACTGCAAACGAACTTCAGATGCATGCGCCCCATTGTACATCTGGCTTATTGGGTCCTGGGAAATTGAACCTGGGTCCTTTGGCTTTGCAGGCAAGTGCCTTAACCACTAAGCCATCTCTACAGCCCTGGAATTATAGATTCTATACAAATACTACTATCATGTTGGGCAGGAGTATTGTATTATACAAGCATCCCTCAGAAAATGTACAGAACTACAACATTCCTGGTGTTTGCCTACTACATGGAAAAGGTATTTACTGGTCAGCATGACACACAATCGTACATTTTCCAAAGTTCTGTGGCAGTTGGTATAGCCCGCTATGAGTGAGTATTTAGCAGGCATGATATTATTATTTTAGGCAACGTGAGAAATGCAAAAGTAGCACCACATAAGTACTAAGCATTAGCTTATCAAATATGTAAAATCTGAATTGAATTAATTCAAAGCATGTAGTTTATCCAGGTGTAGTGGCATGCCTTTAATCCTACCACTCACTCAGAAACAGAGCCAGGATTGCTATGCTTTCAAGGACAGCCTGAGACTACATAGTGAATTACAGGTCATCCTGGGCTACAGCAAGACCCTACCTTGAAAAACCAAATTAAAAAAATAAATAAACAAACAAATAAAAGTGTGTAGTTCTCAATTTCATTTTATGCTATTTTAACTTTATAAAAATACTGAGCTGCATGCAGCCCTATGGGAGAGAGACATTATCAACAGTGATAAACAACAGTAAACATGGCAAGTCCTAACATCAGCCAGCCATGCCAAATGTGCCAACTGGTACAACAGTGGCATGTCTGTTACAGGGGAAACCAACCGCTCTCTAATTGGACTAAAGGCCTGTTCCATGGGAGGAATACATGCCTGGTACTGAAAACCTAGTCAAAAGCCTATGGTGGGGAGGTCATGAGCCTTAAGAAGTAACACCTGCTGTTGTCCGGCTAAATGCATATATTTTGCTCACCAAATTACCTTGTAAGCACTTTCTTAATGTTTATACCCATATACTAATGCTACTCTCACTTCTAACTAGAGAAGGCTCTCTTTTCAGATAGTGATGACCACTGGGATGACTCAAAAGTCACCAAAAGGCTAAGAAATGACAGTGGAGTATTCAGCACTGAGACATCTCTACCATACCTTCCAAGATTCCAGGTCCATTGCAGAAGAGGTGACAGAAAGAATTTAAGAGCCAAAGGAAGGGTAGGACTGCTTACAATGCAATCTTCCAGAAACAAAATGGCCTGGATATCCATGACCTTGCAGTGCCTGAAACCACTTACACAGATCTTCATAATAGGAGAAAAAAAATGGTATCAAACTACAAGACAGACTAATTGAGAGGGGGAGGAGATATGATGAACAGTGGATTTGTGAGGGGGAAGGTGGGGGTGGGGAAGGAATGATCACAGTTCATTGTCTATAATTACAGAAGCTGTCAATAAAAATGTTAAAAACAGGGCTGGAGGGATGGCTTAGCAGTGAAGGCACTTTTCTGCAAAGCCAAAGGACCAGGTTCAATTCCCCAGGACCCAAGTTGACCAAATGCACAAGGTGACACATGCGTATAGAGTTAGTTTGAGTGGCTGGAGGCCCTAGCATGCCCATTCTCTACCCCCCACCTTCTCTCACTCTCTCAAACAAATAAAAATAAAATAAATATTTTTTTAAAAAGTTAAGACACATATTGAGCTCAGAGTGGTAGCTTGCATCTATAACCAAGAAGGGAGGAACTAAAATAGAAAGATCTTACTGAGTTTGAGATCAATTAGGGCAACAAAGTGAGTTCCAGGTCAGCCTGTTTCCACCAGACCCCACCAACAAGAATTCTGTTTTAACTACCAACTGTTAAAAATAACATTGAAAGCCGGGCGTGGTGGCGCACACCTTTAATCCCAGCACTCGGGAGGCAGAGGTAGGAGGATCGCCATGAGTTCAAGGCCACCCTGAGACTCCATAGTGAATTCCAGGTCAGCCTGGGCTAGAGTGAGACCCTACCTTGAAAAAAAATAAAAATAAATAAAAAAATAGTAACATTGAGAGCTGAAGAAATGTCTCCACAGTGAAGGCACTTGCCTACAAAGCCTAGTGACCCAGGCTCAATTCCCCAGTACCCACATAAAGCCAGACTGGGCTGGAGAGATGGCTTAGTGGTTAAGCGCTTGCCTATGAAGCCTAAGGACCCCAGGTTCAAGGCTCAATTCCCCAGGACCCACGTTAGCCAGATGCACAAGGGGGAGCACGCATATGGAGCTTGTTTGAAGCAGCTGGAGGCCCTGGCGCGCCCATTCTCTCCCTCTCTCCCTCTCCCTCTCTCTCTGTCTATCTGCCTTTCTCACTCTGTCTCTCTCTCTCAAATAAATAAATAAATAAATAATGAACAAAAAAAAAGCCAAATTCACAAAGTTGCGCATGCATCAGGAGTTCATTTGCAGCAGCTCAAGGCCCTGGTGGCCCATCCTCTATCTGTCTCTGTCTGCTTGCAAATAAATAAATAAAAACTTTAAAAAATGTAACACTGAAAGCCGGGCATGGTGGTACACACCTTTAATCCCAGCCCTTGGGAGGCAGAGAACAGGTGGTTTGCCTGAGTTGGGGGCCAGCCTGAGAGTATATAGTGAATTCCAGGTCAGCCTGAGTGAGACCCTACCTCGAAAAACAAAACAAAACAAACCAGTAACACTGAGGGCTGGAGAAATTGCTCGGTGGTTAAGGTGCTTGACTACAAAGTCTCTCTCTCTCTCTCTCCATCTCTCTGCTTGCAAATAATCTTTTTAAAAAATGAGCCACCACAATCAGCTTCACCTTTTATAGCGACGACTCCCTTTTCAACAGTAAGTACCTGTTGTTTCTCACATCTTGACTTCAGCAATCTTTTCCGAGGTGTCTAAAACTGACAAGAGAAAACTCATCCCTGTTCCTAAAATGAATGACATGTATATAATTATACTTTACCTAAACATATTAATAACTAAAAATTATTGTGCTCAAGACACCCATCAGAAAAATTCATTTTAAAACTACTGAGATTCCATTTTACCCACTGAGAACGGCTACCATATAGAAAACACGTTGGTCAGGATGCAGGGGAACGAGGAACCCTTAATCACTGTTTGTGAGAGTACAGACTGGTCCAAACTCTATGAAAACCAGTGTGGAGGCTTCAAAATGAAAAACAGATCTATTGCATATTTCCCAGCTGACCCACTTGATCATAAACCCAAACAACTCTACATTGTACTAGAGATACCTGTACATCCAAGTTTATTGTAATCCTTTTTAAACATTTTTTTAAATTATTTATTTATTTATTTGAGAGCGACAGACACAGAAAGACAGATAGAGGGAGAGAGAGAGAATGGGCGCGCCAGGGCTTCCAGCCTCTGCAAACGAACTCCAGACGCGTGCGCCCCCTTGTGCATCTGGCTAACGTGGGTCCTGGGGAACCGAGCCTCGAACCGGGGTCCTTAGGCTTCACAGGCAAGCGCTTAACCACTAAGCCATCTCTCCAGCCCTGTAACCCTTTTTATAAGGAAATGGATTCAGACTAGATGAATGAGTGGATGGTGAAAATGGTACATATACACAATGTAATGTTGCCCAGAAAAAAAAAAATCACGAAATCTGCAGGAAAATGAGTACAGCTGGAAAACATGAAGTGAGGTAACCCAGGCTCAGAAAGAAATATTGTATATTCTCTCTCATATGATCAATCTAGTTCTTAGAAAGGGATCCATGAGATGGAAAGAAAAGGCTTTAAGGAAGGTGGCTTGGGGGGAGGGAGGGGGAGGGGGGGGAATATGTGAAGACATAGCTCAGTGGCAGAGCTAGCACATTGAGGCCCTAGATGAAATGCCCAGTACCATAAAACACCACCTTTTTAAAATTAAGCTTGGAGAGAGCCCCAGCACACCTAAGATATGAAAGGAGAAGTCATGGGGCAGTGGTATAGTAGGGAAAGAGGAGATGGGACAAGGAAGGGGGGATTGATTATATCTGAACTGAGCATGTAGTCATTATTGCCTCAACACTGTATTTATGTATTGTTTACATTACATCAGATATTATAGGTAAGTTTATGGAACTCTGGGTACTAAGTACTTGTATCATTTAAAAGATTTCTAAGCCGGGCGTGGTGGCGCACGCCTTTAATCCCAGCACTCGGTAGGAGGATCGCCATGAGTTCGAGGCCACCCTGAGATTACATGGTGAATTCCAGGTCAGCCTGGGCTAGAGTGAAACCCAACCTCAAAAAAACAAAAATAAAAGATTTCTATAGGATGAACCAGGCATGGTTGTGCACACCTTTAATCCCAGCACTCAGAAGGCAGAGATAGGAGGATCACTGTGAATTCAAGTGAATTCCAGGTCAGCCTGAGCTACAGTGAAACCCTATCTCAGAAAAAAAGAAAAAGAAAAAGAAAAAGAAAAAGAAAAAGAAAAAGAAAAAGAAAAAGAAAAAGAAAAAGAAAAAGAAAAGAAAAAGAAAAAGATTCCCATAGGGCTGGAGGGATGGCTGTTTGGTTAAGGCGCTTGCCCGCAAAGCCTAAAGACCCAGGTGTGAGTCCGCAGTACCCACAAGGTGGTGCATGCATCTGACATTTGTTTGCAGGGGCCAAGAGGCACTGACATGCCAATTCTGCCTGAATCTTCCTCCCCCTCCCCCCCCCTCCCCAGGAGTAAATAAATATCCCAGCACTTGGGAGGCTGAGGTAACAGGATCATCCTGAGTTCAAGGCCATCCTGAGAATACACAAAGAATTCCAGGTCAACCTGGGCCAGAGCAGACCCTACTGCAAAAAACCAAACAACAATAAAGGTGCCCAGTAAGTTGAACTCCAACATCCGAGAGGTGGTTGCTGTCTCTTAAGTCTGTACCCTAAACACACCTCACTCACCTCCCCTACCTCCGACTCTAATCTACTCTTCTGTCTCTAAACTATTGAAGTACTGTTCAAACACATGAGCGACTCTTAGAACCATTTCACCAAGCCAAGATCTAGTTATAACGGTGGTGCCTTCCTTGTTGAGTATCACAGGGAATCAAAGGCCTATGGTTACATCAATATCACCTACAAGCTAAATAAGTATCCTTGTCAAAGGACAATGATCTCACTTACTTTCAAATCTATAAAAATTAACCTGTTTTCTCACAGTATGCTTGGCTAGGAATTCTCAATGATTCTCTTATTTCACAAACCATCTAGGTCCTGCTTAAAACACTTAACTACATTTCAGGGCATACCTAAACATGCTAGGAAAACCCAGCTTCCCTCACGAGCAAATTTGGTGGAAAGCAGGTAGTGATTGTCCAATGTACAATCCAAGTCCTTACCTATAGTACATTTTGACAGTGGTACTCAAGTACTACTTCCCTACGGAGTTTTGGCAATGTCTGGAGACATTTCTGACCACAATGAAAGGTGATACTGGCATCTAGTGGGCAGAAGTCATATATATTGTTAAAACCCCACCATAGCACAGTCCTGACAACAATTAATCCAAAATATCAACAGTGCCAAGGCAGAAACACCTAAGCTAGAGGCAGGTATCATCAGGGTTTTCAGAATCATTTCTAGCTGAAGAAGCTTCATTTGGAGACTGGACGCTGCAGAGATAGTTCAGTCAGTAAAGCACTTGCAAGCATGAGGACCTGTGTTTGATCAGGTCACAGTAGCAGGCTTGTAATCTCAACTATGCTTAGGAAGCAGGAAGAAAGATCTCTGCACCTCTCTGGCTAGCCAGTCTAGCCAAATTAATGACCTCCATGCCAGTAAGAGACTCAAAAAGAAGTGAGCAGTGTACTCAAGGGTGTCCTCTGCCCTCCACACACGTGTGTGCATGCACCTGCTCATACAACATTCATACACACGTATGCATACACACATTAGACAGAAAGAGAGAGGGAGGGCAGAAGGCATCAGTGTGTGATCAGTGTTAGGAGTACTGGCTGAGACGGGTATGGTGGCACACACCTTTAATCCTAGCACTAGGGAGGCAGAGGTAGGAGAATTACTGTGAGTTCAAGACCACCCAGAGACTACATAGTAAAATTCAATATCAACCTGGGCCAGAGCGAGACCCTACCTTGAAAAAAAAAAAAAGAGAGAGAGAGACAATCTGAGGGACCTCATTCGAACCACCACACACTAAAACTTATTTCATTGCCACAATAAAGGTGAGATTTGTTATATTTAAAATAAGCTGCTAGGGGCTGGAAAGACGACTCAGCTGTAAAAGGTGCCTAATTACAAAGCCTGCTGGACAGGGCTCATATCTAATTTCTAAACCCACAGTACTAAAACTTCTTGATCTCAGGACTGTTTATCTAGAACTGTTTATCTCTTTTCAAAACTTACTGAGGGCTGAGGAGATAGCTCAGCAGCTAAAGGCACTTGCTAAGGCTGCCCACCCAGGTTCAATTCCCCAACACCCATGTTAACCCACACACAAAAAGTGCCTATGTGTATGACATTCATTTGCAGTGACAGGAGACCCTGGTGCACCTGCACATACACAAGCATGCATGTGCGCATGCGCGCATAAGTAAATATTACAAAAAAAAACTTACTGAGACCCTCAAAGAAGTTTATGTTTGTGTATTCTCTTGAGATATTTACAATAATTGTAATGATAAAGGCTTTAAAATATTAGTCAGACATGGTGGCATGTATCTTTGGGGCAAAGGTAGGAGGATTACTGTGAGTTCAAGGCCAACCTGAGACTACATAGTGACTTCCAGGTCAGCCTGAGCCAGTGAGGCCCTACCCCAAAAAACAAAACCAAAAAAGATGTTAAAAGATATACTAACGCTGAGCATGGTGGTGTAGCCTTTAATCCCAGTACCTGAGGGGCAGAGGAAGGAAGATTGCTGTGATTTCGAGGCCACCCTGAGAAGACAGCCTGAGCCAGAGGGAGACTCTACCTTGAAAAACCAGAAAGAAAAAAGAAAAAAAAGATTTACTAGTTCCTTCAGAAATAAAAGCAGGAGTTGGAGCTCTTATCTAGCATGTGTAGAGTCCTAGGTTCAATTCACTGTACTGCAAAAAACAGATAGAAATGACTTAAAAGCAAAACGCAAACAGCTGGGTTCTGGGACTCCACCTTTGAATGTACTCAGTTGTCCTCGTGAAGCACATGAGGCAAATCCACTATCCTGCAGCTATGCAGAGGGTAAAGCAAAGGGCACTTTATATGATGTTTTCTTACAAGTTCAGAAATTAGGAACCTGAAGCTGTATAGCCACGAACCTTTCACAGTGCTGGAGTACAAGCTGTTACCATATCTTGCTTGCTGATCAAGTGCATTTCCCAACAATATGCACTAACACAAAGGCCAGTTAACTACGCAACTCTTTCACACTTCATTACAGAACCCTAAATTAACACATGTTTTCTTAAAATACTAAGTTCATCAGAATAGAAAGTCTATGTAAACAATTCTGCTACACGTGAACAGACATGTCAAGGGAAAGCACCATGCACTGGAGCTGTGACTTGACTTTTCTTACAAGAAACAATTTTTAGTAGAAAGAGTGACAAGTCAGTTTTGCAGGCCTGGTACTTAGCCAACCTGGGGAAATCACTCTTCTAATCACCGAGCAAAAGAATGTGCCACAATCTCATGAGTCATCACAACATCAGGAAAATAGAAATACAAATTTAAAAGCTAATTTTTTTTGGTTTTATTTTGCTTTGTTTATTTTCCACATAGGGCCTCACCCTAGCTTAGGCAGCCCTGAAACTCACAATGTTCCTACAACTTCTGCCTCCCAAGTGCTGAGATTCAAAGCAAGGGCCACTATACCCAAACGAAATCTAATTAGTTTTGCATAAATCCAAGACAGAGAAGACCATCTTCCAATGTAAAAATATATTTTCACCTAATATTTGGCTCACATAAGTTTTGTTCCAAATACCTGAAATTCTTTTCTCAAGCACATGTCTAAACCCTATCACTTAAAACACACTTTTAGAATATACATAAAATAAGAACATTTTTAAAAAGTTAAATGTAGCAGGGCATGGTAGCACACACCTTTAATCCCAGCACTCAGGAGGCAGAGAGGCAGGAGGATGGCAGTGAGTTCAAGGCCACCCTAAGACTACATAGTGGATTCCAGGTCAGCCTGGGCTAGAGTGAAAACCTATCTTAAAAAACAAACAACAAAAAAAAGAGTTAAGTGCACCGGGTGTGGTGGTATACCATTGTGCCTTTAATCCTAGCACAGCACTTGGGAGGAAGAGGTAAGAGGACCTCTGCGTTTGAGGCCACCCTCAGACGACAGTGAGTTCCAAGACAGCCCAGGCTAGAGTGAGGACCTACCCAGCAAAACAAAACAACCAACCAACCACAATTACAACAACAAAAGACCTATAAAACACCAACACCCACCAGGCTTGGTGGCTCTCACCCTTAGTGCCAGTACTCAAGAGACTGAGGTAGAAGGATTACCCAGAGACCAAGGCCAGCCTGGGCTATACTGAGAACTTACCTTTTTAAAAAAACACACATGGGCTGGAGAGATGGCTTAGTGGTTAAGGCATTTGCCTGCAAGGCCAAAGGATCTGAGTTCAATTCTCCAGGACCCATGTAAACCAGACACACAAGGCAGCCTTTGCAGTGGCTGGAGACCCTGGTGTGCCCATTCTCTCGCCCTCTTTCTCAAATAAATAAATAAAATACATTTACACACACACACACACACACACACACACACACAATACCCAGCACCCTTCACTAAACCATGGTATCTCCTTACATAAAGTCAAATACTTATCCTACTAAAAAGTCACTGACTCGCTATTGGCAAGAGGGAAGTTTTGTGGCAAGAGGGAAGTTTTGTGGGGAGAAGGATGTAAGTACTAAAACAGGAGACAAACTCACAGTTTTTAGTTCCATCAAGATTTGTTCATCTACTCCTTCATCCAGGAAGATATCTCTCACATCATTAATAACATCTTCAATCACAGATCTATATAATTTAGGCTTTAAAAAAAAGAATAAAAGAGTTTTCAACAAGTTAAAAAGTTTTACAGGCTTTCAGATATTCAAACAAATTTAAAATACAATAGTGCTGAAACACCTTTAATCCTAGCACTCAGGAGGCAGAGGTAAGAAGATCGCTGTGAACTGAAGCCAGCCTGAGTATATACATAGTAAATTCCACGTCAGCCTGGGCTAGAATGAGACCTGACCTTTAAAACAAAACCCCCCCAAAAAAGGTCAATTTGCCAACTAACTAAAACTCATTTCAAAATACAGACCTTAAAGGAAAGGCAAGGTTATTATAATAGACATCATTTATACTCACTATCCAGAAAATGAGCCCATATTTTATTAAGACTATGTAATACAGTTCATAAACAAAAGTTCCTTATGCATATAAGGTCCGTACAATTTCCAGTTATAATTTTCTAAGCTGTAGTCAAAACAGCTAACATGATACTTAATATTTTTTTCTGGTTATGTCTGGTTCCTACTATCCCATGCTTGATTTCATCACTGTTGAATCCCAGCCAGTAATTCTTGGACTTTTTGTCCAACAGGCACCTGTCTGGCAATGACCATCAACCTAATAATGAATACTGAAATCTAAAAATCACCAAACTTGCTTTTCTCCTCGATTTGTCTGCACCTTCAAGCTATCACTAAGCTGTATACAGGCAATGTAATTTTAAACTGGTCAGATAAATCTTAAATTAACAATGTATATATAAATTTTCAAACATACTGGATATTATTGAAAATTCTGAAACCTATTACCCTAAAAACCTTTTGCTTAGAGATTGACACTTAGGTAAAAATCTGTCTTCTGGTACTGTTTAATGAATCATGTCTTAAGATTTTGCTTTTTGTATCTTAATGAGAGACAACTTGAACATTTAACCCATTCAGCAGCTGTATGGCTTAAGAAAGGTGGGTAATGCAGACTTCACAAAGCACATACAACCAGAATAATTTAACCCATTCAGCAGCAGTACAGCTGAAGGGAAATGCTGACTCCACAAAGAATAACCATACAGAATTAGCAAAACTGTTTACAATTTGTAAAGCTCTGAAAATACCATTTTTAAATAACAAGAAGCAACTTCCAAATCATTGCTTAAAAGTCTAAGCTGCATTTCAGCCAGTTTTTGTCTTTTATTAGGTTATACACTACATAATTTAGGTTTTTCCTTTCAAAAAAATACAGTATTCCCAACTTTGATACTGGTACATGAGAAGGCCTTAAGTGGCCAGTATCAAGTGAGCAAGCTTCCTTTAACACTTGGTCTCTGGAGCAAAGTTGACACATTAACTGGATCATACTGGACCAAGAAAACAGTACCACTGAAGAATTTTAATTTCTTAAGATACAGTTTGTTCTGCGACTCATTTTTCTGACATTTCCCCTACACATAAATACACAATGGACAGATGATCCCATAAGGAAGCTTCTGTCACTTTACTTCTTGGAAAACTCTTCATGCCTAAATGATGCAATCCAGGAACACGCAAATGAAACCATGGCAGCTTTAGTTCTAACATTTCTTGAACACCTGAACAAAACACTACCATACTCAAGTCCCCTGGCAACTAACATTTTATAAACAAAGCATTTAAAAAAAATGCGAGAATGATGCTGGCACCTTCCAACGGAGGAGGAGGCGCATCAAATCGTCTCATTTAAAATGAAAAATCTAAATAGTCAAAAAAAAGAGAGAGATGGCAAATCAGGCCTAATTCTCCTACCAAACAATGCAAGCAAATCCTAGGTGCAGCAGCTTTAAAAAAAAAAAAAAAAAAAAGAGGAACTTGGGTGTGTGGCAGCAGCCCCCCAGGTCGGTTGGGACTGGACTTGGGGAGCAAAGCTGCAGCGAGCTCCGCAGGCGCCCGTCTCCGGAGCACGCAGCTCCCAGCTCCCAGCCCCGCGCTCCGCAGCGCTCACTATTTAAAGCCGGATCTGGTGTTTAAATGGAGAGGCGGTGACGTAGGCCTGAAAAGCACCTTCCCATCCTGGCAGAGTCTATATTAGAGAGCGGCAATGGCTCTATATAAACAGGGCAGCCAAAGGGAGGAGGACCACAAGGCTGAGGGACGCGGAGGCCGCAGCCATGATGGATCGGGCCGCGGCGCCCCGGGACGGGCTCGGCGGTCGGGACCGGGCACCACCGTGTGGGTTTTTGTTTTCGTTGTTGTTGTTGTTGTTTTTAAGTGTCACGAGAAAAAAGGAGAGAGTTGGGTGGCCTAGTGATGCCATGGCGTTGGTGATTGAAAAGGATATGTGACTGCTTTTTGCAAACCTACGTGATCGCAAAAAAGGACAAGCGGGGAGCAGGAGGCAAATTTCCAAGGCGAAAGCGGGGACACTTTTGAGCACTGTAGGCTGGGTTTTTCTTTTTTTGTTTGTTTGTTTCGGTGCTTTTGCTAGTCGAAGATAATCTGGGGGAGGGGGGGTTGCTTCCCCTTCGCCATTTTACCCATCTGGGAGAAACCGAGATGAAATGCTTTTCAACCTTCGTCTTTTTTTTTTTTTTTTCCTCTGGTAATAGAAGGATTAAAAATAAAAAAATGGCCCCAAGTGAAGGTTCTCCAAGCACCACCACGAAGCTCTAAAGGAAGCCCCCAGCTCGCCAGCGGCCTTCCTCCGCATCCGAGGGCATGGCCGCGGGTCTTGGGGATTCGCCCAATGGCCCAGGCACGCTTTTGAGGGTTCCGCGGCCGCTCGGGAGCCGCGCCGAGCCAGGGACGGGGCCCCACTCCGGGGTCGCGGCGACTCTCGCTCGCTCGCTCGCTCGCTCGCCCGCCCGCCCTCTCTCGTCTCCCGCAGCGGCCCCGGCGCACGCCTCCCTCTTCCCCCCACCCCGCGCCACCCCCGCCGCCGGCCGTCGGCGCCCCCCTGCCCGGCCCCCTGACCCGGGCCGCCCGAGGCGGGAAGCAGCGGCCGCGCGGGCTGGCGCAGGAGGACCGAGGCCGAAAGACGCCGTCCGCCCCCGCCCCCGCCCGCGCCGCCGGCCGTTGCTTGCCGCCTCGTACGAAGCCCCCGCCGGCCACCGAACCACGTCCTTACCACGGTGTTTGTATTTGCCGAGTTCGCCATTTCCACACACAACACAAACAAGAGAAAAAAAAGAAAAAGAAAGAAAAAAAAGTGGGAGGGGAAGGAGAAACAAAAAAATTAAAAAAAAAAAAAAAGGACCTGGAGGGTTGACCCAAGTCACAGCAAGATTTGGGGCAAAAAAAAAAAAAAAAAAAAGATTTTTCAACAAAACCGATCCTGAGGGAGTAGGGGAGGAGCGGTCAGACTAGGAAAAGGGGGGGACTCTTCCGGGAGCTAAAAAAATTTTTTTTAAAAAAGCCTCGGGAATCGCCTTAAGAAAAAAAAAATACATATATATATATATATATACATATATATATAGCCACGACCCTTCAGGGGTCTGGGGGGCGTTGCCCGCTCCCCACCCCGCGCCAAGCAGGGAAACCACCACCGGCCGCCGCCCCGAGCGCCTCCGCTGCCGCCACCGGCTGCAGCTCCAGCCGCCCGGTCCGCCCGCTTCTCCCCTTTATATAGTCAGCCGACGAGCTGCGCGAGCCGCCACCGCCGCCGCCGCCGCCGCCGAGAGACAGGGCGGAGGGGAGGGCGGGGCGGAAGGGGCGGGGCCGGGGGCGGGGCCGGCGCGAGACACCGCGAGAGCCGCGTGCGCACGCGCGCCAGGGGCGGAGGCCGTCTCGCGCCTCGGCGTCACGGGCCGTGGAGGGTGCTGGGTGCGACGGCGGTCCCGAAAGCTCCGAGCGCGCCGCCCCCGCCGCCGCCGCCGCCGCCGCCGCCGGGCCAAGTCTCGCGTGATCACGTGGCCCGCACCCAGGCGGAAGTCTCCCGCGGAGGCGTGGGTACCGCCTTGCTATGCGCCCAGGGGCTCTGGAATCCGAAAGCTGCCAGGGGCCGCGGGCGTGTGTTGCGAAGCAGGGGCGGCCCTGGGAGAATGGCCGCCGCCGCCGCGGGACCGCACGTCACGTGGCGCGGCTTCCGGGGTGCCCTGGGGGGAGGGCGGGGTGGCCGCCCTGGCGCGCTGAGAGGCTCGCGACGGTTTCTAAATGCGGAGTCATCTGTGCAGTGCGGGCCCGCAGGAGGCTGGCGCCTCTTGCCCGCGCGGACCTGTGGCTCGCACGCTCGCTCGCGGTTGTGTGCGCATCCCCGTGGGGCTCCGGGGAGAGCTACGGCGTGTGCCCGCTGCGTGCACCTGGTGGGACGAGTGAACCCCAGCCTGTCGGGGCTCTTCGTGCCCGCACAGACGCCACCAAAGTTGAGCCTCTGCTGCCGCAGGTTGCTCTGACTTCTCAGAATGGTGGGAGTGACTGTGGACAACCTGGAGCACCGCACGGTGGCCAACATGCAGTGACTGTCCACGAGTGAAACACGAGCCCCTGGCACACACTCGTGGTAGTACCATTCGGGAGTTTGACCTGCGCCCCTCAAGCAAATCCTGTCTTGGTTTCCGCGCAGAACAGAAGGCAGAATTCACAGTACCTAACTTTCCTGATCCTAGGGATTTGGGCAGACCTCGAAAGTTGTAATCTGCATGTGTGGAGTTTATTCAAAAGCAAAGCTTTTTTTTTTTTTCCCTCAGGTCTGTGGTCCTAGACAATGAGTGTTTGTTTTTTTTTTGGTTTTTGTTTTGTTTTTTGGGTTTTTTTGAGGCAGAGTCTCATTCTAGCTCAGGCTGACCTGGAATTCACTATGTAATCTCAGGCTGGCCTCTAACTCATGGTGATCCTCCTACTTCTGCCTCCAAAGTGCTGGGATTAAAGGTGCGTGCCACCATGCCCGGCCTCTTTTTTTGTTTTTTTAAATTGCTTATTAGAGCTAGAGAGGAGTGGGGTAGAGAGAGAGAATTGGCACGTCAGTGCAAATGAACTCCACATGCATGCGCCACCTTGTGCCTCGGGTTTACGTGGGTATTGGGGAATTGAACCTGGGTTCTTTGGCTTTGCAGGCAAGCTCCTTAATTACTAAGCCATCTCTCCTGATTCTCCCTCCCCGCTCCCCCGCGAGGTAGGGCCTCAGTGTGGTTCATTTGACCTGGAGTTCACTATGTAGTCTCGGGGTGGCCTTGAACCCACAGTGATCCTACTACCTCTGCCTCCCAAGTGCTGGGATTCAATGCGTGAGTCACCACCTCACCGGGCTTTTGCTTTGCTTTTGAATAAACTACTACTTCAAAAACCAAAAAAAAAAAAAAAAAAAAAGCCCAAGGTGATTTACAGTACAGGAGAGGAGCTGCAATACAGATCATGACCTTGAAACAATTCAAAAAAAAAAAAAAAAAACTAGTGTTAGTCTTAGCCAGCACAAAAGACGATACAATACAGAACATAACCAATGCAAACGTCTATTATAGTGCAGGACTGAATTTTGGAGGCTGGCATCTAAATTTCCTTATCCTAATTTCCATCTCACCCGCCAAGATCATCAGGAGCCTCTGCAATTGAGCCAATATAAATCTTTGCTCCCCTTTTAAGTTTTCTCTGGGAACAGCAATGCAAAAATAATTAATACTGGGTGCTTCCAGAAGGGATTAACATTTGAATTAGTACACTACATAGCTCTCACAAATTTGAGTGGGCATCTTCCTCCTCATTGATGGCCTGAATGGAATAAGAGGACAGAATAAGGGTGAACTCAGTCCCTCCCCCCCGAGCTGGAACCTCTGTCTTCTGCCTAGGACATCAGAACTGGGGATTTGCAACACAATGTCCTCAAGGTCTGCCTCCTATTAAGATTCTTAGGAGCTGGGTGTGGTGGTGCACACCTTTCATCCCAGCACTTGTGAGGCAGAGGTAGGAGGATTGCCCTGAGTCTGAGGCCGCTTTGAGACTACGTTGTTAATCCCAGGTGGGCCTGGGCCAGAGTGAGACCCTATCCCCCACCAAAAAAAAAAAAAAAGTCTTAGGCCTGCAGATTTGAGACAAATCCGATACCTTTTTAAAAAAAAAATTATGTATTTATTTGAGAGAGCAAGAGAGGGAAAGACAGAGAGAGAGAATGGGCCTCCAAGGCACTGCAAACTCCAGACACGTGTGCCCTCCTCCCCTTCCTCCTGGCATCTGGTTTAAATGGGCCCTGGGGAATCAAACTGAGTTCCTTTGGCTTTGTAGGCAAAGGCCTTAACCGCTAAGCCATCCCTCCAGCCCAAATCTGATCCCTTTGGTTGCTGAGACTTTCAGACCTCTGGTCTCACCTGAATTACAACACTGCATTCCTGGCCCTCCAACTGGCTGGTGGCTGATCCCTGCATTTCTCAGCCTGCATAATGATGTGTGTCAGTTCTCATTATCTATCTCCTATGGGTTTTGTTTCTCTGTTGAACTCCAATACACCTTCCTTGCCTGTTTCCAGTATGTGGTGGTCAGCAGTTTTTTGTTTGTTTTTTTTAAACCAGTAATGGTGGCACACACCTTTAATCCCAGCACTTGGGAGGCAGAGGCAGGTGGATTGCCATGATTTCAAGACTCCCCTGAGACTACATAGTGAATTCCAGGTCAGCCTGGGCTAGAGTGAGACCCTGCCTCGAAAAAACAACAAAAAAAAAAAAATAGTTTTTTAAATATTATTTATTGGGAAGAGAGATATAGAGATAGAAAATGGGCGCTCCAGGGCCTGTAGCCACTGCAAACGAACTCCAGAAGCATGCATGTGGGTACTAGGGAATCAAACCTCGCTCCTTACGCTTTGCAGGCAAGCACCTCAACTGCTAAGCCATCTCTCCAGCCCCATTAAAAAGTTTAAAAGGTTGGGCATGGTGGCACACACCTTTAATTCCAGCACTTGGGAGGCAAAGGTGGAAGGATCACTGTGAGTTTGAGCCACCCTGAGATTACACAGTGAATTCCAGGTCAGCCTGAGCTAGAGAGAGACCCTACCTTGAAAAAAATGTTTAAGTGGGTAGGGGATATGATGGAGAATGGAATTTCAAAGGGGAAAGTGGGGGGGGGGGCATTACCATGGGATATTTTTTTATAATCATGGAAATTGTTAATAAAAAAATTGAAAAGAAGCCGGGCGTGGTGGCGCACGCCTTTAATCCCAGCACTCGGGAGGCAGAGGTAGGAGGATCGCTGTGAGTTCGAGGCCACCCTGAGACTCCATAGTGAATTCCAGGTCAGCCTGGGCTAGAGTGAGACCCTACCTCGAAAAACCAAAAAAAAAAAAAAAAAATTGAAAAGAAAAAAAAGTTTAAAAATAAGGCCACTGAATCATTATTTTACCATCAATAATGGTTCAGTACCTGAGAGTTTATCTTCTAGTTACTACTTGGTGGGAATTGCCAAGAAGGCCTGGTATTTTGCTATAACTGTAATCACTAATAAACGCTGTTTAATTACATGGTTTTCCTAATTTCCAGGCTAGGAAGATTGCATAAATGCTGAGGACTGGTCTTCAATAAGAGTGTCTATGAGCCAGGTATGGTGGTACACATCTTTAATCCCAACACTTGGGAGGTCGAGGTAAGAGGATCTATGTCAGTTCAAGGCCAGCCTGACACTACAGAGTGAATTTCAGATCAGCCTGGACTACAGCAAGACCCTATCTCAAAAACACAAAAGCAGTGGAAACATGGGTACGCTGTAAGCCTGTAAAGGCTAAGGACCCTGATTTGATTCCCCAGTACCCACTTAAAGCCAGACATACAAGATGGTGCATGCATCTGGAATTTATTTGCAGTGGCTAGAGGCCCTGGCCCAGTCTCTTTCTCTCTCATAAATAATTTTTTGTTTGTTTGAGGTAGAGCCTTGCTCTAGCCCAGGCTGACCTAGAATTCACTATATATCCTCAGGATGGCCTCAAACTCACAGTGATCCTTCTACCTCTGCTTCCTGAGTGCTGACATGAAAGGTGTGCACCACCACAGCCAACTAAAATAATTTTTTTAAATTTTCTTTACTGATTAATTTGCAAGCAGAGATGGGAGGGGGGATGGGCCATGCCAGGGCCTTTTGATACAGCAAACACATTCCAGAATCCTGAACCACTTTGTACATCTACATGGGTACTGGGGAATTGATCCCCCCTCACCCCTTAAGGCTCTGCAAACAAGTGCCTTTTAACCACTGAGCCATCTCTCCAGCCCCTATTTTTAAAATATCAAAAAGTAAAAATAAGTAAATAAATAAGGGCTGGAGAGATGCTCAGCAGTTATGGCACTTGGCTGCAAAGCCTAATGATCCAGTTTCGACTCCCCAGGACCTATGTAAAGCCAAATGCACTACACGGTGCATGCACTTGGAGTTCATTTTCAGTTGCCTGGAGGCCAGGAGTGCCCATTCTCTCTGTCTCTCATCTCTCTCTCTCTTTCTTTTTCCCTCTCTCTCTCTCTGCAAATAAATATTTTACAAAAAAAAAAAAAAAATAGCTGGGCATGGTGGTGCACACCTTTAATCCCAGCACTTGGGAGGCAGAGGTAGGAAGATCACCATGAGTTGGAGGCCAGCATGAGGCTACATAGTGAATTGCAGGTCAGCCTGGGCTAGAATGAGACCCTACCTCGAAAAACCAGAAACAAAAAGTGCCCTTGGTATAAATGTGTGTATATGTGTGTGGCTCACAGCCCTGAGGCTGTAGAGTGATTTCTGACCTGAGCAGTGCCTGCCCAGAAAGCCTCTGTCTCTGTGTTTGTTCTGTGACTCCAACACAGTGGGCAGTTCATCGCGGGCGGAGTCCGCCACCAAGCCTACTGCCCTAGACTGCGTGAAAAGGAAAACATGCTGCAGAAAGGGCTATGCTATAAGGAAATTATGATACTAAGATAACACCAGGGACATTAAAGACCCTCTGTGAATTAGGATGGGCAGCTTTTAATGTCAAGTGGCCCCCAGAGGGACCTCTGAATGTAACTAAGATTATAGGCAGAGAAAAAGAGAAAATGCAAGATTCTCTTCTTCTCCTCCCCCCTAACCCCCAGGTGGGGTTTCCCACTGGCCCAGGCTGACCTGGAATTCACTATGTTGTCTCAGAGTGGCCTTGAACTCCCAGTGATCCTCCTACCTCTATCTCCCAAGTGCTGGGATTAAAGGTGTGCACCACCACGCTCAGCCTCCTACTCCTAAAAAGTTGTAAACAGCAAGGTCAGGGCAGAGCAAGGCCCTGCAGCTCTGAGATAAATTCAAAACTCTTTCCCAAATTTAGACCAAAAAAAAAAAAAAAAATCAGAATCAGGTCAGAAGCTTCAAGGCCAGAGTCCCCCTCACCCCACACACACACCTGCCTCCAAACAGGCTCTCCAGTCAGGAGGGAGGATGAGGGGCCTGGTAATGGGTAGACCCAAGGCCATGGGGAGGGGGCAGGTACAGTGCTGTTTGGGCTGCTGGGGATTGCCAGCCCTCCACAGGCTAACCCTGGGGAAAAGACTGCACAATGGAAGGAGATACACCAAGGTGAAAGTCTGGCTGTGGGTTTATGGCAAGGCCTCTGAGCTTGATGTGGATGATTATGCTTGGGCTGTCTTTTCTCATACTAAAGTGGTTTCTGACACTATGCTAATGCCAGGGCTGCCAGTCTTGGTTCTTCAATGACTTTTGGCTGTGAGATTGTTCTATCTTGTCTCCCTTGCTCTGTGCAAACTGACAGTGGAGGTATTGGGGGAGGAGACAGGCTGCAGTGCAGATCTTTTTTGCGGGGCAAGTGTTGTGCTGTCTCACTGTTCTCCCCAGTGGCTTGGGGTCAATCAGGAAAAGTTAGAAACTGGCCAATCCCAGGCAGATACTAGAAAGCTGGGGGGACACGTGTCTTGCTTTTACATGCTATGGCTGGGACAGCTGTCCAGGACAAGAACTAATCTGGGGGCTACACATGAGCAGGCATCCGCAGTGTCACTTGGTGCTTCCCCCACAGGGCCTGGGAGTCAGAGGGGAGCTTGACACACAAGTCTCTTCCTTGAGCAGGGAGTTTGGGAGTTTAGCCCACCCCTGGGACTATCCCAGATGTCAATGCTTCCTTGGCTTCCCTGCCTTACAGAACTGAAGGGGAGGAGAGGGCTTGCAGACATGGGGAATCTCAAGGTTCTGACTCCAGAATGATGACGGGTGAGTCCCAAGGAGTTACAGACTGATGGACAAACAGATGGGAATTTCTTGTGGAAAAAAAAAAACAAAAAAAAAACTGTCTCCGGGCGTGGTGGTGCGCACCTTTAATCCCAGCACTCGGGATTTACATGAGTTGAGGCCAGACTGAGACTACAGTGAGTTCCCGGTCAGCCTGGGCTACAATGAGACCCTAACTTGAAACCACCCCCACAAAAAATAAATTGCTGTAGCTGTTTTAATTTTTTTTTTTTTTTTTTTTTTTTTTTGGTTTTTTGAGGTAGGGTCTCACTCTGGTCCAGGCTGACCTGGAATTAACTCTGTAGTCTCAGGATGGCCTTGAACTCAAGGCGATCCTCCTACCTCTGCCTCCCGAGTGCCGGGATTAAAGGCGTGCGCCACCACGCCCAGCTTGCTGTAGCTGTTTTAAAGTTTGCTTTATCTCTCAATGGTTCTATGGAACAGCAAACAGAAAACAGCTTAAAGATTTAACTTAGATTCAGAAGTACTCAATACTGAGTTTGTCAAAAAATTTCTAAAATTTCTAATAATGTTCTAGCCTGCTTTCAGACTTTTATAAAATGGGTTTCTGGGAAAGAGTTCCAAAAATCAGTAAATGATATAATCTATGTGTGTATATTGGGTAAATATTATAAATCAAGTCTGGTCTACTGTTTTATAAAAAGTTATTTCAAAGAGCTTCTTAAGGACATAAAAAAAACAAATGGTTATGTGAAAAAGTCTGGAAAGGAATATTCTGAGATATTGTCCTTCCCATAGAGACTGATTAATACATTCATAACCCCAATGAGGACTCTCAATGGTATGAGGATGAGGGGGAATATAATATATACATGTTATATATATGTACGTATGTATGTATGTGTATATATATATATATATATATATATATATATATATATAATAGAACCAACATGTGATTTGTTTATACAGTAAAAAAATATTTTGGGGGGCTGAAAAGATTTCTTAGTGGTTAATGCACTTGCCCCTGCATTCAATTCCCCAGAACCTTCATAAGCCAGATGCACAAAGTAGCACATGCATGTAGAGTTTGTTTGCAGCAGCAGCAGGCCCTAGCATGCCCATTCTCTCTCTCTCTGTCT
Source organism: Jaculus jaculus (assembly GCF_020740685.1). NCBI lineage: Eukaryota > Metazoa > Chordata > Mammalia > Rodentia > Dipodidae > Jaculus > Jaculus jaculus. Next base: position 137,002,358 of record NC_059108.1, on the reverse strand, counting down.
GCCTCTTTCTCAAATAAACAAATTAAATAAAGGTAGGGTCTTAAAAATAAATACATTTTTAAAAATTAATTTTTTAAAATATTTTATTATTTTTTTATTTGGAGGGGCAGGGCCTCCAGCCACTGCAAATGAACTCCAGGCACATGTCTCACCTTATGCATCTGGCATATGTGGGTCTTAGGGAATTGAACCTGGGTCCTTTGGCTTTATAGGCAAGTACCTTGACTGCCTAAGCCATATCTCCGGCCCAAAAACTGTTTTAGTGAAAGTTTTTATTGGTAATTATAATAAGATAAATTGGCTAAAAGGATAAACTGGAAAAGCAACCTTAAATGTTGGAAATGTTTGACTAAAAAAAGAAACTGTCTCTATCACACCTTCTAAGACTCAGGGTCCACTGCAGAAGAGGTGGGGGAAAGAATGTAAGAGCCAAAGGAAGGGTAGGACTCCTTACAACGTGCTCCTCCAGACACAAAATGGCCTGGATATCCATGACCTCACAGTGCCTGACACTACCTACACAAGACCATCTTAATAGGAGGAAAAGATGACATCAAAATAAAAGAGAGACTGAGACGGGGAAGGGGTATGATGGAAAGTGCAGTTGCAAAGGGGAAAGTAGGGGGTAGGGAATTACCATGGTTTATTGTCTATAATTATGAACGTTGTCAATAAAAAGAAATTTAAACAAATAAAAAAGATGTTAGAGTGGTTACATAGATTGCGGGTTAAAAGTATGTAGATAAAAGTATGAATAAGTTTTTGCTTTTTTTTTTTTTGAGGTAGGGTCTCACTCTAGCCCGGGCTGACCTGGAATTCACTGTGTAGTCTCAGGGTGGCCTTGAACTCTCAGTGATCCTCCTACCTCTGCCTCCCGAGTGCTGGGATTAAAGGCATGCACCACCACGCCCAGTTATGAATAAGTTTTAACAGAAGGTTTAAAGACAAAATAGATACAGAGTCATAAAATACTTGATCAGGCCAGGAGTGATGGCGTATGCCTTTAATTCTAGCACTTGGGAGGCAGAGGTAGGAGGATTGCCATAAATTCAAGGCTAGCCTGAGACTACATAGTGAATTCCAGGTCAGCCTGGACTAGAGTGAGACTATACCTTGAAAAACCAAATAAAATAAAAAATTTTTTGTCTCAATTCTGATATCATAAATTCATTGCTTATAGATATATTCATCTTTAAGACATGTTCCCTGCTCTATGAAACAACCTCATGGTCAAATGATCTTCATTGAAGAGAAATGATCTTAAATTCTGCTTCCAGCTTTTTGGGGGGTAATTGGTACCTACAAAGGTCTACAGACTAGCCAAAGATGTTTGCAAACACAGATACCAATATTTTATACTGTCTTGTCTTTTCCTGACATACAATTTCTAGATCAAATCAATTGATTAAAGTTGCTGGTAAAACATTGTTTCCACGCCTGCTAACATGTTCTGCCTGTACTTATAACTGACAAATATTTAAAGGATAAAATGTATATGCTTTCTAATGCTGGTATTAAAGGAATGTGCCACCACACCTGGCCTTGTTGAGTAATTTGAGTAACTGCTTTCTCTGTTTAAAAAGCTTCACGTTCACATTTTGAACAGTAACCAAATTTGCCAAAAAGTCACTACTTACTTTCTAGTGTGATTCTTTTTTATTTTTCCTTCTTTTTTCTTTTTCTTTTTCTTTTTTTTTTTTTTTCAGGTAGGGTCTCTCTCTAGTCCAGGCTGACCTGGAATTCACTATTTAGCCTCAGAATGGCCTTGAACTCATGGTGATCCTCCTACCTCTGCCTCCCCAGTGCTGGGATTAAAGGCGTGCACCACCACACATGGTGAGATTCTTTTCTCGTGTTTTTCGTAGTAGAGTTTCACTCTAGCCCAGGCTGACCTGGAATTCACTATGTAGTCTCAGGGTGGCCTCAAACTCACAGCAATCCTCCTACTTTAGTCTCATGAGTACTGGGACTAAAGATCTAGTGAGAGCCTTTTATTTTATTTTATTTTATTTTTGGTAAACAACAATATTGGTGTACAGAAAATGAAAGGATATGTTCTATGTCTAGATCTTGTTGAGTGTTGGAATAGGGCCAACATCAGGAAAGTAGGACATGATTCTGACTCAGATGAGAAGGGAAATACCATGGAAGTTCTTCAGAATATACAATACTCAGTCAAGACATGGCCAGCCCAAGACATTTGTCTCTCTCCTAAAAGGGACCAATAATTTCTGTATGCTCATTGGTAATGAGGAAAATCTTACAAATGTATATTTCCATCTGTAGAATTTAAATAAAAGCAATTCCAAGTTTGAGATAAAATATGTATTACACTCTAAATTCATACATTTTCCAGCAGCTTTTGTGAAGCTAAGTCATTTGGGTAAATGATTTTTCCATTCCTACATTCATTGAAGACCATCATTTGGTGTCCTGGAATGACTCAGATAGTTTAAAACTAGATTATTTACATAGAACTCTAGGAAAGATATATATTTGCTCATTTTCTAAATGTAAAATGTACCACTGTTCCTCAGTAACCCTTTTTATTTTTCATTTTTATTTATTTACTTTTTTAGTTTTTCAAGGTAGGGTCTTGTTCTAGTCCAGGCTGACCTGGAATTCACAATGTAGTCTCAGTGTGGTCTAGAACTCACGGTGATCCTCCTACCCCAGCCTCGGCCTCCTGAGTGCTGGGATTAAAGGCGTGTGCCACACCCAGCCCTAGGGAAGTCTTTTTAGTTTTCAAAATTCTTTAATAAAATTTATAAAAATGCAACTTTGAGAAGAGCCTGAATTGGTTTCCTTTTCAACTCTCCCCAGAAGACAAACTTATCAACACCACACACATATACACTCAAGGCTACAGTGACACTCACTGCACTGGACCACGTTAGGTTAAAATGCAGAAAAATCAACACAATTCTCACAATTGATTGCAGACATGATTTTTTCTTCCCCAAACAGCTGACAGTAAAGCAATTTCAATGTAATTCTTTCCAGTGTCTGTCAAAACGTTGACATTTGCATTTTGAATTAAAAGACAAAAAAAAAGTAAAATCAAGGCCCTCCCCCCCACCTCACCCTTACTTAACATCCATGACAGTGTTTTCTGTGTGTTTCTACAATTTCCAATATTCTCAGGTTCCTATACACAATTGAAATTCAGCAATTTGTGTCCAAATCAGCCAGCATTTCCAGTGGACGCCATCAAAGGCAAGCGCTTAGGAGTTCTGGGCTTCAGCTACGCGTGGACAAAGATCCCAGCTACAAAATATGCTGAGATGCTTCTGTTGTTCTAGAATTCTCAGGGACTGAGGCCAAGCAACCTGCACCACTCAGCATCCGCTTGCTACCGAGCTAGACTCAGCGACTTGCTCTCCTGTCTCCACGTGTAGCACGCTTGGCACTCTTCTAAGTCTCAGAGGAACGAGGATCCAAGTGGTATCTGAAACTCACATTTTCCGCTCAAGGGCCCCTGTGTAGAACATCCCACGATGGCATTCACCTAAGAAACCATCACTCAGAACGAGGAGTGCATAGGGTCCACTTCATGTGAGTACTCAGAGGAGAAGGGAAATACCACGGAAGTTCTTCAGAACATACAATATTCAGTCAAGACATGGCCAGCCCAAGACATTTGCCTCTCTCCTAAAAGGAACCAATAATTTCTATGTCAACAAACTCCCCGCCGGGGCAGAACGATAGACTTTAGGAGTGTCAGTGGATATTAGAATCCAGAACACCAATGCAACGATGGAGGAAAGGTATACAATTTCAGCAGACCTCTGGGAGTTTGAGGCCACTCTGGGACTATAGAGAGTTCTATGTCAGCCTGGACTAGAGTGAGACCCACTTTGAAAACAAAACAAAAAAATTAAGAGGGGCTGGGGATGTAACTCAGTGGCAGAGCATTTGTGTCAGTCCCTAGCACCAAAACATAAAACTGAAAATACCACTTTACATACATCACACAACAGAACTGGAACAGACTCCTTGCCTTCCTTTTACGTATGAAGGGAAACGCCATTGAAGGAAATTTGCAGGTTGCTAGTTGAACCTTCTGGGGCTGAAGCTGTTTTGAAATAAAAGTTCAGACTAGGGATGTAGCTCAGTGGTAGAGGCCCCAGCTCAACCGTCAGCCGCAGGGGGAGGGGAGGCAAGAGCACAGTGACTAAGTGGGACTGCTATCTGAATTGTGTCTCAGTCTCTCTCCTAGAAATTCAAGGAAGGAGCAGGAAAATCACCGGCCGCTTTCGGTAATTCTTTTTAAAAAAAAAATATATATATATATTAATATTATATTAATTAATTAATATTATATATGTGTGTTTTTTATTAACAACTTCCATGATTATAAATAATATCTCATGGTAATTCCCTCCCTCCCCCCACTTTCCCCTTTGAAACTCCATTCTCCATCATATCCCCTTCCCCTCTCAATCAGTCTCTCTTTTATTTTGATGTCATCATCTTTTCCTCCTATTATGATGGTAGTGTCAGGCACTGTGAGGTCATGGATATCCAGGCCATTTTGTGTCTGGAGGAGCACGTTGTAAGGAGTCCTACCCTTCCTTTGGCTCTTACATTCTTTCCACCACCTCTTCTGCAATAGACCCTGAGCCTCGAAAGGTATGATAGAGATATTGCAGTACTGAGCACTTCTGTCACTTCTTTCCAGCACCATGATGCCCTCTGAGTCATCCAAAGGTCACTGCTATCTGAAAAGAGAAGATTCTCTAAGCATTCGGTAATTCTTAAAGTGACAGACTTTTCAGCCTTCAAGTACAGTATGTTCCACTGTGTGAGATAAATGACAATCAATACTGTTTCTTAGCCTCAGGATGGCAAAGCATGCTTGAGCCCAGAAGAAGCATGTGGCTAGGCAAGCACAATCCCTGACCATGAGCTATTTGTGTCTGGCTTTGTAGGTGCTGCTGGGGATCTGAGCACCACTCACCAGGGTTGAGCTGCAAGCCCCGCTCCATCTCCCCAGACCCTTCTTAGCTATCTTTAACTGCTGCACAGAATTCCATAGTATAACTATTCCCTTCTTAGTCATAAGCGCCTCTCTTTCTCTTCCCCACACTCTGCCATCTCTCCAGCCCAGACTTTGAAATTTTAATGTGCCAGCCAAAATCATAAGGAAAAGTTGACCAGTTAATAAATGCTCCTGTTGTAAAATAAGTGGGATTTGAAATTCAGACAATGGTATTTTACAACTCCACAAGAACACATCAATAATCTGGCATATTTTTAATTTAGTCCTCCCTCCTGCTTGTTTTAACAAGTGATATGAGAAAAGACTGGTCATAAGAGCTGACAACCAGTTGCCTGGGGCTATATTCTGGGAGGTAATCAAGACAAAAGTACCCTATCCAGAGAAGCCCCTTTCTAGCTTACTGGCTTCTGCTACCGAATTTTAATCCAACTCACATACAAGTCCAAACATTTGTAGCTAGGATCCACATAGGAGAGAGAACATGGGGTATCTGGCTTTCTGGGCCTGAGTTACCTCACTTAGTATAATCCTTTCCAGATCCATCCATTGCCTTGCAAATTTCATTTTTCTTTACCACTGAGTAGAACTCCATTGTAAAAATGTACCACATCTTCATTATCCACTCATCATTTGAAGGACATCTAGGCTGGTTCCATTGCCTAGCTACTGTGAATACAGCAACAATAAACATGGATGAGCCAGTATCTCTAAGGTAGTGCGACCAGTCCTTAGGATATATGACTGGGAGTGATACAGCTGGTTCATATGGTAGACCTATTTTTAGTTGTCTCAGGAACCTCCGCACTGATTTCCACAATGGCTGGACCAGGATACATTCCCACCAACAGTGTAGAAGGGCTCCTCTTTTTCCCCTTCCCATTTATTGTCATTTGATTTCTTGATAATAGCCATTCTGACAGGAATGAGATGGAATCACAAAGTAGTTTTAATTTGCATTTCCCCAATGGCTAGGGATGTAGAACTTGTTTTTAGATGTTTGCATGCCATCTGGATTTCTTCTTGTGAGAGCTCTCTAGTTTCATAGCCCATTTTTTTAAAAATTTTTATTAACATTTTCCATGATTATAAAATACATCCCATGGTAATACCCAGCCCCCCACTTTCCCCTTTGAAATCCCATTCTCCATCATATCCTCTCCCATCTCAATCAGTCTCTCTTTTATTTTGATGTCATGATCTTTTCCTCCTCTTATGTTAGTCTTCTATAGGTAGTGTCAGACACTATGAGGTCATGGATATCCAGGCCATTTTATGTCTGGAGGGAGCACATTGTAAGGAGTCCTACCCTTCCTTTGGCTCTTATATTCTTTTTGCCACCTCTTCCACATTAGACTCTGAGCCTTGGAAGGTGTGATCAAGATGTTACTCAGTACTCCAGTCACTTCTTTCCAACACTATGATACCTTCTGAGTCATCCCAAGGTCACTGCCATCTGAAAAGAGAAGATTCTCTACCCAAAGTGAGAGTAGCATTAATATAAGGGTACAGATATTAAGAGAAGTGCTTATTGGGCAGTTTGATAAGCATAGTATATACATTTTTCCAGACATCAGCAGATGTTACACCCCTAGGGCTTATGACCACCCCTGTTTTAAGTTTTCAGTATCAGAGATGTGTTCCCCCCCATGGAGCGGGCCTCCAGTCCAATTGGAGGGCAGTTGGTTTCCACCATGACAGATGTGCCACTATTGTACCCATTGGCTCATTTGGCCTGGCTGGCCAATTATAAGGCTTGCAGTGTCCACTGTTGAGTACCTTTACTGGTGGTATCTCTTTCTCCCATTGAACTGCATGTAGAATGGCTTCTTCCAGCTTTCTGTCAGCTGGTCTACATGGCGGAGGTTATCAGCTCAGTTCCAGCAGGATTTCTCAGTGGCCTTGCAGCCCAAGTATGTAGAGTCTTCAGCAATAGGGTCTTACCATCTATTCCTGGTGGGAAAGCAAGGGCCTCGGCAATGGCCTATAATGTTTTGGGGGCATCAGAGACCTCCCTGGACAATTTATTTATTTTTAATATTTTTATTTATTCATTTGCAAACGAACTCTAGATGCATGCATCACTGTGCATCGGGCTTGATGTGAGTACTGGGGAATCAAATCAGGCTGTGTAGACAAGTGCCTTAGCTGCTGAGCCATCTCTCCAGCCCTAGGATAGAAATTTCCAAAATGGTTCTATGCATAGCTCTACCATTGAATGCTACTCAGTAATATAGAAGTGAGGATTATAAAATCAAAGTATCTGTCTGCTCTGAAAAATATTCCAAGATGCTATATGTTCTGCAACATCAAATACCCAGCCAAGATAAACGATTCACTTATTAATCACCCATCTGTTTAGTATGCAAACTTGCCTTTGACTTTGATAAGTAGTAAGAATAGATATAGGGGCTGGAAAGGTTGCTTAATGGTTAAGGTGCTTGCCTGTGAAGCCTAGCGACCCAGGTTCGATTCCCCAGTTCCCACGTAATTCAGATGCACATGGTACACATTAGTCTTGAGTTCATTTACAGTGGCTAAAGGCCCTGTCCATTCTCTCTCTATCTGCCTCTTTCTCCCTTTCAAATAAATAAATAAATAATATATAAACCAGACATATACTGAAGAATTATTTTAAAATAAATTTCTTAGGGCTGGAGAGATGGCATAGCAGTTAAGTGCTTGCCTGTGAAGCCTAAGGACCCCGGTTCGAGGCTCGGTTCCCCAGGTCCCACGTTAGCCAGATGCACAAGGGGGCGCACGCGTCTGGAGTTCGTTTGCAGAGGCTGGAAGCCCTGGCGCGCCCATTCTCTCTCTCTCCCTCTACCTGTCTTTCTCTCTGTGTCTGTCGCTCTCAAATAAATAAATAAAATTAAAAAATTTAAAAAAAATAAATAAATAAAATAAAGTAAAATAAATTTCTTAGCCAGGCATAGTGGTACTTGCCTTTAATCTCAGCACTCTAAGGACGCTGAGGTAAGAGGATCACAAGGGGTGTAGGGTATGTCCCTTGGCTATAAAATTGAGATTTAAACCTGGCGTGGTGGCGCATATCATTAATTCCAGTACTCAGGAGGCAGAGTTAGGAGGATCGTCGTGAGTTCAAGACCACCCTGAGACTACATAGTGAATTCCAGGTCAGCCTGGGCTAGAGTTTTACAGCTGGGAAAGAAGAAAGGCCTGAGCAAATGTTGATTGTATTGGAACTCTTGATTCTCAGCTGATGAAAGGCTTCAGTCAGACCCCACAGTGTCCCCACAATATTGCCTGTCTTAGCATCCTGCCTCACTTTCAAGCTCTATCAACCCCTATTCTTTCGCTATGGTTTTGATTAGTTACCCTATAATCAGAAGAACCACACAGTACTTGGGTGTTTTTTGTTTTTTTTTTTTTTTTTGAGGTAGAGTTTCACTCTAGCTCAGACTGACCTGGAATTCACCATGCAATTCACCTTGAACGCTTTGCAATCCTCCTACCTCTGCCTCCTGAGTGCTGGGATTAAAGGCGTGAGCCACCACACCTGGCGATTGTGGTTTTTTTTTACATTTTTGTTTTGTTTTGGTTTGGTTTGGTTTGGTTTGGTTTTTTGAGGGTCTCAGTGTAGCTAAGGCTGACCTGGAATTCACTATGTAGTCTCAGGGTGGCCTTGAACTCACGGTGATCCTCCTACCTCTGCCTCTCGAGTGCTGGGATTTAAGGCGTGTGCCACCACGCCAGGCTCTTGTGTTTTTTTTTTGTTTGTTTGTTTATTTATTTGAGAGCAACAGACAGAGAAAGAGGGAGAGAGACAGAGAGAGAGAGAGAGAGAGAAAGAGAGAGAGAGAGAGAGAGAGAGAGAGAGAGAATGGGTGCTCCAGGGCCTCCAGCCACTGCAAATGAACTCCAGATGCATGCGCCCCCCTGTGCATCTGGCTAACATGGGTTCTGGGGAATCGAGAACCTCGAACTGGGGTCCTTAGGCTTCACAGGCAAGTGCTTAACAGCTAAGCCATTTCTCCAGCCCTTGTGTGTTTTTTAATTATTCATTTATTTATGTGTATGTGTGGAAACATGGGTGTGCCAGAGTCTTTGGCAACTACAAACAAAAGCCCATCTAGCTTTATGTGGGTGCTGAACAATCAAATTTGGCTGACAGGCTTTGCAAGCAAGCTCCTTTAATCATTGAGCAATCTCCCCAGCTCCTGATCTCACACACACACACACACACACACACACACACACACACACACACACAGGGTTTGTTTGCTTGTTTGTTTGAGGTAGGGTCTCACTGACCTGGCAATCACTCTGTAATCCCAGCCTAGCCTTGAACTCATGGCAATTCCACTGCCTCTGCCTCCTGAGAGCTGGGATTAAAGGTGTGAACCACCATGCTCAGCCTTACAAACTCATTTTTCTTTTTTAGGTGTTTTGAGGTAGGGTCTCACTCTAGCCCAGGCTGACCTGGAATTCATTCTGTAGTCTCAGGGTGGCCTAAAATTTATGGTGATCCTCCTACTTCAGCCTCTCAAGTGTTGGGATTAAAGGCATGCACCACCATATCCAGCTCAATTTGGGGGGGGGGGTTCTAGGTAGGGTCTCATTCTAGCCCAGGCTGACCTGGAACTCACTATGTAGTCTCAGGGTGGCCTTGAACTCATGACAATCCTCCTACCTCTGCCTCCTGAGTGCTGGGATTAAAGGCGTGCGCCACCACGCCCGGCCAGCTCTTTTTTTTTTTTTTTTGTTGATTTTTGAGGTAGGGTCTTTCTCTGGCCCAGGTTGACCTGGAGTTCACTATGTAGTCTCCATTTTAATAAAACCTGAGTCTATGGGGCTGTACATTCAGACTATCACACATCCAATGTCACATCCGCTATGGAAAAGGATCATTTCACCACTTCTTTTTCCAGTTTGTATGTCTCTCATCTCCTTTTCTTTCTCAATTACTCTAAGCAAAACTTCTGGAACAGAAATGTTCCCGTGTAGAGCTAGCTCTACCTTGTTGTCCATCGAGGAGGGAAAGCTGTGGTCTTTCAACGCTAAGTATCTTCACTATGTTGTGATGCATAAGTGGAGGCCAAGTGTATGGGGAATCTCTGTACTTTCTGCTCAGTTTCCCTGTGAACCTAAGACTGTCTACAACTAGTCTGCTTAAACAGCAACCGATTACTGGAACACAGATCCCTGATATCTGGAGAACGATGTCCTTTGTGCCCACCATGGTTCCTGGAACAAATGCACACCAGAGGGTTGGATGATGGGTAAGTGTTCCTGTGTTAAGAGCTGAACGTGACAGAAAGTAACAGGAATTTACTATCCAAGCTTCCCTCTCCCACAAGCCTGCAAGGTGCAAAGTTTCAAAGTGATTACAGATTCTGTGCATGAGATTGTTGATCAGGTGCTTTCTCCTCTGCCACCTTCCCAAAATCTTCTCAAATGTTTTATTTTTTCAAACATTGAAAAAACTATTCACTTACGTGTGGGTCTGAGCACGTGCCACCACAGTGCTGTGTGTAGGTCAAAGCGAAATGGGAAACTGAGGCTTCCAGAACCAGCATCAGAGACTGAGAGGAGAACTAGACTGAAAGTTAGTTTTCATGCGAGCATGGACCCAGGGGAATCTTTGCTGAAGCTTGGACTCGGGTTTAGAGCTTATCTGCCTTATCTTGGACTAGTCTCATTATTGTTAATGCTCAGAGTCCAGAGTCCTGGCCTAGTGCCAGAGACCTTGACTATGAGATAGGCAAGTTTTACAGAAATAGAAAAATGGTTAATTAACTGATAGATACCTGCAGCTGTGCTACGGAGATGAAAAGAAACACACGACCATTTACAGTATGGGCTGGGAGCGGCCTTACAACAAGAAGTTACAGTGCTGGACGTAACCAGCACAAAAGACTTTGGGGCAGGGGCTTCTAAATCTCCTCACCCCAAATTCCATCTCAAAAGGACAACTTTGAGGTGTCCATGCTCTGCCTCCTTTGAGATTTCTTACTGCTGCCAAAAACCTGCCAGGCTGCAAAGGAACATGGGAGTAACCAGCCTGAACCTCAGGCTCTCTTGGCACCGTCTCCCATTGGCATACCACACGCAGATTCATCGACTGCTTTGCAGCTGGCTCTATGTGGGTGCTGGGGAATTGCACCCAGGATCCTGGGTGTGCCAGGGTCTGTTGCTACTGCAAAGAATGCCCATCCAGCTTTATATGGGGGCTGGAGAATCGAACACAGGCCAGCAAGCTTTTAAGCAAGGGCCCTTTAAGTGTGGCGCCATGTCCCCAGCTCTCAAAGACTTTTGGTAGATGAGATTCATTACAGGCTATATCCAAGATAGTGGGGAGAATCCAACAGAAACACATTTGTAGTGGCAAATTTGCTTATTCTTGTTTTTTTTTTTTTTTTTTTTTTAAGGTAGGATCTCACTCTAGCCCAGGCTGACCTGGAATTTACTATGTAGTCTCAGGGTGGCCTCGACCTCACGATGATCCTCCTACCTCTGCCTATCAAGTGCTGGGATTAAAGGTGTGTGCCAACACGCCTGGCTCTGCTTATTGTTTTGTTTTTTTTAATTTTTATTTATTTTGAGAAAGAAAGAGAGAGAAAAAGAGAGAGAGAGAGAGAGAGAGAATGGACATGCTAAGGTCTGTAGCCACTGCAAATGAACTCCAGACACATGCATTATCTTGTGCATCTGGCTTATATGGGTACTGGGTAATCAAATCTAGGTCCTTAGGCTTTGCAGGCAAGCATCTTAACAGCTGAGCCATCTCTCCAGCATAAACTCTCTTATGCTTTGGAAAAGGTTTGAAGCTGGGCTTGAGCACAAAAGGAGGTATTGACCTTTGCTAGGAATAAGGTGCTTCTGGTTACCATAAAAGAATAGAGAACAAAAGAAAGAGATGATGTTAGGAATGTGTAGCTAGGTTGACAGTTTGGTGGTAGGGGCAAAGGAAGTTCCTTTAGTTTGCTTTCATTTTTACTACAAAATGAAAAGGATTGTTATCATTTGAAAGTTCATTGTTAGCAGTGGGAAGGGATCTTTGAACATTTGAACATCTGGATTTCCATAATTAAATCCAGCAGGCTTTGCAAGTATGCACTTTTAACTATGGAGCCAAAAAGAGTCCAGTGGGGGGGGACGGACAGAGAGAAAACTGTAATTATTGGTCAAATAGATGACCACAGGAGTGGTCAGATGAGATTAAAGAAAAAAAAAAAACCCAGAGTTCAGAATGTCGAGGAAATAACTGTTCTCACCATGCATTTGATGGTCCATTAGGAAGGGTAACCAGCCAGGCATAATGTTGTACAACAACAAAACAACAGCCGGGCGGGGTGGCGCACGCCTTTAATCCCAGCACGCGGGAGGCAGAGCCGTGAGTTTGAGGCCACTCTGAGACTACATAGAGAATTCCAGCTCAGCCGGGGCTACGCACAGTGAGACCCTACCTCAAAAACAAAACAAAACAAACAAAAACCCCACGAAGAATGGTAACCAAAGAAGCTTCCAACAGCAAAGGAAGCAATCACCACAGCAGAGAGTTGACAGGATATGAAAAGATCTCTGCCAACTACATGCCAAACAGGGGATTAATCTCTAGACTATATTAAAAACTGCCAAATGTAAGCACCAGAAAGTCAAATCGTATAATGGGTAAATGTGGTGATGAATGTAATAGTTTTCAAAAAAAAAACCATACAAATAGCCCAAATATATTTTATTTATTTATTTGAGAGGAGAGAGAAAAGAATGGGTGTGGCAAGGCCTCCAGCTATTGCTAATGAACTCCAGACACATGTGCCACCTTGTGCATCTGGCTTACATGGGTCCTGGGGAATCAAAACCTGGGTCCTTTGGGTTTGCAGATAAGCACCTAAATAGCTAAGTCATCTCTCCAGCCCTGAAATGTATTTTAAAATGTGTCCAACGTCCTTAGCCATCAGGGAAATGCAAATGAAAACAGAGTTCAGTTAGTAAAGTGTTTACCTTATAAACATGAGGGCCTAAACTTGATCCCCAGAATCCATGTGAAAATGTGGTCCATAGTGGTGTACACATGGTAATTTCAGTGCAGTGGAGGTAGAGACAGGTAGATCCCTTGACTTCACTGGCCAGCCAATCAGCATAATTGGTGAACTCCAAGCAATCATAGGCCCTGTGTCAAAAAAAAAAAAAAAAAAGTAGGCTGGGCACGATGGCTCACACGTATTGTCCCAGCACTCCTGAGGTTGAGGTAGGAGGACGGCAGTGAGTCCAAGGCCAGTCTGGGCTAGTGTGAGAGCCTACCTCAAAACAAAACAAAAAGGTAAGAAGGTAGGTGGAATACCTGAGGTTAACAGCTGAGGTTTTCTTGATGTCTGTATGTACAAGCACATACAGGAGCATGCACCTAGACAAAGTTGTGTGCATGCACACACACATGTGCACACACACACATTTTTAAAAATGCACACACCTCTAATCCAGCACTTGGGAGGCAGAGGTAGGAGGATTGCCATGAGTTTGAGACCAGCCTGACACTACATAGTGTAAAGTAAAAAAGAGACTGATTGAGATGGGGAGGAGATATGATGGAGAATGGAGTTTCAAAGGGTAAAATGGGAGGAGGGAGGGTATTACCATGGGATATTTTCTATAATCATGGAAGTTGTTAATAAAAATTTGAAAAAAAAAAAAAGGTGGAGGTGGAGAGATGGTTCAGCAGTTAAGGCACTTGACTGCAATACCTGATGACCTGGGTTTGATTCCGCAGTACCTACATGAAGCCCAATGCACAAAGTGGGTGGCTTTGGGAACACTGGGGAAGAGAGGGTGTAGAGAACGGTAGAGCCAGAAGGTGAGGGGTGCTGTGGAACACGGTCTTTGGACATTACATGGCCGTTTGCATTCATGACCTCACAGAGACTACTGTTTCCTGCATAGACCTGTGAAGGGTTAATGCCACTGAGCAAACTGACCTTGTGGAAATAAAGAAAATTCCTGTGGACCATAAAAGCCCCTGCACCATACCATGATAAGGACCACATGCTACAGAGATATCACTTCCCTAAAAAACAGGCCCATATTCAAAGATAGCCACTTCCGACCTCAAGAGTCATCGTTATCAGGCTGGCCCACCAAGGAAAAAAAGGAGATCCTGTTCTCCTTCCCATTTGCTCTCTATTCCTGACCCAACCAGGAGATAGACAAGCTCAGCAGGTGGTGACCATCGCCGTTCTTCACCTTCACTCCCCAAGATAAACTCGGCAGGCAGAACTGCCAAACGTTCTTTTAGCTTTAGCCCCATTCCTGCTCCCACCACCCCTGGCCCTTTAAAAAATCCTGTTTTGCCACAAAGGCTGCGGTTCTCAACCTGTTGCTCTCAGAAAGGCCAGTCCACTGCTGGTGAAGGTTGCTTTCCATCTTTCCTTTATTTTTCATGTCGCTCTAGTCAATCCCATGCACCAACAACCTGCACAAGATTGGACCCATGTGCTTTCCATTATGGATGGCAAAGGCGTTCATGAGGTCTCTCTCTCTCCCTCACTAACATCAGCAGGCATGATTGCTGGGGGAGGAGAAGACATTTTCTTCCCTGGTAAATTGCTGGGGCTCTGGTAAATAACTTCTCACCAATCTTCATGTTTGCAACCCTAATTAAACTCAGTGGGTCATAAGAAGAAAGAAAAAAGAAAAGACATCAAAGTAGGACTAGTTGGGAAGAAGGGATTAAGCAGGAGGGAGACACAAGAAAGTAAAAAGAGGTGAGCATGATACAAATACATTATATACATGATTTAAACTTGTCAATAAATAAAATGTAAAACAGGGAAAAGATGCATCCTTTTTATGACCTTGCCTTGGAAGTCATATAGTGATTCTCTTGGTTGGATTATTCACAAAACACTCAAATTTAAGAAATAGAGAAGAAGCCGGGCGTGGTGGCGCACACCTTTAATCCCAGAATTTGGGAGGCAGAGGTAGGAGGATCGCCATGAGTTCAAGGCCACGCTGAGAATACATAGTGAATTCCAGGTCAGCCTGAGCTAGAGTGAGACCCTACCTTAAAAAAAATAAAAATAAAAAAAAAAACTAAGTAGAAAAGAAATCTCACTATTTGGATGTGACATAGGAGGTTCTGGAAAAACGTGGGACTGAAATCTTACTATTCCTTGCATTTTGGGGGAGGAAAATATAGCTTTCTAGAGCTCATCATTTTTGTTATTTTTACTATTCCCATCGGATACACTGATTTTTCTCCAACACTACTTACATTCACTGCTTGGCATTTTGTTTTCTTCTGAGATGACAGAGTACTTCAGATACCAGTGATTACAGGCGCCAAGAATGGGGGTGACGCACTCACAACTGTCCTGCAGGGGGCAGACTAGCACAGCCCGGGCCTGGGACTGCGCCCTCCGAATCACCAGTTCTACCGCCTTTATTATTCTTGGACGAATTAATTAACCTCTCTGCATTCTTGGATTGCTTTACCTACAAAACGAGGGCAGCAACAGTGCCCACGCTGTGAGGATTGTGGACGTAGATGACGGTATGGAGGAGGGGGAGACGCTGCCGTTACTGTCAGGTGATGTAGAGGGAAGCACCCTGAACTAGCAAAGGACTTAACAGATTAAATGTTAAATATGTGCAGTTGATAAAAAGATTTTCAGGGCTGGAGAGACGGCATAGCGGTTAAACGCTTGCCTATGAAGCCTAAGAGCCCAGGTTCAAGGCTCAGTTCCCCAGGACCCACATAAGCCAGATGCCCAAGGGAGCACACACATCTGAAGTTCGTTTGCAGTGGCGGGAGGCCCTGATATGCCCACTCTCTGTCTGTCTGTCTGTCTCTCTCTGCCTCTTTGTCTGTAGCTCTCAAATAAATAAAAATAAAAAAAATTAAAAAAAGATTTTCATCAAGAAGTATGTAGTTTTTGCGTGTGTATAGTGTGTGTATGTGCACGTGCCCATGCACATGAGTATATGTACACAGCAAGGTTGGTGTTGGGTATCTTTCTCAGTTGTTTTCCACTTTATATAATGAGGCAATGTGTTGCTGGAACAAAACACTCGACCTAAAGCAGCTGATGGGAGGAAAGGTTTGGTTTAGGCTGACAGTCTCATGATGGCGGGAAAAATATGGTAGCGCAGAGGCCAGACAACACTTCCTTGCCACAGTAGCTGGAAAACAGCAGCAGTTGAGTGAGACAAGCTACACTGGGTTTTCCCTTCACTTTTAGGTATTGCAATCGTTTATTGATTGGTGCCATTTAAAATTCAAAACTTGGGGGGCTAGAGAGATGGCTTAGCCTGCAAAGCCAAAGGACCGCTTCAGTTCCCAGGACCCATATAAAGCTAGGCGCACAAGGTGGCACATACATATGGAGTTCCTTTGCAGCGACTAGAGGGCCTGGCACGTCAGTTCTCTCTCTCTCTCATACAAAGCGCTCGTGCATGCATGCAAACACATACACACATTGTTTTTATAAATAAAAATTATACATTCACACATACATATATCTCAAAACTCAGCAGGGTGTGGTGGAACAGACCTTCAATCATTTGGAGGCAGAGGTAGGATTGCTGTGAGTTTGAGGCCAGCCTGGAACTACAACTGAGTGAATTTCAAATCAGCATGGGCCAGAATTAGACTCTACCTTGAAAACTAAAACAACCCCCCCCCAATGTTTTTTAAAAAGTAAAACTCAGCTGGGTATGGTGGTGCATGCCTTTAATTTCAGCACAGGTAGAGGTAGAGGCAGAGGTAGGATGATCTTTGTGAGTTTGAGGCCACCCAAAGACTATTCAGTGAATTCCAGGTCAGCCTGGGTTAGAGTGAGACCCTACCTTGAAAAAAACAAATAACAATAACAAAACCAAAACGAAAGCCCCCAAACCTCAAAGGTCACCAGCTACCCATTACATAAAGGGTAGAATGACGCAGGACAGCGGTGAAGCTCCGGTCAGGGGTGAAGAAGAAAGTGTCTACTAAGCGGCTGCCCCAGCGAGGACGGTCAGTGAATTGCTAGGAGCAGGACGGTGACATTCGATCGATGAGCTCTTTCCCGCTTTAGCTACTCACCAGCAGGGGCTAACCTTCGGTAATCGTCTGTTATATCTGCCAACTTGAAATGATTTGCGCCTTGCAGAATGGAGGGAAGAGACTAGTTTCACTGAGAGATTAAACTGAAAAATCTCTGTCCTGGTGGCGGCACCAGAGTGTAACAAGCGCTGCATTACATGTGGGCTCACACGTTCAGGGGAGAAAGCTGCCTCAGCACGCAGGATGGTTGAAGAAAATCAAAGGAGCTCGGAGGAGCTTAGAACAGACGATGAGCCCAGTTTTGACCACGGCTGCTGTGAGTTCCTGAGCACAAGGGCTGTGTCCTGCCCAGAAGATAAGAGCTCCACACCACCCCTCCCCATCCTTGGCTCTCGCATTCCCTCTGTGCCTTCTTCAGTGACCTTCTCTGAGCCTGGGGGGCGGGGGGGGGGGGCGACGTAGGTGTTCCGTTTAAGGCCATGACTCGATAGTCACTTATTCTCTGCACTTTGACTACTTGAGTCTCTGCAGTATCCACTCCCCACCAGAAAAAGAAGTTTTTCTCTGACCAGGAATGACAGCAGCTCATCTATGGGCATAAGCACCGATGTTTAGAAGGTAGGTTGAGAGGTACGATGCGTCCAGTTGGCAAAGCAACAGCAGTAGCTCCACCTATGACTTAACCTTGCCAGCCCTGGCTTACCTCCAGTCTGAACTTACTGGGCTATGATAAGTCCGCGTTCTGTTTGTGGCAGAGATCTCTTGACAGTGGGGAGCTGCTGAACTGGTCTGAGTTCTCCTGTAGTAGATGTTTGTGTTTTGTAATAAAATGTCTCTGGTCAGTATGAATTTAACAAAAACACAATTCATTGTTTTTTCTTTGCTCAAAAAGAGAAGCTTTTAAGTCTTTTTCCTTGCCTTTAATCTTTCCCCATTGTCCAAAAATATCTAGCATCTTGTTGTCAGACCAGTCTTCTAGAACACTCTATTGGCAGGATTTCCAAATGGTTTCACAGCAGTCACCAGAGTGAGTACACCCTAGGGTCAACACAAATTCTGCTACAGCTCAGCCTGCACATCAAGCTGCTTTCCTGGTGTGCACAAGCCCTTCACCCAGGACAGGCTGACCTCTTGCCAGCCCAATTCTACGCCTGCCTTTTAACTCTTAAGTGCCCTTCCTCTTGCCACAGAACCAGATTTTTAACCCCACTTCTAAGTCTAGGTCTCACCTGAAAGTTATTTTTCCTGTGAAAATGCCTAACTAGTCCACACTGATTTCCCCCCCCCCCAAATCTGGGTTTATGTTGACATCAGTAATTAGAATTAACGAACTGGCCAATTACTTGTTGAGGACTGACAATATGGCATGAGCTAAATGCAGACATATCATTTATATTAAAATTTTTTTTGTTTATTTTTATTTATTTGAGAGTGACAGACAGAGAAAGAGGCAGAGAGAGAGAGAGAAAGAGAATGGGCCAAGGCTCCAGCCACTGCAAACGAACTCCAGATGCATGCACCCCCTTGTGCATCTGGCTACCGTGGGTCCTGGGGAATTGAGCCTCGAACTGGGGTCCTTAGGATTCACAGGCAAGTGCTTAACTGCTAAGCCATCTCTCCAGCCCTCATTTACATTTTAATATTTCTTCAATACTTATCTCCAATAAAACCTCAAGGGTTGTATATTTGTCGATTTTTTTTTCTCAGAGCATCAGGCATAAAATAAAATAAATACACCTTGAATTTACTTGAATTTTATACATGAATTTAACTTGGGAAACTTCAGCAAATCCCTTATCTTGTTGGCTTATAATTCATCATATTAGCTGGAGCTGGGTGATGGGCCTTATTAACAAATACTGAGCTAGGCATGATGGCACATGCCTTTAATCCCAGCACGGGGAGGCTGAGGTAGGAGGATCACTGTGAATTCCAGGCCAGCCTGGGCTAGTGTGAGACCTTACCTCAAAACAAACAAACAAGAAACAAAAACAAAATATTGACTTATTATACTGCCTCCCCCAGTAAACACTGTAGAATGACACGTTTTTAAATTTTTTTATTAAGTTCTTTTTCATAGCTCAAAAAAGATAATTGGCAGAACTCACCAAAACATCACCTTTACAGAGACAGCCAGTGTGTAGACTTATTAGGCACATTGTTCGTGTTTAAAGTAAACTGGTTTTACATAAAAGTAACCACAATAGTGCAAGAAGTTACACTGATTGAGGGTGGATGTTGACCAAGGAGAACACAAGCCTTGGATCAGCAGAGTGGGTCACTGGATCTTGGGCTCACCCACCCCGACGCACTGAAATTCGCTGTGGACATTACAAACAGGAGGGGCACTCCCGTCACTCCTTGGCTAAAACATCGGCTCTGATTAATCTCCTGAATCTGACAAAGTTTACTCCAGGTCCTGCTGGCAAGTGCACATAAAAGGTAAATGAGCGCTGGCTGAGAGGGTCGGAGGAACTCACATCATTCTCTTCTCACTGAGCTGAGCTGAGCGTGGAGCGCGCCCGGCCCTCCCAGAGCTGCCCTAGGGCTCGCCCATCCCGAAGCACGAGCAGGCCAGCAGAGGCAGCACTGGAGGCTTCAGTCATCACAGCGGGCGAGTGTCCACAGAAAGAACTGAGGGACCTGAGACAGAATGTGGGCGTGAGGCGGACGACGCTGCAGCCTCTTCTGTCCAGATGGAACCGACCTGTTTTATCTGACTAAGAACAAGAAACTAAAAGCGTACAACTATTTTCTAACTTGCCCATGTTTCAAAAAAAAAAAAAAAAACAACTAAAAATACTTTATTTACTTGCAAACAGACAGGGAAGATGGGTGCATCTGGCTTTATGTAGGTACTGCAGAATTGAACCTAGACCCATAAGGTTTTTGCAAGCAAATGGCTTTAACTGCTGAGCCATCTCTCCAGCCCTTTATTTTTATTATTATTTTTGTTGTTGTTTTTGTTTTCCAAGGGAGGGTCTTACTCTGGCTGACCTGGAATTCAGTCTCAGGGTGGCCTTGAACTCACAGCGATCCTCCTACCTCTACCTCCTGAGTGATGGCATTAAAGTCGTGTGCCACCACGCCCGGCTCCCTTTAAAAATTCTTGAAGTACATTTTCATGTGGGGTCAGGGACTGCCCATTCCTCTCACCTGACTTTGCCATAGCTTACAGGCTACAGATTATTTGCTGTTGTTCCCCTCATTTAATTCCTGTGTTTTTTTTTTTTTTTTTGAGCCAGAGTCTCACTCTAGTCCAGACTGATCTGGAACTTACTCTGTGGCCCAGACTGGCTTTGAATTTGTGGCAATCCCCCTACCTGAGTCTCCCAAGTGCTGGGACTAAAGACATGTGCCACAAATCTCAGCCTTCCTGTAACCTTTTACATAAAAGGATATACTGATAGATCACTGACCATGCCAACACCCTACCATCCTCAAACCTCCTTATGCTTTATGTGGTATTCAGCTCCTAACAGTCACTTCGGAAACCTGGCTGTTCTTCACAATCCCACAACTGTTTCACTAGGTGACTCCAGGGGAAACTTCCAGAGCTGCAGAAGCCCAACTGATTTTCATCGCTTTTTTTTTTTTTCAAGGTAGGGTCTCACTCTACTCCAGGCTGACCTGGAATTCACCATGGAGTCTCAGGGTGGCCTTGAACTCATGGCTATCCTTCTACCTCTGCCTCCCGAGGGCTGGAATTAAAGGCATGCACCAACACGCCTGGCTTTTCATTACTTTTTGATCTTCCTTTGAAACTGGTATTTTGAAAACAACTGAAAAATAGAAGATTGCAGACTTTCCTGTATTTGTCATCTGGGCAGATGGCAAAGGGTAGAAATGTGAAACTGAAGGTAAAAGATTTCTACCAGCTGTTTCTCCAACCTTCAGAACACAAATTCTTGGTTCTTTAAAAAAAAAAATACTGTTTATTTGAGGGAGGGGGTAGGGAGGGAAAAGAGAAAAAGGCAGAGAGAATGTGAGAGTATGAATGCACCAGGGCCTCCCGACACAGTAAATTAGCTTTAGACGCTTGTGCCACTTTGTGTACCTGGCTTTATGTGGGTACTGGGGAATGGAACCCGGCTGTCAGGCTTTGTAAGCAAGTCTTTTAACTACTGAGCCACCCCTCCAGCCCCAACATCTTGGTTCTTAAGAATATGAGGAGCCATGTTGGCACACAGTATCCCTGGCAGGGACATGGAAGGATATTTTGTCCACAAAAGGACAGCTGCAGAGGTCTCCGGGAAGCAGTCCCGTGCTCTCTTGTCTGTGGAAGCTGATGTCTGTCTGGGAAAAGATGTCAGTAAGCTTAGTGTCTGTCTATGCTTGTGTCCTTTATAGATTCATGGAAACTTCAACTTTTTGCTTAACAAAGCCATCATGGCCTGCCTACCAACAACTTACTCTTTAGCAGTCATGTGCGGCCTCTGCTCCCTTCCTGAAAATAGAAGCCGGTGCTAACAAAGCACCTGGGGCAGGACCCCCGGGGACTCTGGACGGGATACCTGCGCTCACCCTGGCTCTCTGCTCTCTCCCCTGACATGCCGTCTTCTTTCCTTCTTTCAGCTTTAAGATGTGGACTCTAGCTCAAGGTATTCTGAAGCGTGGTGCCCACTGTATTTTCTGTCCTTTCTATTTTCTTTAGTTTGTTGCTTTATAACTTTAAAAAATTATACGTAGTTATCCTCTGCCTCTTTCCAGGAGCTGCAGAACAGATTACTAGGTTACTAGATTACTAGCTCATTATTTTTTCAGGCTTGGTATTGCAAGTTGACTGATATATTTCTCCTTTTTCAGTTCTTTTTACTTTTATTGAGAGACAGACAGACAGACAGACAGACAGACAGAATGGGTGCACCAAGGCCATCGACCGCTGAAAATGGACTCCAGACGTGTGCGTTCCCATGTGGCACATGCATGACACTGCGCGCTTGCATTACTGCATTACTACGTGGGACCTGGAAACTCAAGGACGATAAACCCTAGCCAGACCACATGCCTTTATCCTTTAATCCCAGCACTTGGGAAGCACAAGTAGGAGGATCACTGGGACTACAGAGTGAGTTCCAGGTCAGCTTGGGCTGAAGTAGACCCTACCTAACAAAAACAAAAGCAAACAGTAACACCAAAAACCCAGGAAGAATGGTAAGCCCTGGTAGCAATGCAGGAAGGTAGAGAGGAGTCAAACTGAAGAATAAACAATAAGACTTTATAGGAACAAAATACATTATTTTGTTAAGGAACAGCTGGTATTATGACTTCAAGAGCAGGGAACGTGGCTTTGTGGCTCCACCCCCTGCCAAATACTCTCATTGGATATTTTATAACAGTGCCTGTATTTTTATCTTTTCACTATCAAGTTGAAAAGCAAGCCTAGAGTCCAAAGGAAACACAATTCCTGATACCATGTGACATCTGTGTTCTAATAGTAACACTGTGTCTTGGTCAAGTGGATTCACTTTTCTATTTTCATACTATTGATAACACAGACTAGAATATGTTGAAACCACACACATGGAAAATAAAAACCCAGGCTCAGGTTTGGCAAATGTAGAACTTGTACATCAAAGAGGTGATTTGCCCATTTGTGTTTTTTTATGATGTAGGTTATTAGTGAAAAACTAACAATCTATCATGTCAGCTCCTCCAACCCTCCACATGTTACTCAGTCCTGTAAAAGAGAATAGAGGCAAAACAAATCAGATGGCATCACGGTCTTGGGTTCTGTGTGTGTGTGTGCGCGCGCGCGCATGTGTCGAAGCCAGAGATGGATGTCAAGAATCTTCCCCAGTCACTCTCTACCTTATTCATTGGGAGATGTTCCTCGTGAACCTAGAGCTCATTGATTTGGCTAGACTAGCTAGCCAGTGAGTCCTGGGGATTCCCTGTCTCTGCCTCCCCAGTGCTGGGATTATAGCATAATGCTCCTCAGCAGTAGTTTTGTTGTTGTTTTTGCTTTTCGTTTTTCAAGGTAGGGTCTCACTCTGGCCCAGGCTGATCTGAAATTCACTCTGTATTTTCAGGGCGGCCCCAAACTCCTGGCGATCCTCCCACCTCTGCATGCCCAGCTAGTAGGTTTTTAAAAATAGTAATTTGCTTGATGAATGTGGATAGCATAGACGTGATTACCTCACTTCTTGGTTAAGACAAAGCAACAGCATAAAAATCCAACCAATCAAGAAGAAAGCAGGAAACATTGAGAATTGCTCAAGGGGAAGTGGAGGGTAGGAGCCAATAGGCAAGACAGGGATCCTGATGCAGGGCTGCTCTTCAGCCCACTGGACATTCTATGAGGAATCTTAAGGCCTTCTGTACCACAGTGGAAAGGGTATGCTCTGGAATCCCCTAACCAATAATTTTTTTGGGGGGCACCACTGTAAATGAGCAGCATGAATACACAGGCACTGGAGACTCAGTCCTCGAGACCAGCCAGATGTCTCCTGAGCCGTCCACATCACCCCAGTGTGACAGTCCCATTACAGAACCTGAGACAAGTGGTTATTTTAACCTTTGCACATTTACAGCTAGGTAATTTTACTGTGTAAGTTTATTTTTCATTAGAACAATGAAACAACAAAAAAATCTCTGAAAATTTTTATATAAATGCAAACATCTGTTATCTGTAAGACTCCTGCTTGTTCCAATTTTTGCCTTTGAAAGTCAAAAACAATACATCTAACTCCTTCTTTCTCCTTTTTATAACTCAACAGAAACTTTGATGTTAGGTTATTATAACATTTCTGCCTTCTAGACACTTCCTTCCCAACTATATCTTCTGTCCTTCAGGGGAACTGGTCCTCTGTTCCTTATATAACCAGACTTCACAACCCCAGTCACCTGCCTGTGGACGCAATCAACTTATTAATGTATTTCTTAAGACACACTATCTATAACTGAGTCCAATCCTCCATTCAGAGTGTCCTGACCAACAGAGCATGCAGAACTCTGTATACAACTATTAATACAGATGGAATGCATCAGCTTTGTGACTGGCCACGGTAAGTTTCTGGTTAAAAATTGAACTACCATCTCTTTAAAGAAAACATTTCTGTATGAACTGGTCTAAAACCAGGTCTTCCCAATACTCTCCTGATAATGCTAACACACACATCTGTGCACACAACTCTGTACTTAGAAGATTGCATTAAAAAACTCAAAACATAGGGCTTCTCACTGAATTCCTATTCAATCCCATTCTTTCAGTGTGCCTATGCTTAGATGGTTAAAAACACTGCAATGATTTCCATAACCTAGAGTCAGCACATAGATATCACTGTATGTGAGTGTAATAAATTAATGTTGAATCTATCAGTCCCAAACTGAAAACACTATTTCTCTTATCATCTACAAATCTGGTAGGGCATGCTTTCTGTCCCTCACTCCTTTTTTTTTTTTTTTCCCCCCTTTTGAGGTAGGGTTTCACTCTAGCCCAGGCTGACCTGTAATTCACTATGTAGTCTCAGGGTGGCCTTGAACTCACTGCAATCCTTCTATCTCTGCCTCTCAAGAGCTGGGATTAAAGGTGTGCACCACCAGGCATGGCTTCACCCTACTCTTCATGAGAAAAAAAGCAGCAAGGTACAAATAAGCAGAGGGGCACACAGTCAGATGCAGGGAAGAAGACTGTCCCGACTCTTGGAAGCAAAATTTAATGTTCACAACATTAGGAAATATGGCTTTTCCCTATCTCTACCCTAGAGTTTTCTGCCTTTTTGGCCTATTATACCACTGATTATCAAACTCTGAATTTGGGGCAAAGCTTACTCAAAATAAGTTTTTAAGACAGCTTTTAAAATGAAAGTTACCATTTCATCTTAAATTTCCTATAAAGTTTAAGTTAGAGAGACATGCAACAGTCTACTGCCTATGAGGTACAAAAGGAACTCCCAAATGTCCCTGACACACACACACACACACACACACACACACACACACACACACACACAGAGGCCTATGTTCTAGGAATCAGATGTGGTCTGTGTTTTTCAGTGTCAACTTGGGAATTCACCGAGATTGATAACATCTCATGAACTGCACACAATCTTATGCTGAATGCCCCTTTTCCCTCAACTGAAGAAAAATTTCAAGTTTTCTTCAATTCTGCTTCCTCTTCCACCGACTGTGAATCCACTCCAATCCTATTATAGGATGTCAGTCCAACCCCTGAACTGAAAACATCTGCCTGGGCTTTTCCCCCACTGTGTAGTGTCTTAGGATACCAAATGAAAAAATAGAAATGAAAAAAGTGCACAGCCTGAGAGGAGTGGGCAAGGAAAAAGAAAGTATTCTGAGCTGAACAACCTAGAACCAGGAGGAAACATCTGGGAAAATCCTGTTGCATAGTGTCAATATTTAAAGAAAGGAAACATCTATAGAAGGTCTAGATGATCCAAAGAGGAAATTGTTCTGAACCCTTTTTGACCTTCTTATAGACACAGCAGTAGTGACGGGTTGAGCAACTTCTCAATTCTGCTTTGCCCAGAAACGCGTAAGTGACAGGTGAATGTCAGAAGGAAGCGGGCAGCAGTGATGTGGGAGTTCTTTCCCAGATCCTGACAGTCACACAAACCACGTGTCAGTGCTGTGCCATAGCAGACCGAGACAAGGAGGCCTAATGCCACCATAAGCTCCAAAAGCTAGGTGCACCCCGTGCTTCCCGTGGGACTGGAGCTGAGGCAGCTCATCAGGGTGTCCCGTGCAATACAGGACACTGTACACAGGATGGCCTGCCCCCAACGCAGAGTGGCCACAGCGGGGATGGACTTAACTTCAGCTATTCAGGAAGACAACCTGTTGTGGCATAGGCCAGTGTCCATTGCTGTAAGTCTTTGTCACTGTACCCCACATTCCTTGGGGTTTTCCAAGTCATCTCCCTCAAAGTCTGGCTTCAAGCTCTTTTTTTGTTCAATTTCCACCTGCCAAAATAAAAGGTGGAGAAAATATCAGGATGGAAAAAAAAATCATAAAACAAACTAAAAAGAGAACCCCAGAAAGTTCTTGGCACTACTGGCCCTGAAGCCCAACTCTCTCTGTACATACTCTGCATGGTGTGGTGGTTTGATTGAGGTGTCCCCCATAAACTTAGGTGTTCTGTTTTTGGGGTGCTTTTTTGTTTGTTTGTTTTTGTTGTTTGAGGTAGGGTCTCACTCTAGCTCACGCTGACCTGGAATTCACGCTGTAGTCTCAGGGTGGCCTCAAACTCTTAGCGATCCTCCTACCTCTGCCTCCCGAGTGCTGGGATTAAAGGCGTGCGCCACCACGCCCGGCTAATTTAGGTGTTCTGAATGCTAGGTTCCCAGCTGATGGAGATTTGGGAATTAACACCTCCTGGAGGCAGTGTATTGCTGGGTGGGCTTATGGGTGTTATAGCCAGTTTCCCCATGCCAGTGTTTGGCACACTCTCCTGTTGCTTTTGTCTACCTTATGTGGGCCAGGGGGTGATGTCCACCCTCTGCTCATGCCATCCTTTCCCCCTGGCATTGTGGAGCTTTCGCTTGAGCCTGGAAGCCAAAATAAATCTCTTTTTCCCACAAGCTGCTCTTGGTCAGGTGATTTCTACCAGCAATGCGAACCTGACTGCAACATATGGTGTGGAACTCCTTCCTGTTCTCCATCTGGAAAATTCTTTTTTTTTTTTTTTAAAAAAAAAAAACAATTATTTATTTATTTGCAAGGAGTGAGGGGGTAAATACAAAAGAGAATGAATATGAATGGGTGCACCAAGGCCTCTTGCCAGTGCCGCATCTTCAGATGCATGCCCCGCACTGCATCTAGCTTTACGTGGGTACTGGGAAATTGATCCCAGGCCACCAGGCTTCGCATAGAAGTGTCTTTAACCACTGCGTCATTTCTCTAGCCCTGGAAAATGCTGCTTCTTTGCCCTGCACAGTTGCTCAAAGGTCACCCCTGCTCTTGACTCAGTATGGAAATTTGGGGGTTTCCACTGGGCCCCGTACATGTGTACAGCTCCACTGTTCCATGGGACAGGAGTAAGATCTCACTCACCGTCACATCCAACAGTGCAGAAATACAGCAGGTAACTGACGAAGGTTTATAAAATGAGTAATTCTTTTGTAATTAACTGTATAAGAGAGTGTGTGTGTACATGGGCACACCAGGGCCTTTTGGCACTGCACACATATTCCAGAGGCATGTGCCATTTTGTGCATCAGGCTTTACCTGGATGGCTTGGAAAATGAACCCTGGCCGCGGGCTTTGCGGACTACGGCCTTTAACTGCTGAGCCCTCTCCCCAGCTCTTAATCTCTATAAGCACTCTAAAACGTATCTGCCTAGAGGCTTTCCCGTTCTACCCTATCTTCTGATAAACACTGCCAGTGAGTTGTCACACCTCAACTGAAGCCTCTGCCAAGTCAAGCAGGGAATCCTTTGAGCTGAGGAAGCTCATCATTAAGGTTGCTCCTCAGAACCACGCTGGGTACCAGGATGCTTGACCTGGAGGGCAGCAACCGAAGATAAAGCACAGTTACATGTTTGAGGGAAGTGCTAGTTTTCTTCTTGACCACAAGATGGGGTATTTGTTCCTTTTGGTAGTTAAATCTTGCAGATCACACAACAAAGGAGATCTTTAGAGGAATATATATATATTACATATAAATAAATTATCATATATATGTAAGGATGTCATTGTAAATGGCAAATTATGAAACTACTTTTCAAAATTCTCTTCTCTTCAATCTTGGTATTTATTTATTTATTGGTTGATTTTTTTTCATTTTATTGTTTTTTGTTTTTCAAGGTAGGATCTTGCTCTAGCCCAGGCTGACCTGGAATTTGCTATATAATTTCAGAGTGGCCTTGGACTCATGGAGATCCTCTTTCCTCTGCCTCACCAGTGCAAGATTAAAGGCATGTGCCACCATGCCCGGCTTATTCTGGTTTTCAAAGGAGGGTCTTGCTTTAGCCCAGACTGACCTAGAATACACTATGTAGTCTCAGGCTGGCCTTGAACTCATGGCGATCCTCTAACCTCTGTCTAGCGCTGGAATTAAAGGCATGTGCCACCAAGCCCGGCTAGTCTCTTTACTTTTTCTCCAACCTTTCTCTTGCTGATGAGAGATTATTTCATCAAAACCAGAGCCCAGTCGTCCGCAGCTATGAATGTCAGCTTCAGTCCACTGCACACATGGCAAGCACTGCTGAAGGGAATACAGGGCCGGGTAGTGGTGCAAACAGGCAGACTACAGATACCAGTTAGAAGCCCCCCAAAGCTACCTTGTAGCTGTAGTGTGCGGAGTAGTTGACCCACTTCCTGACATCAGTCTTGTCTTCCACAGAGATGGATCTCACGGCGGCTTTGGAGGCAGAAGTTGTGGGCATGCTGAACTCCACATTCACATGACTGGCAAATCTAGAAGGCACTTCTCGGTCTGAGCCAAGTTCAAGGTGGCAAAAGAAACAGTGTGGATGACCAGAAGCTATTAAGAGAGAGAAAGAATCCAGAGATCAGGTTCTTTGGGGATGAAATTAGAAGAAATAAAGGTCTAACAGTCACCTTGCTATCAAAAGAGGCCCATAGGGCTGGAGAGATGGCTTAGCGGTTAAGCGCTTGCCTGTGAAGCCTAAGGACCCCGGTTCGAGGCTCGGTTCCCCAGGTCCCATGTTAGCCAGATGCACAAGGGGGGCGCACGCGTCTGGAGTTCGTTTGCAGAGGCTGGAAGCCCTGGCGCGCCCATTCTCTCTCTCTCTCCCTCCCTCTGTCTTTCTCTCTGTGTCTGTCGCTCTCAAATAAATAAATAAATAATTAAAAAAAAAAAAAAAAAGAGGCCCATAGGCTCTGCACTGGGCAGCTTCAGAGGGTCCAGTGGTGAGCAGAGGACCTGCCTGGGCAGAAACCTGTGTCTCAGACCCTTTGATATGCACCATCTGATTAGTGCAGCCCAGTATTCTAGCAACAAGACCCCACAGCCTGAGAAATGGGGAGCCCTTCTGCCTGCTCAGGCCAGGATGCAAAGCGGACCAGCACAAACACTCAGGCAGAAGGCGGCTGGGGACTGGAAGAACAGAGGCACCAGCATTAGCACCTCATTAAACATCGGTGACAGCACCTGGAGCAAAAGTGGTTTCCTTTGAAAGATGAATTTCCTTAATAGCCTTTCATATTTTCAGAGGGGCTTCAGGCGTGTTTCTGTGAGTGGATGACAGAAGTGAGTGATGGACGCATAGACGGCCACGCAGCCGAGGGAAACGATGGAGCACGGGGCCGAACATCTGGCTGCGGGCAGAACGCCAGGGTTGACGTCCAGTTCTCCCACGCAGTGGCCCAAGTCCTTTGTTTCCTGCAGGCCGTTCTGGTCAGTGAGGGCATGAAAGTGGGGGGGGGGGATGCGGACAAGTCCTGTACCTTGCAGTGCTTTAGTTTTGCACCTATGGCTAATCCAGCTGTACTGGGGTGGCAGAGGTCGGGTGGGCTTTTCTTTTGAGAATCGTTATTGGATTCCCGAGGAGAAAGAGCGAGATCTCGGCTCTGTGCCGCATCACTGGCTCACCACTGGCACGCAGACGCAGAACCTGTGCTGGGAATGGTGCTGAACGCTTCACACAGACTCTCACTGGATCTTCCCGACCCTCGGTAACAGGGTCACCGAGGTTTCTGGAGGCTGTCACACATAGGTCACAGCTAGAACTAAGCAGGCTGACTGCGGACTGTTCTTACCCACACTTGGTCACGAGTCCTAACTTCACTGTCCTCAAACCTCACGGCAAGGTTGCAGGGTGACGGGGTGGGGGAGGGCGTGGAGAAGGAGATGGAGAACAGCAACCGACCATGGGCCAGCAGCAGAAAAGGGCTTTGACTGAATTATGTAACTGACCCAGCCCCTTAGCCTTCCCCACCTGCCAATCTTCTTCACTGCTCTGGGCAGGACTTTTTCAATCTCAGAGAAAGAGATACACACCCTCTCTCTAAGGAAAACATTACAGGGTGAATGAAGTATTTGTTTTGCTCTGTTTCATAAATGTAATACAATTCAGTGGTTAGAGGGAGGCTACGAAGTTAACTGAACAAGTTATATTGGTTTAAGATTTTTCACTTATTTATTTGTGTGTGTGCGGACTCTTGGAGTCTCTTGCTGCTGCATCTGGCTGGGTGGCCAGGGAATTGAATCTGGGCTGGCAGACTTTGCAAGCAAGTGCTTTTGACTGCTGAGCCGTCTTTCCAACCCCTCTAATTGATTGATACATGTAATAGTGAAAAATTGCATTATTTGGAGCTGGGCGTGGTAGCACACACCTTTAACCCCAGCACTTGGGAAGCAGAGGTAGGAGGATTGCTGAGAGTTTAAGGCCACCCTGCCTCGAAAAACAAAAACAAAGAAAATTACATTATCTGAAAATGAATCCACCCAGTCTTCCTTCCTTATTTTTGGGGCAGATGCACACACCCAGTGCACATACTGTAGAGGCCAGGAGGAGGCATCAGGCGTCCTGCTCCATCAGTCTTCTGCCTTATTTCCTTGAGCCATCGTCTCTCACTGAACCTGGAGGGCCCTGTTTTTCAGTTCCTGCTGAGCAGGGAGCCTCAGGGAGCGTCCCGTCTCCACCTACCCTCGGCACTGGCGTGTGCGGCTGAGTCAGGCTTTCGACTTGGGTGCCGGGAGTGACCGGAGGCTCTCACGCTTGCGCAGCCAGTGCCCTTACCCGCTGACCCACCGCCCCAGCCCCCGCCACATCTTTCAAGTTATGTGCTACAGTGTGATTATCTAGCTGCCATTTATCATCTCACTGCACGCTTATTACAGGCCAGCTTCTGTGCTAAACACTTAACAGCATTGTCTAATTTCATTCTGAATGAGCTAGGCACTAATAACCCTACTTTGCAGATGAGAAGAATTAGATTTCTCTGAGGGGGGTTAAATTGCCTAAGATCACACCACCATTAAGTGGTAAGAACTGGGAATAAAACTCAGACATGGGACTGAAGAGATGGCTTAGCAGTTAAGGCATTTACCTGCAAAGCCAAAGGACCAGGTTCGATTCACCAGGTGCCACATAAACCAGATGCACAAGGTGGCACATGTGTCTGGAGTTTGTTTGCAGTGGCTGGAGGCCCTGATGTGCTCATTCTCTCTTTCTCTCAAATTAAAAAAAAATTTTTTTTAAACTCAGATTTCACTGACTCCAAACTAGGTCCTAAATTCTGGTTTTGAAAATATTTATGTTTATTTGCAAGCACTGTGTGAGAGAGAAGAAATGGGCACACCAGTCCCTCTTGCCACTGCAAATAAACTCCAGATGCATGTGGCCCTCTTTGTGTCTGGCTTTAGGTACAAGCAACTGCCTTTAACCATTGAGCCATTTCTCTAGCCCCAAGTCCAAGTCCAAAATTTTCTCAATACTGGTATGAAATATTCTCTCTCCACATATATATGTGTATATATAATACCTAATAATATCTATGTAATATATATATAATATCTCATGTAGAAGTTCCTCTTAACTCAATAATACCTTGAACAACTGTTCATATCTAATCACCGTTATATGACATTGTTGGAAAATCATTTCTCCTTAAAAAAAAAAAGTGACTCCTAGACTGGGGAGATGGCCAGGTAGATAAAAGTGTTTGTTGTGCAAGCATGCTCAATTCTGATCCCCAGACCCCACATAAAATCCTGAGACTGTGGCAGGCTCCTGTAATCCCAGTGTGTAAGAAGGGAGGCTGAGACAGGTTTTCTAGAAACTCATGCCTCAAAAACAAGGTGGAGGGCTGAAGAGTGGCTCAGCAGTTAAGGCACTTGCCTGCAAAGCCTAACGACTCAGGTTCTATTATCCGTTACCCACATAGAGCTAGGGGCACAAGGTGACACATGTGTTTGAAATTTGTTTGCAGTGGCTAGAGGACCTATCGTGCCCATTCTCTCTCTCTCTCTAATAAATAAAAATAAAATATTTTAAAAAATTCAGATTCTCTGTCTCTCATTTTACCTCTGTCTGTTTGCAAATAAGTTAGTAAGTCAACTAAAAAAGACAAGGTAGAAAACAAGGAGTGACCAGACAGCTGTCCTCTGACTCCACAAGTGTGCACACATGACTCCCAACTGTATTTACAGCAAACTAAGAAGGCAACATCTTTTCCTGATTCTCAGCCTCAACTACTAGTGTGTAAGGATAGTGGGCAGTTTGGGCAACACAATTCTGAAAGCTTGTATAGTTTAATTCAGGGTAATAAAATAAGCCCTTACAGTAACCGTCTTTTTTTTTTTTTTTTAACTTATTTGAGAGTGACAGACACAGAGAGAAAGACAGATAGAGGGAGAGAGAGAGAATGGGCGCGCCAGGGCTTCCAGCCTCTGCAAATGAACTCCAGACGCGTGCGCCCCCTTGTGCATCTGGCTAACGTGGGACCTGGGGAACTGAGCCTTGAACCGGGGTCCTTAGGCTTCACAGGCAAGCACTTAACCGCTAAGCCATCTCTCCAGCCCCAGTAACTGTCTTTTTTGATAGAATTTATCATTAAAATTTCAATTTGGGGGACTGGAGAGATGGCTTAGCAGTTAAAGCATTTGCCTGCAAAGCCAAAGGACCTCAGTTCGATTCCCCAGGACCTACATAAGTCAGATGCACAAGGGGGTGCATGGGTCTGGAGTTCATTTGCAGTGGCTGGAGTCCCTGGTGTGCCCGCTCTCTTTCTCCCTCTCAAAAAAGAAAAAAAAATTTAGATTTTTTTTCCCCCCCGGAAAAGGCTAATCATGTTGGGTTTGTTTTCTCTTTATCTTGCCTAATGAGAACTAGAATTTTAACAGACAAAGCTGGAATTATCTAGCTATACTGTATCATCATCATTACACACTTGTTATAGACCAGTACTATGCTAAACACTTCAAAGCATTCTCTTAATTTTATTCTCAGTGAGCTAGATATTAATAATCCTGTTTTGGAGATAGGAAAATTAAATTTCTCCAAGAGGGTGAAGTCAATTGCCTGAGGTCACACCACCATTAAGTGGTAGAAATAGGAACAAAACAGATCTCACTGAGTCCAAATGCTTTCTTCTTCTTTTTTCTTTTCTTTTCTCTTTCTTTCTTTCTTTTTTTTTTTTTTTTTTTTTTTTTTGGTTTTTCAAGGTAGGGTCTCACTCTAGCTCAGGCTGGCCAGGAATTCACTATGTAGCCTCAGCGTAGCCTCGAATTCACAGAGATCCTCCTACCTCTGCCTCCTAAGTGTTGGGATTAAAGGTGTGCACCACCACTCCAGGCTGAATGCTCTCTTAGGGGGCAGTCTGTAGAAACGGCAGGCCTGTGGAACCCTCTAGAGTCCAGGGAAACTCCAGAGATTTGGTGGGGTGGGAGTCATGTTGGAATTCAAAGGCAGCTACCGTGGTCTCAGAAGAGTGCTCTGTCGCTGCATGCCGAGGTGCCAGCAAAGCTGGGGTGCCATCCACGTGGCCTGCACTGCCCACAGTCTTAATTGCCCTGCCTACTGTGGGCTATGGATGCAGAGCCACTGGCAGCAAGAGTGTGTGTGGACAGGTGGGCCTTTAATCTTGGCTGGGCCTCAGGTTCCTTCACTATCAGTGGAGGTGGAGGCTATTACAAAAATCACCCTGTGAAAGACAGAAGAGCTCAGCTCCCTGGTTCAGTGGCCAGAGCAGCAGACGGCAAGCTGAGTGTAGAAACTGCCAGCCATGGAAGAACGTGTGTCTGACTGGGATGTAGACCCTGCGGATATCAGGCTTCCAGAAAAGGAGGAACTGTAGCCTCTCACTGTGAAAGCAGTAATGGGGATGGGGGCTTAACTAACAAACCTCCAGGGCTGGAGAGATGGCTTAGCAGTTAAGGCACTAGCCTGCAAAGCCAAAGAACCCGGGTTAGATCCCCCAGGACCCACACAAGCCAGATGCACAAGGTGACGTATGCTTCTGGCATTCCTCTGCGACGGCTGAAGGCCCTGGCCCCTTCTCTCTGCCTCTCTCTCTCTCACATAAATTAAATAAATACTGTGTATAAGGTTAGGCACACACTGGTCCTTTCAATGTCAACAGGCACAGTCAGAAGGATACCCCTTCAGAACCCATAAACCTTGCAGGAGCTGGAGCTGATTTCTTACACTGTCTCAGTGAACGTGGCCACAGTCCCAAAAGAACAAAATTCAGACACTGCCTTGGAAGCTGCTCAGCACTCAGCTGAGCAGAACACACTTCACGGAAGACGTGTGTGGTGGTTTGACTCAGGTGTTCCCCATAAACTTAGGTGTTCTGGATGCCGGTCTCCCCAACTGATGACAATTGGACATAAACGCCTCCTGGAGGCAGTGTATTGCTGGGGGCGGGCTTATGGGAGTTACAGCCAGTGTCCCCATGCCAGTGTTTGGCACACTCTCCTGTTGCTACTGTCCACCCTCTGCTCATGCCATCGTTTCCCCCTGCCACCCCGGAGCTTCTCCCTCCAGCCTGTAAGCCAAACTAAACCTCTTATTTTTCCCATAAGCTTCTCTTGGTCGGGTGACGTCTACCAGCAATGCTAACCTGACTGCGACACGTGTGATCACGAGGGGGTGAAAAGATGACATGAACTCAGTCACTGTGATTCTGACTTGCACTGACCCATATTTCTACTCCCCCCGCCCCATCACCATTGCTACCATTCAATGGAATCAGACACTTCCGGAGCCCGGGATGAGGAAGGCTGACCCCAGCCCTTCAGCGCTGGTACGGCCCTTTGCACAGCTAAGAAACCATTACCCACCTGAGTTCTTGTCTGGCAGTCGGTTTATCCTCCACACGATGGAGTTGAAGGCGTGCTCATACTTGGCAGTTCCCAGAGTTACTCTCATCACTGGCTCGGAGCCAGACATGCTAGTTGAGCCAAAACTTGCCCCTCGGTTCACTTTGGCTTTCAAAGACCTTTCCCCCAGCACGCTTTCCCTGCGGAAGTTTTTCACCCACTCACTAGGCACTGGGTAACGAACCATGACGTTCTCACAGGGAACCTGAGTGAGAGGGTCGCGGTTCGAGGAGAAGCCAGGTGACATCCGGAGCCAGCTCTGCACTTCCACCTCGGCCCCGTTGACACTCGCCGCCGTCCTGAGCGTGAAGGGCAAGGTCTTCTCCGCAAACACCGTCCGGAACCGCATCAGCTCAAACCGGCAGGCGTCCAGAGGGTTGAACAGGATGAGCCGGGAGCTGTTGAACACGTCCTCGTCTGCACACCCGTGGAAGCGGCACTCGTGAAGCCTGATCCACTTCGTGGTGGTGGTGGGCATGATGTCCTGCCGGGAGACGATCTCGTTCCCTTTGATGAGGATGTCATTGAGGCCCAGGCGGCACTCTGCCAGCCCCGACAGGAAACTCAGGATGTGGATCCGGGTCAGGACGTGATGCTGGAGGATCTGGTTGTCTCCTTTGCTCACAATGCCAGAGAATTCATCTCTGACATCCACTGTAATCTCCTCTTCAAGGTACTTCAAGCCAACGGTGCTCAGGTCCATGGAGAGCACCGGCAGGGCCATGAGGCGGTCCTGGACTGCGCGGATGAAGCTCAGGAAATCCTCGTAGTCGGTGGTGCCCAGCTTAACCACCTGCTCCCGCTCAGCCGCGTGGGCCACCGCAGGCTTGGGCTGGTACTTCTTCTTCTCCCTGTAGGTGACGCGGTCTATCCGCAAGCTGTGGATCCTCCCGTTCTCGTCGTAGTTTTGAAGCCGGGGTTCTGAAACCTCGTGGCAGGTCTCTAGCTTGAACTCCCGGAATGGTCTTTCTAAGCCCTGCTCATAATACAGCTGCAGGTAACCGCTGTCTGTCAGTTTGATGTAGATCGGTCCCCAGTGCCTAGAGGACATGATGTTTTTCTTCTCGGGGATCCTCAGCATCATTGGCCACCCATCCCTGGGCTGGGACACAGCCGATGCTGGTGGGTGAGCATCCAGTTCGACCCAGGCTGTGGGGTCGTCATCAGGCAGGGCCGCACTGCCGTAGTGATCAGGATCATCAATTTGGAGTTTCTTGAGCTTTTCCACAGCGTCAGAGTGGGACTGGTTTTTGCCTGAATCATCAAAGCTGATGGCATCCTGGTAGACGACAACGAGAGAGTCTCTTTGGCTTTTGCCAGTGGTACTAGAAATGGAACTGTTTTTTGAACGCCGCTCCTGTTCTTCAAAGAAAGCGCTGAAAGGGTTGATGGGGGAGGGCTGTATGTCCTGTAGAGTCTCGTTCAGGAAAGGGTTGGTGGCCCTCCAGGGTGGGGCCTCGGTCACGGAAGGTGGCCGGTTTAAGGAGGAAATGTCCAGCTTTTGAACTTTGGACAAGTTCATCAACGTGCTCCTGGGTCGGTCCCTCTTGAATGACCCAGTGGAGCTGAGAGGTGCAGCTGGGATCACAGGTGCAGTCGACGGTGCATTTGGCTTCAGAGGCGAGGTGATGGGTGGCAGAGAGCAGCTGACTTCATTATCATCAAAAGTGACCCAGCTGGGGAAACGAGCAGCAGTCACTGGAGGGACAGAATGCCCATTCATGGCTGGACTGCTGCCCTGCCAGCTGATGGCCTCCAGCTCTACCTCTTCATCTTCTTGGAGGGAGGAGGAATTGTCTAGAAGGAAAAGAAGAAGACGTGAGGAGTTGCCCACCAGGGTCTCATAGTAGAATGGAACTGAAGTGGGGGGGGGGCAGGCCACTAAAATTTCATCTAGAACCCATTACTTAATGTGGGTCTCAAGTGCCTGGTCTAGGGACAATCTCATGACTGTGCAATGAGCACAGCACAGGGCCCTTCACATTTCATGCAGTGAGAACATCATGTCTTAAGCAGAAGCACTAACAGGTGGACACAGATTTCCAATACTTAGTTCTAAGGTGTGCATTCTTAATTTTCAAACACGGAACTCTCCAACGTGAATTGACAGAAACTGATTTTCTTAAAAAGTTAGCTATTTTTGCCAGTCACAAATGACAGTAAGTAATATTATTGGAATAATTCTAGCTCAAATATAATTAATAATTATGAAAGATAAAATGTTAACATCCTTAATGCATATGTAATAAGTCTATACAAGTGAATAACTTGGAGACTGGTAAGAAACTGTAGTAACATGAGAAAATGACCAGGATAAAATCTCTTTTTTTCTAAAATTTTCATCTTTGAGTGTGTTCATTCTAAGATTTAAGAGGTCATCACAGATAAAATTCTGCCCTACCAGAGCCTCCCTCCAGGGAAGGAGACAAAGGATTTGTTTATGAGAGAAGAGATCAAACTTTTTCTGCGGCATGAGGACCCTGTGTTTTGCAGGTCATGAGAAGGGAGGGGAACAGGCGTGGATGCTGAGGGAGGCACAGATAAGCACGCCTGGCCTGGCTGGAGGAGATGGGCACAAAGCTTGCAGACAGAACGAGGAAAGAAGTGCGGCCTTGGAGTAGCTCTTCCTCCGTCTGTGGAAGTAAGAACACCACATGGGCATCTTACCACCTACTATTTCTCTCCCCGGCCATTTGGAATCAACTGGAATTAAAGACACTCAAAAGGTCGAGTTTTCTGACTGTCTCGCTGACCTTCATGCATGCCACATCGAGCCACTCCAAGCCAGCAGTGCCACATATTAATTGAACACAGTTATCTATGAATGGGCTAGCAGGCTTGTCATCCATCCTTCCAAGAAATTTATTCAAACAGATAAGTCATTTTCTTTTTATTTATTTTATTTTTTTTTTTGAGGTAGGGTCTCACTCTAGCTCAGGCTGACCTGGAATTCACTCTATTCTCGCGGCGGTCCTTCTACCTCTGCCTCCTGAGCGCTGGGATAAAAGGCGTGCACCGTCAGGCCTGGCAGATAGTCATTTTCTTAATTAAAAATGTTATTTTGAACCCCAGCACTCGGGAGGCAGAGTATAGGAGGATCACTGT
Source organism: Jaculus jaculus (assembly GCF_020740685.1). Taxonomy (NCBI): domain Eukaryota; kingdom Metazoa; phylum Chordata; class Mammalia; order Rodentia; family Dipodidae; genus Jaculus; species Jaculus jaculus. The sequence goes on along the minus strand of NC_059108.1, from coordinate 136,964,498 downwards.
GAGTTTGAGGCCACCCTGAGACTCCATAGTGAATTCCAGGTCGGCCTGGGCTAGAGTGAGACCCTACCTTGAAAAACCAAAATTTAAAAAAAAAAAAAAATGTTATTTTGCAAGTTGAGCATGCTGGCGCACACCTGCAACCCAGCACCTGGGAGACAGGGGCAGAAGGCTGCCACGGACTTGAGGACAGCTGGCGCTCCCTAGCAAGATCGTAACTCAAAACACCAAAGAAAAAGAGACATTTTGAGATGGTGAGAGAAACACACAGAGTATGCACACAACACACATCCAGACCTATCCCAGAAATGCAATGAGCAAAAGGTATTTTCTATATATGCAGTGCGGCAAAGGCTTTCAGAGCATTTCATCAATTCAAGATGAGGGCTGGAGACATAGCTCAGCACTTCAGGCTTTTGCCTATGGAGCCTAATGATGCAAGTTTGATTCCCCAGTGCCCATGTGATGCATGTATCTGGAGTCCATTTACAATGGCTGGAGGCCCTGGTGCATCCATTCTCTCTGTCTTTGCAAATAAATAAATATAAATATCTTTAAAAAATGAAAGATGAGAGTCTCCTCCAAATACACCTGTAGATATATAAATGAAAGGGTCAGGAAGCAACAACCTAGGGTTATAGTAGTTATACCTTAGGCATTTATTAATCATTATTGTCTTTATTAATTATTATTAATTCATTATTATTTATTTATAATGTATATATCCATGTATAACTTATATTTATTTATTCTTATTAATTATTGTTAATGTCTTTGCAATAAAAGCTAAGAGGAACACTGTGATCCTGTGTAAAATACAGTAACTCCTTTGGAACAGTCACTCACTATCCCTGGGGAACCGGGAAAACACCTCACAAGCCCCCAGTGTAGCAGCTCTGTGGAGTTCTCTGGTCATGTTTTCACCTAACAGTCCCTGGTTGGCCACCCCGGCAAGAGGGAACACCCTTGTGCCTTGAGCTCATCCTCACTTCCTGGCTGAAAACAAACTGGGTCTTTTCCCTTCGGAGGGCGGCTTTCTGCCAGAGCTGTTCATGCGCTTGCCAAAGGGTTCCCTTCTGGTGGGAACCTTGTCCCCAAAATAGCCCTTTTCTTCTCCTTAGCCAAGACAAGAAGGGAAAAAAGGGTTTTTTGTCTTTACTGGAGATTATTTTCTTCCAATAAATTCCTTTTCAAAACCGAATTAAAGTTCTAGACATTAAAGCTTTGAAACATTAGACTCAAAATGTCATTCTTTATTTAATTTTCAGTGCTGGAAACTGAACGCAGCATGTTACACATGCTAGGTAGGGACTCTGCCACTGTGCTGTATTCCAGCCTTCAAAATACAATTTAAATGCACTACCTTTAAATTGTGAAGGAAAAGTAATCCCCAAAGATTCTATTTTTCTCTTTGATGGCCATTAAAATAACATCAGGACTGGGCTGGAGAGATGGCTTAGCAGTTAAGGCATTTGCCTGTGAAGCCAAAGGACCCAGGTTCGATTTCCCAGGATCCACATAACCAGATGCATGAAGGGGCACAGACATCTATAGTTCATTTGCAGTGGCTAGAGGCCCTGGCGTGCCCATTCTCTGTCTCTCTCTCTCTCTCTGCTTACAAATAAATAAATAAATAAATACAAACATCAAGACTGCCTCAAAATACTCTCTTTTAGCAATTTCTTGTCCTATCTGTATTGTGAATTTAAAAACTATCTTTTGGATAATAGTGGAACATAGGTCAAAGTATTGAAACTAAGAATTTGTGGATTTTTTTTCTCAAGAAATTGTAGAAAAAGACAAAATCTCAATAATATGGGATACTTGCACACATGAAAAGCATAAGTGGTCCGGGACTCATCAATAGGACATTTTTTGAGGTGAACCCCAAGACTCCCAAACATTACCTGCCAATGAGAGACCCTATCCCAGAGAAGGTGGGCAATATCTGAGGGTCGACACTCGAAGCTGGCTCCTGACTTCTACGTGTGTGTACCTGTACATACACTGACACACACAATCCCTTAGTGACATCCACTTCCTTACCGTCAGCTCCTTATTACATTTCATTTCTCACCTGACTGAAAACAGTTTCCACTGTTTTCACAAAGGTTGGAGCATGTGTCTTCTGAGGTGATTTTTATTGGAAGATGATCTTCAGACTTTCACACATTTAAATGTGAAATTCCCACTATGTACAATTTCTAGGAGACTGGGGAGATAGCTAAGTGGTTAAAGGCACTTGCCTGCAAAGCCTGCAAGTCCAGCTTCAATTCTCCAGTACCCACGTAAACACAGATGCACAAAGTGGTGGATGTGTCTGGAGTTTGTTTGCAGTAACAAAGAGGCCCTTGTGCACCCATACTTACTTTCCTCTCAAGTAAGCACATAAAAGTATTTTTAAAAATTTCTAGGGAGAAATAGTTGCATTACATGTGACAAAGCCATGCCCTTAGTACATGATGCAAATGTATCCTTTATAAAAATGAATATGTTTTCAGAAATAAGGAGAATGAAAATTAACAAATGAAGAAACTTAAATGTCTAATAACTGTTTGGGAAAAAAAAAGAGGTTAACCTTATAAAACAATAAAATACAATTGTCCCATTCACTGAGACAAATATTTAGAAGAAATAAAAATATTGGTGACAAGTACAGAAATGAACTTTTTTTTTTTTTTTAAGTATACGTGGTAGCATAGGCCGTTAATCCCAGCGCTTGAGAGACCAAGGAGGGAGGATCGCTAAGAACTCGAGGCTAGCCTGGGACTACATAGGAAATTCCAGCATGTTTAGCCTGGGCTAGAGTGAAAACCTACCTTGAAAAGCCAGTTAAAAAAAAAGAAAAAAAGAAGAAAAATTGTATGTCAAAAAGGGGCTGAACAATTCTCATATGAATAATTTATCCCCCCCCAAAAGAGAAGCATACAAAAAATGTACACAGGGAATGTTTATCATAGCAATGTTTAGATCACTGAAAACTGAACACTTAACAATGCAAAGCTGCTCTATAAACTGTCATACTCAACAAGGAATCCCTGTCACCACAGAGACTGTGTGCTGGGTGTATGTGTATTCCCATGGGCATTGACCATCACATGCTGTTGAGTACGTGGTAACAGCCCCCTATAACCTGAACTCAAGTCACTGGGCTTCACTTATGTACCAGCAGCTGAATAACTTTCAGCATTTAAAAAAAAAAAAATTTCCCTGTATCTCACGTAGAGACTTAGAAAATGTTAAATCTTACTTGATAACAATAAATAGAAAATAGTAAAAGTTGATAGAAAATGGGCGTGGTGGCGCACACCTTTAATCCCAGCACTTGGGAAGCCGAAATAGGAGGATCACCATGAGTTTGAGGCTACCCTGAGACTACATAGTGAATTCTAGGACTAGAGAGAAACCCTACCTCAAAAAAAAAAAAAAAAAAGAAAGAAAGAAAGAAAGAAAGAAAACATTGAGATGCAATTCATAATGTCTTGGTATTGAAAGCAAATGAATTAGCCGGGCAAGGTGGTGGTTTACGCCTTTAATCCCAGCACATGGGAGGCAGTGGTAGGAAGATAACTGAGTCCAAGGACACCCTGAGACTACACAGTGAATTCTAGGTCAGCCTGTGCTGGAGAGAGGCCCTATCTCAAAAAAACACATTAAAAAAAATTTTGGAAGACGCTTATCCCTTGTCACTGTTGTGTTAGGGAAAACAAGGCCAAAAAGCTGTGGAAGGACAGACCTGGGCCTCCCTAACAGACCCTTGTCACTTGTCTGTTTATTCTGTATATTCACCCAGGTCAGCCTGGGCTAGAGAGTGAGACTCTACCTCAAAAAAAAAAAAAAATAAATAAAAAATAAATAAATAAATAAATAAAAATAAAAAAATAAAAAATAAAAGGAGAGAGAAAGGGGCTGGAGAGATGGGTCAGTGGTTAAAGGCACTTGCTTGCAAAGTCTGATGTCCCAGTGGCATGAACAAAGCGGTGCACGCTGGAGGCCTTGATGTGCCCATTCTCTTTCTCTCTCTCAAATAAATTAAAAAAAATTCTTTCGAAGCAGCCTCACTCTAGCCTAGGCTGACCTCAACCTTGCTCTGTAGTCCAGGCTGGCTTTAAACTCAGTGATCCTCCTACTTCAGCCTCCTGAGTGCTGGAATTAAAGGTGTGTGCCACCATGTCCAATTAAATTTTTTTAAAATATATTTTTATTTATTTGCAATCTGGCAGGGGGCACAGAAAGTGTGGGCATGCCAGGGCCTCTAGCCACTGCAAATGAACTCCAGATGCATGTGTTGCTCTGTGCATCTGGCTTACATGGGTACTGGGGAACTCAATTCAGGTCATTAGGTATTGGCAGGCAAACACCTCAACCGCTGAACAATCTCTCCAGCCCCCCAACTAAAAATTTTAAGTTCATATTTTTTCTTAAAAACAAACAAGCCAGGCATAGTGGCGCACTCCTTTAATCTCAGCACTTAGGAGGCAGAAGTTGGAGGATTGCTTTGAGTTTGAGGCCATCCTGAGACTACATAGTGAATTCTAGGTCAGCCTGGGCTACAGTGAGACCCTACCTTGAAAATCCAAAACAAACAGACAATGTTATATGTTTCTCATACAAAAAAATTAAGGTTCAGTCATTAAGGGCACTTGCTTGCAAAGCCTTGCTGGCCTGAGTTCAATTCTTTGCGCCCAAGTAAGCCAGGTACAAACACGGTCCAATCATCTGGCATTCTTTTCCAGCCACAAGAGTCTGGCATATTCATACCCTCCCACACAACAAATAAATAAGGAAAAATATTCAAAAATGTCAAGTTTAAAGCATACCTTATTTTTTTTTTTTTCCAAGGTAGACTCTCACTTTAGCCCAGGCTGACCTGGAACTCTGCAGCTCCAGGCTGGCCTATGCCACCCACCCAGTAAAGCCTACTTTTACTTTTCCTCCTCCTAGTGCTAACTGAGCCGCAGAGGCAGGGGATGGCTTTGCTGCAGGGGCAGGTGAGCGGCCTGTCAGATCTCCCCTACGACAGTTACCAGTTACTGCGGGCTGGGCCTGCACGTGGAGACGGGCTTCCACACTTACGCAGTCAGAACCAGACAAAAGCTAATTACCTTGAAGATGAAGTTCACTATTACCCATAATTCCATCTTACTAACTTATTAAAATAAAACAAAACAAACAACCCAGCATTCGCTTAATTACCACCCCCACCCCCCTGCCCTTCGCTGGCTCCAGCTGCTTTAACTGTGAGACAAGGGCGCCTGCCAACTGAGCGCCATACGCACAAATCAGGTTCTGTACTCTGGGGAAGATGTCCAGTACCCGGGAGACTCCTGGCGTCTTCACCGAGGCAAGCTAGAGGGAAGCAGTGGATTCCTTTTAAGGTTAGACCACAGTCTATTTTAAATTCCCAAAAGCTTATACGAAGTGAACTGCAGACAATGGTAACGGGGCCAGCAGAGGTGCAGGAAGGAGCACCGTGCGGCCTGTATCCTGGGGCCCCGGCAGATATCCCGCCACTCCCACCATTTGTTATGTTAATAAGTTAGTGGAACCAAGTGCAGAAAGCCTATTTGCGGGATGGTCACTGGCAGTCCCTGTGAATGGCATGAACAAGTATCGTTTGTAAGTTTCTCAACATGAAAGAGCAGGCATACTTATATAATAGAGTAACCTTCAAACTGTAACCAGCCTCTGGTATGCAGTAGGCACTTAAATATGCATGTAGTAAATGATCAGTAATGTGAAAAGAAGAACAATACTTTAGGTCTGAAAGACATCTTAGAAACAGTACTTTTTTAAAAAAATTAAAATTTCCTTTTTAAAGTTTTTATTTATTTATTTATTTATTTTGAGGTAGGGTCTCACTCTAGTTCAGGCTGACCTGGAATTCACTATGTAGTCTCAGGGTGGCCTTGAACTCTCAGCGATCCTCCTACCTCTGCCTCCTGAGTGCTGGGATTAAAGGCATGAGCCATCACCCCTGGCCAAGTTTTTATTTTTTATTTATTTGAGACAGAGAGGAGTGGGGAGAGAGAGAGATTGAGAGTAAGAGAGAGATATAGAGAGAGAGGGAATGGGTATGCCTCTAGCCACTGTAAATGAACTCCAGACGCATGCACCACCTTGTGCATCTGGCTTATGTGGGACCTGGAGAATCGAACCTGTGTCCTTAGGCTTTGCAGGCAAGTGCCTTAACTGCTAAGCCACCTCTCCAGCCTGGAAATAGTAAAAATTTGCCCCACCAATTTGCTTAGAAGACTGAGATTCCACTTTAAGAAAATTGTTCAAGGGCTGGAGAGCACTTCCTTCTGTGCAAAGTCTGATGGCCCAGGTTCAGTTCCCCAGTATCCATGTAAAGCTGTGAGGAGCTAAGACAGTCGCCATTACAAGATGGCGCTGACTTCCTGCTGAGGGTTGTGACGAACAACTCCCTACTTGGTCATATCCTGGCGACAGTCTTGCTTGATGCTGTGCGTGCACATGATGTAATGCATCCTGGGCCTATCCTGTGGCCCTGGGTGGTGGGTGAGCAGGTGGCGGCCAATCCGTAGGTGTCTCATAGTATTACACCCTATAAAAGCAGCTACACTCCTGCGCCCCGGCCCCTTCGCCATCAACTTTCCTGTTAACCAAGAGGCTCTCCAATAAAGTGTGATCGAGAAGGATCTTCATTTGCTGGTCGTTCTTCTCCTGCTGGTCAGGGGGTTCGCCGCATAAAGCTAGATGCACCAAGTGGTGCATACATCTGGAGTTATTTTGTAGTGTCAAGAGGCCCTAGTGTACCCATTCCCCACCCCTTTTCTGCTTGCAAATAAATAAATAAATGGATAGATAACTGTTCAAAGTAAAATCAGAAGTTCTACTTTTTGTTTGTTTGTTTGTTTGTTTTTTGATGTAGGGTCTCACTCTAGCTCAGGCTGACCTGGAATTCACTATGTAGTCACAGGGTGGCCTCAAACTCACAGCAATCCTCCTATCTCTGCCTCCTAAATGCTGGGATTAAAGGCATGTACTACCACACCTGGCTCAAGTGCTATTTTAATTTTCACTGACTCTTATTTTCTTTCTTTCTTTTTAAATATTTATTCACAAGAAAGAGAGAAAGATACATGCACACCTTTGTGCACTCGGCTTTCATTAGCATTGGGGAATCAAAAGCCCAGGTCAACAGTCTCTGCAAGGAAGTGCCTTTAACCATTCAGCCATCCCTCTAACCCCCCATTTTTATTTTCCTAATGCTTATTAATAAACCCCCATTTTTATTTTCCTAATGCTTATTCATTAAGCTAATACCTGGTTAATTTTTTCCCACTACTTTTGAGAATGACAAGAATGATCATTTCATATAACTTCTTAGGAGGAGAAGGCTCAGCAGCTAAGAGCGCTTGCTGTGCAAACGTGAAGACCCGAGTGCAATCCTCAACACCCAGGTAAAAACTGGGCATGGGCCAGCACATGCCTGGAATCCCAACACTGAGTGTGTGTGTGTGCGGGGGGCAGAGACAAGAGGATCACTGGGGCTACTGGTTAGTCAATCTAACTACAAAATGGATGAGCTCCACGTTCAGTGAAAGGTTCTAAACTGGGTGTGGGGGTGGACACCTTTAATCCCAGCACTTGGGAGGAGAGGCTGAGAGAGGAGTTCAAGGCCTGCCTGAGACTACGTAGTGAATTTTAGGTCAGCCAAGGTTAGAGTGAGACCCTACCTCAAAAAAAATTTCTTGGGCTGGAGAGATGGCTTAGCGGTTAAGCGCTTGCCTGTGAAGCCTAAGGACCCTGGTTCGAGGCTCGGTTCCCCAGGTCCCACGTTAGCCAGATGCACAAGGGGGCGCACGTGTCTGGAGTTCGTTTGCAGAGGCTGGAAGCCCTGGCGCGCCCATTCTCTCTCTCTCCCTCTATCTGTCTTTCTCTCTGTGTCTGTCGCTCTCAAATAAATAAATTAATTAAAAAAAAAATTAAAAAAAAATTTCTTTCTCAAGGAAATGAGGCAGAAGAATGAGAGAGGAGGACACCTGATATCCTTCTGTGGCCTCTGTGCACACATATACAGGGAGTGCGTACCTGCATCCATCCATGCACACACACACCATATCAAAATATAAAAATGAAAATTGTATAAATAAAAAAGAGCTTTGTTCAATGGGAAAAAGGCATCAATTAAACAAGGGCTGATGGGCTTTGCTCAGCAGTTAAGGCACTTGCCTGCAAAGCCGTAGGACCCAGGTTCGATCTTCCAGGACCCATGTAAGCCAGAGGCACAGGGTGGCACATGTCTGGAGTTTATGTGCAGCAGCTGGAGGCCCTGTTGTGCCCATTCTCCCTCCCTCCCTTAAAATAAATAAATAAATAAATAAAGACTAAAAGAAAGAAAAGGACTGACACCTGGGAGAAGGTCAGGCCATGTCACTCCCCAGTGTTGTGGATGCATAAGGACGAAAAGGCGCAGTGCAAGTGAACTGAGCGAAGGAGGCTTTAACTTTATAAACTTAGGGTGGCAATTGTCAAAACTGTGATAAAATGCAGAGCTACGGAGGAGTCTTTCACCTGGGCTCCACTCTGTCCAGGAGAAAGGATGATTCCATGCAGGTCAAGTTACCTGCTCAGAGATGTCCACAAAGCAGGAAAGCAAATGCACCCAGCTGCCACCTAGCATGACCTTAGTACCTCTATCTGACACTACCATTTACTAAGGAGACCCACAAAACTGTACTGATCCCCTTCGTCACCTGACCAGCCAAGCTTCCCAGGGTCTCTCACTGCGGCTGACCCAACACTCAGAAAAGCACACGGCACACCTGCCGCTTGCTGAGTGGTCCACGTGGATCCAGTGCTGTGCAGGTTCTGGTGTACATCCTTACATGGAAACCAAGAACCGGTCTTTTCTCTTGTGTTCTGCACTTTCTCTCCTGCTTATTCACTTCCCTGCACCCTAGTAACATCCCAGGACACGTGGAAGCTTCAAGAGACCTCTGGACCCCTGAGGGGCGGAGGAACCCTTAAGCTTCTGGACATCAGTGAAAGGCTAGGGTGAGTCAGTGAAGTGAGGCTAAGGAGGCTGAACCCTGAAGTATTTGTTCAGTGACATTATTTTCTTTTTCTGTTTTTTTTTTTTTTTTTTTTTTTTTTTGTGTGGTAGGGTCTTGCTATAGCTCAGGCTAATCTGGAATTCACTATGTAGTCTTGGGCTAGCCTCAAACTCCTACCTTGGCCTCTCCCCATCCCAGACGCTGACCTAGTGATGGGATTAAAAACATGAGCCACCATGCCTAGCAGAGAAAGACTTGAGCACCCCAGGGATTCTAGCCACTGCAAACAAACTCCAAATGCACATGCCACTGTGTGCATCTGGTTTTATTTGGGTACTGGGGTGTCATACTCGGGTCATTAGGCTTTGTAGGCAAGTACCTTAACCACTGGGCCATCTCTCCAGGTCCAACATCATTTTCTTTTAAAAAATTATTTATTTATTTATTTATTTATTGGAGAGAAAGAATAAGAAAAAAGGACCTGTTGCTGTTGAAAATGCACTCCAGATGCACACACTACTTTGTGCATCTGCCTTTATATGGGTACTAGGGATCTGAACCCCAGAAGAATCCAGACCTGTAGGCTTTTGCAAGCAATCACCTTTAACCACTGTGCCATCCCTTCAAACCCCAGTGTTATCAGTTTGTAAGACCCTCCACCCTCTGGCGTGAGCTGGTCAAATTAGGTTTCAAGCAACATCTCAGATCCTAGAATTGCTAATGAAGACAAAGGAACATAACAGTGCCTTTGTCGTCTTGTAGAAAAGGACCTGGTTTACATAAGGGATTAGGGAGCATCCAAGGACAAGGGCCTGCTTACCTTCCTGGTTATGTTGATGAGTAACCGAAAACCAAGCATAGCCTCAGAGAGGATGTCAGTGACCACACACCAGCATGATTACAAGCTCTACAGCAGCTTGAGTTGGAAGTAAAACCTCATCTCACAATCACAAGAATGGGGGCAAGGGAGATGGCTCCACAGTTCGAGGTGCTTGCTTGCAAAGTGGTGCATGTTCCTGGAGTTCATTTGCAGTGGCAAGTGGTCCTGCAACATCCACTCTCTCTTGCCCCACATATAAATAATTTTTTTTAATACAAAAGTGGCAGGGAAGAGAGAAATGGCACCAACATATGATGTGTCCATATATAGTTTCTACTTACTAAAAGAAAAAAAAAGATACAAAAGTGACTCTTGTTGGTTTTTCACCTCTTCTGAATTTCCGGGTCCCTGCTCGGGTAAGCCCCCTTCACGTCAGCCCTGCTGGGCTGGGCTGGGGGTACCCTAGACCCGTACTCCTCCTGGGCTCTCTACCCCTCCTGCTTTCTACAAGGCAGGAGCTCTCTGTATTTTCTCCCCTTCCCCTTCCTTCTTCTTCCTTTCCCTTCCCTTCCCTTCCCTTCTTTCCTCCCTTCCCTTCCCTTCTTTCCTCCCTTCCCTTCCCTTCCCTTCTTTCCTCCCTTCCCTTCTTTCCTCCCTTCCCTTCCCTTCCCTTCCCTTCCCTTCCCTTCCCTTCCCTCCCCTCCCCTCCCCTCCCTTCCCCTTTCCTTCCTTCCTTCCTTCCTTCCTTCCTTCCTTCCTTCCTTCCTTCCTTCCTTCCTTCCTTCCTTCCTTCCTTTTCTCTTAATCTAAAAAACACACACCACAAAAGTGAGTCAGGCATGGTGGCTCACAGCTTTAATCTCAGCACTCAGGCAGAAGTAGGAGGCTTGCTTGGAGTGTGAGGTCAGCCTGGGACTACAGAATGAATTTCAGGTTAGCCTGGGCTAAAGTGAGAGACTATTTTGAAAAAAACAAAAAACAAAAAAAAAAAAAACTACAAAAGTGTTGTCTCACCAGTGCCTCTGTCCACATTCCTTACCGCTGTCTTTAATACACAAGTCTATTTTCAACCCACTAATGTCCTACCCATCTGTATGCACGCCTGCAGAGCTGGTTCATGCCATCCTTGTCATATACAGTACTTCTGCTTCCTATTCCCATCTGGGAGCATGGGCCACCTGCACCCTGGCATGGGTTCAAGCCCAGCTCACCTGAGTGGAAGTTGGGAGTCTCACCTGCTTGGAAGTATCTTTTTTCATTTCATTTTACTTTATTTTAAATATTTTACTTTTATTTATTTATTTATTTATTTATTTGACAGAGAACGAGAGAGAGAGACAGAATGGGTGTACCAGGGCCTCCAGCCACTGCGGACAAACTCCAGATGTATGTGCCCCTTTGTGCATCTGGCTAATGAGGGTCCTGAGGAATAGAACCTGGGTCCTTTGGCTTTTCAGGCAAATGCCTTAACTGCTAAGCCATCCCTCCAGCCCAGAAGTATCTTATCCTAAGGAACATACATATTTTAAGCACATGTAGCCATGTTTTGTCCTGAACTAGCCATTCTACACGTATCAGATTCAAAGTTTGATAATCTAAAGCTTGTTTCATCAAATTAATTCTGAAATATGTCCAGGGGTCTGGCAACAAGGGCACCAAACAGAGCCGGGAGTCCTTATACATCAGTACACATGCTGTGTACACACGTGCTTGGGATGAGAACAGACGTTCACTTTGTTAGGCTATAGTACAGTTAGTTAAGGAATTCTGTAAGAGGAGATAAATGACCCAGTGCACTCTACCTCGGCCCCAGGTGAAACCACAGAGGAATTGGGGAAATGGGCAAGAGTGGTGCTTTCTTCATGAAGCTCTTTCAGCACAAGGGTGATGGAGAAAGATACTGAGGACACTCAACACCTACCAAACCAGAGATCCAGATATTCCTAACTGCCCATCACTGAAGGAGACTTGAAATGCTCCCAGCATGGGTCAGGGAATTTTGTGGAAGAGGGGGCAGAAAGATTATTAGAGCCACAAGTTGGAACATTTTGCATAGAGACATTGCCTCTCCCTACCCCACAATGCATGACCCACAATCTCCATGTAGCTGACCTGCATCCCCAATGAGGAAGGCCTCTTCAGAAAAGGGGCAGGGAGGAGGGAAAGGATGGCACCAACATGTGATGTTTACATATATAATATGTCCATATCTAATAATAAAATAAATAAATAAATAAAATAATTCTATAAATTCTAAGCTAAGCATGGTGGTACATGCCTTTAATCCTAGCATTTAGGAGGCACAGGTAGGAGGATCGCCGTGAATTCGAGGCCTCCTGAGATTACATATGAATTCTAGGTCCGCCTGGGCTAGAGTGAGACCCTACCTCAAAAAAAAAAAAAAAAAAAATCCACAAAAAAGAAAAGAATTCTAGAAGTTCTAGAGGTGGTCAGCATCACATTCAGGAAGGTCAGGTGTAATTCTCGCGAGGAAAGGGCCTGCAAAGATTCTGTCAACAGTGTTACCCACAATTCATTTCTCTTTTATGTGGACTTTTTAGCAACACCAAAAACAAAGTGACCAAAGAGCTCATTTATACAACAGGCCACTTCTTTTCACCTGAATTTGCACTGTAATTTACTTCATTTTAGTACTTGTCTAGCTCTCTCTCATCAAGATCAAAAGAGACAATCTTACAGATTGGCCATAGGTGCAATTAGGAAAACTGTAAACATATCAAGACAAAATCCTAGAAAAATGGGCTGGAGAGATGGCTCAGCACTTAAGGCACTTGCCTGGCAAATCCTAACAACCTGGGTTCTATTCCCCAGTACTCACAAGAGCCAAGAGCCAGATGCAGGAAGTGGTGCATGGATCTGGAGTTCATTTGCAGCGGCTAAAGGCCCTGGTATGTTCATTCTTTCTCTCTCCTTAAAAATACATAAATTAAAAGATAAAATCCAAGGGAAAAAAAAATAATGTCTAGCTATTCAATAGATTTATACTATCAAACCATTTGAATTTTCCAGAAGGCCTCATAAAATAATCTGTGGGTAAGCAGAATTATAAACTATTCCAGATGATTCATTTGCCCAACAATTTCCTGACTTGTTACAGCATGCACACTGTTCAGCAAATGTGCACAAATGTCTCTCAGGTGGACATAGGCTCCCAATCCATGGCCCATGCTGGTCTCCACTGCTTGTTTTGGGCAGAAAAGGGTAAGCTCAGATTCTCAAGTCAGAAGGACCTGGCCCTGCTACATGACAACTGAATTCTTGAACACCTGGACATATTCCTTAAACTTTAATATCTCCCAGCTCTTCAGGGGAACAATATTACCAACTCTGAGAGTTTTGTTAAGGACACTGAATTTTAGAGTGCTGGCCTATACCTCACTAATGTTATTATCATAAATATGTGTATAATCACTTCAGAATTCTATTCTTTATTTTAGTTTTTTTCCAGGTAGGTTCTCACTTTAGCCCAAGTATACCAGGAACTCACTCTGTAGTCCCAGGTTGGACTCAAACTCACAGCAATCCTCCTAACCTCTGCCTCCTGAGTGCTCAGATTAAAGATGTGTGTCACCATGCCTGGTTCAGAATTCTTTTAAAAAATTATTTTATTTACTTGTTTACAAGGAGAGAGAGAAAATGAATGGGTGTACCAGAGCCTCTAGCCACTGCAAATGAATTCCAGATGCATGCACCACTTTGTGCATCTGGCTTTACAAGTACTGGGGAATTAAACCCAGGTTGTTAGGCTTTGTAGGCAAGCGTCTGACCACTAAGCCACCTTTCCAGTCCCAGAATTCTTAAAGAAGCAAAAAAGAGAAAAAGAAGACAGTGGGGAAGAGAATACCTTTGAAGTTACATTATTATTAATTTGAGAGAAAAAAGGGAGAAAGGAAGGATAGGAGGAAGGAAAGATGAAGAAAAGAGTATGGTCTCTTCCTTTTATGATTCTATGAGTCCAAGTCTTTCCATAATCATTGGAGATAAAACCTCAAGGGCTGGGGCATTGTAAAGTATGCAAGAGGCTGTACTGCTATAAAGGCACAGACATCCTCAAGGCCATTATGAAAATCAGGAAGAAGTATAAGATTCCACTACATTAAGAAATTGTGAAGCCGGGCGTGGTGGCGCACGCCTTTAATCCCAGCATCGGGAGGTAGAGGTAGGAGGATTGCCACGAGTTCAAGGCCACCCTGAGATGACGGAGTTAATTGCAGGTCAGCCTGGACCAGAGTGAGACCCTACCTCGAAAAACCAAAAAAAAAAAAAAAAAAAAATTGTTAAGTCAAGCCTGGTGTGGTGGTGCATGCCTTTAGTCCCAGCACTCGGGAGGCAGAGGTAGGAGGATCGTCGTGAGTTCGAGATCACCCTGAGACTACATAGTGAATTCCAGGTCAGCCTGAGCTAGAGTGAAACCCTACCTTGAAAAAACAAAACAAAAAACTGTGAAGTCATAAATATACTCCAGACAAGACAAATTATCTGGCTTTCTACGACCCCTAACGTACCAGATGGTCTAAGGTGGGGTAGCAGTCTACATGAACAGCAGAGAAGCACTCTGGAGGACGCACACAGGACGGCGCGCTGGGATGCAGCAAGAAAATATTTCAGCACTTTTATTTCTGCTCACTGCTCAAAACCATCCTTCACCTTTAACTCTTCTTTTACGTACCTTCAACATTCTGTTTATGTTATACATTAACTAAAACACCTCGAATATTTATTAACTGATAATACAGTCTGTTAATAAATATACATATGTTAGAAGCTCATAATGAAATGTTTGACGAAACATGATCAAACCCTTGGAGAAGTCTAATTTAGTGCACTATACAAACATGCGTCATGTATTTGGCATGTGTTCACGCACAAAAATAACATCTCCCCCTTGTCTTTTGTAAGAGCAGACCATATTACCTGAAAAATAGTCTTGGTTAACTGCCCGGAAAAAAAAAAATCCTTTGCAAATAAAAAAGATGTATCATTATCCTAACCTATTTGGACAGTAACAAAACCCAGTGCCCCAGTGCCTAGGCGACAATACTAAACAGCCTACACAGATTTTTTTTTTTTTTTTTGCATAGAACACAATAAAGTTGACTTCCCTATCTCCCTTTCTTAATTTCTAGAAAGTGAAAAAAATTATTTACTTATGAATGAGAGAGAGAATGGGCATGCCAGGGTCTCTCGCCACTGCAAATGAACTCCACACTCTCGCACTACTTTGTGTATCCGCTTTACATGGGCACTGGGGCATCAAACCAGGCTTTGTAAGCAAGTGCCTTTAACCACTGAGCCATCTTCCTAGCCTACTTTCTACAAAGTTTTATTTTATGTATTTTCTTTGAGGTAGGGTCTTGCTCTAGCCCGGGCTGACCTGGAATTCACTATGTATTCTCAGGGTGGCCTCAAACTCATGGGGATCCTCCTACCTCTGCCTCCTCAGTGCTGGGATTAAAGGTGTGCACCGTCACGCCCAGCCCTACAAAAGTTTTAAAAACCAGCCTTCAAATTCTAACATAAACAAATGCCCATTGTAGTTGCTACAAGAGCCAGAGATTATGGGGCCTCACATCTGAATACTAAGTTTATTTCATGTCCCTTGCTTGTCTATTCACCTGGTGTACAATGAATATATGGCAATGACAAGAAGGGATGTTATGAAGTTGGGACCCACGCCCAGCTCTATAGCACATGTGTTTTTTGGGTTAAATGTTTAAATTTGTGGTTTAACAAATAGGTTGTAGTTGTTACTTTTGCTTTCAGCAAGTCTTGGTTCCAAGGAGGACAAAGTCAGTCAGTGAAGAACGCTCACAGAAGGAAGGAAGATTGTACTGCCTGCTCTGTGTCCCCATCTCCTGTCCTGTGAGGACCCTCCTCCTCTCAGCTGAGCCTTCACGCACCGTCAGTCAAGGGGCTCCACCGATGCTGCGTGTGAGTCAAAGTCAGATTCTCCTTGGAAATCCTGCATGGACTTATTCAAGGGCAGAAAACTGGAAGAGGCCAAACTGCTTGGATGGAGAAAACCTGCGCATGAGTTCATGTTGTCTTGAGGTCACAGCCGCCAAGAACCAGATGTGGCAGCACAGGCCTCTATCAGAACTTGGTTTACACAGTGAGTTCAAAACTGGTCTGAGATACATTGAGAGACCCAGCCTCACACAAAACGAAGGACTGGAGACGTAGCTCAGTGGTACAGTGTTTTTCTAGCTCACAGGAGGAGCTAAATTTGATCTCCAGCAATGTGGGGGGGAAACGTGCTAAGCTTCCTGACCACATCTGGGGAACATTGAAAAGGGCCACAGATTCTTCCCAACTCTACCCCAACCCCCAGTGACTCTAAGTTTGGGCCTGTGATCTGCTTTAATTAAGATTAAATCCAGGGCTGGGGTGATGGCTCAAAGGTTAAAGACGCTTGCAAGGCCTGCAGACCCAGATTCAATTCCCCAGCACCCACATAAAACCAGATGCATGTGTCTGGAGTTTGTTTACAGTGGCAAGAGGTCATGGCATGTTCATTCTTTCTCCTCTTCTTGTCCCCCCTCCCACCCAGGTAGGGACTTGCTGTAACCTGGGCTGACTTGGCATTCACTTTGGCGTCTCAGGATAGCCTAGAACTCACAGCAATCCTCCTACCTTTGCCTTCCGAGTGCTGGGATTAACAATGTGTGCCACCATGCCTGGCTCTTTCTCTTTTTCTCTCAAATAAGTAAAAATATATATTTTAATTATTTATTTTATCTTGAGGGAGAAAGGAGGAGAGAGAGAGAGAGAGAGAGAGAGAGGGAGAGAGAGGTGGGGGGAGGGAATGGGCATGGCCTCCAGCCACTACAAATGAAATCCAGAAGCATGTGCCACCTTGTGCCTCAGGCTTATGTGGGTAATGGGGACTGAAACCTGGTTACTTAGGCTTCTCAGCCAAGCGCCATACCACTAAGCCATCTCACCAGCCCCCAAAATATTTTTAAGATTAAATTCATATACTACAAGCAGAAATGTAAAAAGTACCTGTGTATTTAGGCTTGACCTGTTTTTTTTTTTTTTTTTTTTCTTTGTGCAGCACTGGAAACCCTGAGACCATCATGTGAGGGCTTTCCAGGAACTGAGGGACCACATGTAGAAGTGACACCGTGGTTAAGCCATAACAAAGAGCAAGTCCCTGAGCAGGTCAGCTAAGCCTCACACGCACAGGCGGGATGCTTTGACTGGCCCAGGTTGTGTATCTGCAGAATCATGAGCCATGAAATTTCAGGGTGACCAGCAGCAGAGTAAAAGTGGATACCCCAACCACCCAAAGCCCGAGTCTTCAGCTTTTTATTTTATTGTTTTTTTAGTTTTTATTCTATGCAACTATGTCCTTAGAACAACCCCCCCCCCCCCCAGGTAGACTCTTACTCTGGCCCAGGCTGACCTGGAATTCACTCTGTAGTCTCAGGTGGCCTCAAACGCACAGTGATCCTCCTACCTCAGCCTCCCAAATGCTGGGATTAAAGGTGTGCACCACCATGTCTGGCCAAAATGCTTTTTGATTAATAGAGTTGGCTTCTGTTGCTTGTAACACAAGCTCCTTTACAGCCAGCTAAGACAGATAGAGATTAAAAGGTTCCTGTAGGAATCACAGGCAGATATATATTCCTAGCTAGAAACTTTCAAAATGGTCTGGCTATGGAGCAAAAGTATTTTAGCTTCACTGTTCTTTCCTACTCTCCCTCCTCTTTCCATCATGTGACAGGACAGCGTTATTGTCATTTAAGCAATATAAGACGCAAACTTCAAACTCTAAGCTTGAAGGGAAGGAGTTTTATTATTCTTACTGGAAATTTCACTATCTTTGGCTTGAGTAAACACATGCATTGCCAAGGGGGGTCAAGAGGACCAACTATGTTCATTCATCTCTTGAGTTGTGTACTTGGGAAAATTACTTAAAACACATGAGGCCTCGGTTCCCTCACCTGTAGGATCAAGATAACAGCAATTATTTCTCAGGTTGGTGTGAGGACTGAGTTCACGTGAAGCAGTGTACACAGCTTACACTACGTAAGCATTTGACATTTCATTTATCTTCAGAGCCTATTCATCCTAGGGGAAACATTTTGGAGAGAGACACCTTTCTTTCTTTCTTTTTTTTTAAATTTTTTTTTGTTTGTTTGTTTTGTTTTTCGAGGTAGGGTCTGACTGTAGCCCAGGCTGACCTGGAATTCACTATGGAGTCTCATGGTGGCCTTGAACTCACGGCAATCCTCCCACCTCTGCCTCCCGCGTGCTGGGATTAAAGGCGTGCGCCACCACACCCGGCTTTTTAAAAATATTTTTAACTAGGTCATGGGGAAACATGCCTTTAATCCCAGCTCTCAGGAGACAGAGGATTGCTGTGAGCTGAAGGCCAAAATGGAACTGTAGAGTGAGTTTCAGGTCCTCTTGGGCTAAACTGAGACCCTACTGTGAAAAACCAAACAAAACATTTTTTAATTATTTATTTATTAAATAAATATTATTTGTTTATTTTATCTTTTGGTTTTGTGAGGTAGGGTCTTGATCTAGCCCAGGCTGACCTGAAATTCACTATGTAGTCTCAGGGTGGCCTTGAACTCACAGGGATCCACCTACCTCTGCCTCCTAAGAGCTGGGATTAGAGGTGTGTGCCATCACACCCAGCTATATTTATTATTTATTTGCAAGTAAAGAGAGAAAGACAGTGATGGAGAGAGAAATAGGCATACCAGTGCCTCCTGCCACTGTAAACAAACTCTGGATGCATGCACCACTTTGTACATCTGGCTTTACGTGGCTACTAAGGAATTGAATCCAGGCCGTCAGGCCTTTCAACCAAGTGCCCTTAACTGCTGAGCCATGTATACAGCCCAAGTGACACTTTTTTTGTTTTTTTTTGTTTTTTTTTTTTGTTTTTTGAGGTAGGGTCTCACTCTAGCCCAGGCTGACCTGGAATTCACTATGTAGTCTCAGGGTGGCCTCGAACTCACGGTGATCCTCCTACCTCTGCCTCCCAAGTGCTGGGATTAAAGGCGTGCGCCACCACGCCCGGCCCGCAAGTGACACTTTTCATTGTGGGGTCTTTGATAAAAACACCAAACAAAAGGTCTTGTGTCTCAGCTCTACTAAAAGTTGTGCCAATTTGCTCAGCAACATGAAATCACTGTGTCTCTCGTGTAGTCCACAGGCCTGTCTGTGAACTTCTTGGCATTCAGCAGTGCTCCACCACTGTATGGTTAGCTAAGCCTCTGATTCCTATCCAGAACTCAACGTAGCTTTAGGTCATGGGAGTCCTCCCTTCCTACTTTGTTTCGGTGGGTCAGTTCCAGTTATGATTAAGAGAAACAAGACCTCACAATTTAGAAGGCACCCTTGAAATAAGGGTTTATTTGCAGATAAGCTTTTCTAACCCAAGTATGGATCTGTGACCAAGAGCCTGAGCGACATATCAGGTCAAAGGCATCATAGTCCTTTCAACAGTCTGAGCGAGCATAAGTATTTTTGGGAAAGGAAGTAAAACCAAGTAACTAGAGAACGGGGGCAGGCAAGAAGCAAAGACGGGAAGAATACAGTGTGATGCTGGGGCTGATGTCTTGTTTTGCAGGAAGTAAATTTGGTTCTTGTTGACATTTAATAACAAGGACTAACTGGACCAAGATGAGGTCATTGACCAGAGCTGTTATTTTCAAATCTCAAGCTTCTTGCCCAGCTGTGACGCGCTGAAATGCTGATCAACACGCTGCCTTCTATTCTTTAAAACCTTTTTTTTTGTTCATATTTATTTATTTATTTATTTAAGAGCAACAGAGAGAGAGAGAGAGAGAGAGAGAGAGAGAGAGGAAGATAAGAGAGAGAATGGGCGCGCCAGGGCCTCCAGCCACTGCAAATGAACTCCAGACGCGTGCGCCCCCTTGTGCATCTGGCTAACATGGGACCTGGGGAATCGAGCCTCCAACTGGGGTCTTTAGGCTTCACAGGCAAGCGCTTAACCGCTAAGCCATCTCTCCAGGCCCCTTCTATTCTTTAAAGCCAGTACCCTGCATGCTGTACATTACGGGCATCTCCTAGGGATGGACTTAATCTTTGCAGCTAACCACACAGCAGACGGGTATGTGTGGCTGTGCCACCTCCTTGTCTGTGCATGTGAGAGGGAAGTCACGCCAGGGATATAAAGGTGGGATTATCCACCCATTACTAAGTAGGGTTCTAGTAATATTATAGGGCATGTTGTACAATACAAAGTACAGAGGACTGCTTTTCAAGAGCATGCACTCGATAGCCGAGAATTCCTCTCTCCTTCTGCTTTCTTTCAGTGGGAACCGACGACCTAGTGGGTATTGGGCATGTGCTTAACACTAAGCTTGACTCTTTTTTTTTTTTTTTTTTGTATTTTTAAAAAATGTGTTCATTTTTATTTATTTATTTGAGAGCAACAGAGAGAGAGACAGAATGGGCACACCAGGGCCTCCAGCCACTGCAAACAAACTCCAGATGCATGCTCCCCCTTGTGCATCTGGCTAACATGGGTGCTGGGGAGTTGAACCACAAACCAGGGTCCTTAGGCTTCACAGGCAAGTGCTTAACTGCTAAGACATCTCTCCAACCTCCAGGAAGTTCTTTTAAACTGGGCATGGTGGTGCATGCCTTTAATCCCAGCACTCAGGAGGTAGAAGTAGGAGGATAAACTGAAAAGTCAAGGCCACCCCTAAGACTACATAGTGAATTCAAGGTCAGCATGCTAGAGCAAGACACTACCTCAAAAAAAAAAAAAAAACAACTTTTATTTATGCTTCATATTTACTGCCTGCTTTGCCTTGTCTTCCTGGAATGTTTTCTCCCATCACCCTTTTCTTCTGAGGTTCCTAAAAGCTTGACTCTTGAAAGTAAAAGAATTTCCACATTTTCTTCATGAACAGACACTACTCAGTATGCACTTCATAAACATTGTTATCAAAGAATAAATGGTGCCTAGAATATTTAGAGAGGAAGAATGCAAAGCCTCAAGATTTCATAAAGAAACCTAACAGACTTAAGAACCTCAAGGAAAGTCAAGCAAACACGGACCTTGGCAACAGAGCAAAACTGAACTTAGGAAAGAGTACCTTGTGTTATTAAGTGTTTCTTCTAAGTATTCACTTTGAGATTCTCTTCTCTTTAGTCTATGGTGACTTTAGAGTGTATCTGGACTTCTCTGGTGTCTTCTGGGGTAGACGATTTTAGGAAAGGGGGATGGCTGGATAGATCATAACCTACCACTGTGACCAGCAAGACAACCAAAGCGACTGTGTGTGCTGGGCGCTCTGTCTAGAGTGGAACCCAGGTGATCTGGCTAATCCCAAAACACCTATATGAGGTACACAGAGGTCCAGAGACTGGCTGATGTCATATGGCAGAGAAACTAGAGTCTGGCTCCAGGCAGTCTCAGTTCACAGCCCTCTGTCCTAACACCTCTGGTGCAGGGCGGCTCTGGTCCACAGCTTAGTCTGTAGAATGGGCCCATGTTGAGCAACTCCCTCCATTTCTTCCTTTTTCATTTGGGGGAGAGAGAAAAGAGGTCGAGACACAGTCTCATTAGCCCAGGTTGGCATTATCTCCCTATATAGTTGAGGCTGGTCTTGAACTCCTGATTCTCCTGCCTCTAACTCCTGAGTGCTGTGATTATAGGTATGTACCTATAACACAGATATTGTCCCTCAGTGTATCTATTCCTTTCTTGTTGCTGGGACAAAATATCTGATCAGAAGCAGCTCAGAAAAGTGTTTACTTTGGTTTACTGTTCCAGAGGGTGGAGTCCATCATGGGAAGAGCATGGCAGGAGCAGGAAAAGGAGAGAAAGAAAACAGCAGTCAGCGCTGGACTATAAAACCGTAACGCCCACCCCCAGTAGCATACTTCCTCAAGCAGAGCTCTACCTCCTAAGGTTTCACTACTGGGGAGCCTTAAACAGTTAAACATGTGTGCCTCTGCTACATTTATGTATTTAAGAGAAAAAGAGAGAGAAAGAAAGAGAAGAGAGAAAGGGGGGAGGGGCATGCCGGGGTCTCTTGCCACTACGAATGAACTCTAGACACATGTGCCAATTTGTGCATCTGGCTTTACATGAGTACTGGGGATGGGTTCAAAGATGGGCTGTCAGGCCTTGCCAGCAAGTATCCTTAACCAATGCACTATCTCTCCAGTCCAACACTTTTAATAAAAAAAAGATTCATAGAGGAAAAAAATATCCAAGATTAATATGCTCATACATTCAATATTTCCTGAACATACTCTATTTCCTACCAGGCAGTGTGCCATGTGCTAAGGATGTAATTAGCAAAAACAGACATAGGACTGAATTCAGTCCTTCTGCTACCAAACACTGCCAGGTACTGTGACAGGCTAAAATTAAAACAAACAAGACACATTGCTGTTAAGAAGTTCAGGGCCGGGCTGGAGAGATGGCTTAGTGGGTAAGCGCTTGCCTGCGAAACCTTAGGACCCTGGTTCGAGGCTCGGTTCACCAGTACCCACCTAAGCCAGATGCACAGGGCGGCGCATGCATCTGGAGTTTGTTTGCAGTGGCTGGAGGCCCTGATGTGCCCATTCTTTCTCTCTGCCTCTTTCTCTCTCTCTGTCACTCTCAAATAAATAAAAGTAAGCAAAAATTAAAAAAAAAAAAAAAGTTCAGGGCCTTACAGAGAAAAAAGGCTGATAAACAACCAATTAAAATACAGTTAAAGCAATTACAGTACAATGCCAAGTTCTCTTACAGGTTATAACAGGGCGGTGTGAACCCCCCAAATAAGATGATTCTGCCTGGGATGACTGGAGCCAAACTGGCAAGGGAGCTGCCTTTCACTAGGGAACAGAAGAGAAGCCAGAAATGCCTGTGGCTCTGAGGCAGAGTAAAAAGCCTCCAGATTGACCATGTCCACCTGGGTGGGATGCAGACTCAGTGATCTCATCTGTGAAAAGCAAGTAAATGACTTGAAAGATTATTGTAAAAACCGAGAACAAAACAAACAAAAAACAGGCTGTGATGGCCTAAAACCACGCAGAAAAATTTCACTTAACTTGTAGCAGCTTGCCAGGACTCTACAGTAGTTCTATAGACCAGAAATCACTGGTTTGGCCAACAGACCTCTTTTACTGAAAATCTGTGTCGAATCCAGGTCCGGCTTCTCAGAATGACAATATTGTTTATGAGGCTGAAAGGCACAGGACGCGGCTTGAGCCCCAACCTCCACTACACTGCGTGGAGTGAACAGCAGAGACGAGGTACGGGCGGTCCCTGAAAACGTCAGAGACAAGGACACGACCTCGGCGGGCGAGAGCGGCAGGTGTCTCTGTCCACGACCATTCAGAAACGCGCACCATTATCAGCTGTGCTGGCTCACAACACAGTTGTCTTTCTCAGCATCAGACACCTCTGCCTCTAAGTTTCTGGGGCAGAGGCTAGCAGAAGGTAATGACCCATCTGAGAAACACACCCCAGGGAGGTAGGGTCAAAAAAATCTGTCTGCACACTGAATTACTGTTACAGCCACCGGCTCAGAAGACAATATACTGTGACGCTCAGGCAGAGCTGCAGTGCGCCTTTGCACTAATTCACTAAGGGTTAATGTTCCCTTGTCCTTTTTTAATTGTCTGCTTCATTGGAAGATGTCCAGTGATAACTGACCCATTACCACTAGGGGCCATGTCACTGTTTCTCTAGTGTGTTGAGTGTCAGGAAAGCCATCTCTGGGCATGTCAGAGTCCCATCCTTGTTTTGAAAGTCATGCTGCTGTGCTCACAAAAGGACGAGCATTGGGCTTCCTGAAGTGGTTTCTCTAGTGTGTCTGGTTGGGCTATGCAGTGCTTGTTAGGGTTTAATTGCATAGTGTCCCCCACAGGCTGTTGTGTTTGAACACTTGGTCCCCACCTGGTGGTGGTGTTTGGGAAGGTAGAGGAATCTTTTGGAGGTGGAGCCTCACTGGAGGAAGTGAGTCTACACAGACTTCCTGTAGAGACTAGAATGTTTGGGTGCACCTACGATTTTAATATAGATGTGACACAGGCTTGGAAGCCTTCTGATAGTGCAGCAGCGAGCTAGTGCTGCTGAGTGTTAAGGTATGTCTCGAATAAGAAGTCAGAATTTGAGCCGGGCGCGGTGGCGCATGCCTTTAATCCCAGCACTCGGGAGGCAGAGGTAGGAGGATCACTGTGAGTTCAAGGCCACCCTGAGACTACAGATGAATTCCAGGTCAGCCTGGGCTAGAGTGAAACCCTACCTCAAAAAAAAAAAAAAAAAAAAAAAAGTAATTTGTTTGCAAGGCTCACTGGCTCTTTACTAATATGCCAATCAACTAGATTAAGTCACGGAGGATGTGGCCATGAGGCCAGAGACCACAGGGCCCTCCTCTGCCAACAACATGGTTGTGTGTGTGCACGGTAGACAAGCAAGTGTAGATGGGGGTTTGCACCATTTGATCAGCACAGCAAACTCCATGAGCAGCTCTACAAGAGGCATGGCACACGGAGAGGATGTGGGCTTGCTCAGTGCCCTGAACAGGCTGTGGATGGGGTTAGGAAAGTTACTGGAGTTCACCAAGCCTTAGGCCTTCATTATAAAACGGGATAATGATGCCTTGTAGGATTTGGTGGCACTGTATACAAGTGCCTGGCCAAGTCCCTTACACAGAATGGCTGGTTCTGCAATTGTTGTTAATGGAATGTACTGCCATCAACAGTTCTAAGGGGGATGGGTACAACAAGCAAATATATGCTCTGAATTGATTGCTTTTGACATACCATGTCAAGCTCTTAGCCTGCTTATATGGAATGCCTGTGGGTGTGGGTGAGTGTGTGGGTGTGCGCATGTGGAAAGAGGGAGAGGGAATATAAATGAGAATGACCAACACTATGTACTGAGCAGAGATTAAGGAAAGAGCAAAGTTAAAAATATAGCTTTCAGAAGAAACATGTAGAGCTCATTACTAGACTGTATATGATTTCAAGGAAGGGTGCAATGTTTCTCTGTCTTTTTTTAAAAAATCTTTTATGCTTGTTTTAATCACCATCATTGTTCTATCAGAATCTCACATAATGCCTGGCACCTAGCAGGCAGCCAGCAATATTTATTCAGTGTGCACACTTGGATCAGGTACTGGGCTCACTTGCAGGTGTGCCTGGGAGTAAACACAGGAAAAGGAAGCCAAGCATGGTGGTGTGGGGACAAGTGTGAAGCCACAGCGCTGATAAGCAGAAGCGCCCTCTGGCCCAGTGGCTGAGTCGTTGCGCCACCACACTGACACAGGGTGATGGGTCCCTTCACAGTCATGACACGAGGTCATCCCTGAACAAAGCAAAGAATTCCAGCAGACGCTTCAAATCTCGATGCAGGAGAGATCCGCCTCATTTCGTCGCTCTAGACCCCAGTAAGCTGATCCCGAGCAGGAAATATAGATACCCCGCTCAGAGCTAGGTGCTCTACACAAATCGACTTGCCAATCCCCAGACAACCCTATGGGAGGTTCCAGGGTCCGTAGGTTAAAAAAAGAAAGAAGAGATATATATATAGGACTGAGCCTCCTGCCCATGGGCAACAATCCATCTCAAATGCCATGCCCTCTACATCTAGTTAAGGCAGTGCCAAAGGGAAGGGAGCCCTGTGCTGGGTGCATAGCCTGTAAAGGCCTACAACTACACACCTGTGTGTCCCTGGCACCCAAGGAAGAGACAAGAACCTTGGCGAGTCTTTCTAGGCCTGTTCCTGCGCTAAGGGCACATACCACCCGCGTTCCTAACTGACTGAGTTGTGGCCAGGACCGTCTCAGCTACGTTTATCACTCCTCCTGCTGACTTCCCACTTACCTGTATGACTCATGTGGTATTTCCCAATACTTTCTTGTAGAATTAAAGTATTTGTTATCTTACATATTTTTAGCTAATTATTATAAGCTTTTTGTAACATTTTAGAAATATTTTACTTACTGCAGAGACAGGCAGATAAGAGAGAGAGAATGGGCATGCCAGGGCCTGTAGCCACTGCAAACAAACTCCAGATGCATGTGCCACCTTGTGCTTCTGGCTTTACATGGGTCCTGGGGAATCAAACCTGGGTTCTTTGGCTTTGCCGGCAAGCACCTTATCTGCTAAGCCATCTCTTCAGCCCATGATTGTAACCTTTTTAAGGTCACCTTGCCAATACTTGGTTTTGCCTGTTACTTTCATTTTAGTGATGACGGTGACCAAGCAGTGTGTTTGGTATGGATTTATTGGGCATGAAGTTGTATACACTGTCATATGCTTACTTATCATTTGGCTATCTTCTTTTGTGAAACATTCCAAGACTTTTGTCCCTTCTTTTCCTTGTTTTGTGGATTCACAGAAGTTCACTGAACATTCTGGATGTAACCCATTTGCCAGATACCTCTATGGCAAATATCACCCCCTGTGTTGTGGTTTGCTTTAAATTGACAATTTCAATGTGACTTAATTCATGAATTATCTTCTGTTACAGTGAATGCTATCTGGGTCTTATGTAAGATGAAGTTTGGGGAGGAAAGACTGACAGGTGCACCATTAGTCAAGCTTCCCTATTCCTTATTTTTTTTGGCTTTTCGAGGTAGGGTCTTGCTCTAGCCCAGGCTGTCCTGGAATTCACTATGAAGCCTCAGGGTGGCCTCAAACTCACGGTGATCCTCCTACCTCTGCCTCCTGAGTACCAGGATTAAAGACACGTGCCACACGCCCCGCTAAGCTTCCCTATTCCTTCGTGGCCCCAGTCTAAGCAGAGGCACTGCAAAGCTTTTCTCCTGGAAATGGACTGTGTGAGAGATGAACTGAAAATACATATTGCTCACTCATCAGGATGGTGGCACTGGGAAGACGCCATCTGTGCATCCGCGCGACAAAGCGCAGAGCTGCCCTGGCTCCTGCCCTTCCTGCCTCTGCCTCCGGCTCTTTATTTGGATTTTTTTCAGCCTTTCCTTCAATTCTGTGCACTTCTTTCCAATACACTCTCCCTTTAAGATTGCTACTTAGGGCTGGAGAGATGGCAAGGCCAAGGAACCAGGTTCGATTCCCAGGACCCACATAAGCTGGATGCACGTACTTTTTCTTTCTCCATTTGGAAATAAATTTTTTAAAAAATTAAAATAAGCCAGGCGTGGTGGCGCACGCCTTTAATCCCAGCACTTGGGAGGCAGAGGTAGGAGGATCGCCGTGAGTTCGAGGCCACCCTGAGACTACATAGTGAATTCCAGGTCAGCCTGGGCTAGAGTGAGACCCTACTCAAAAAACCAAAAACAAACAAACAAAAAATCTAGGGATGGAGATGGCTTAGCAGTTATGGTGCTTGCCTGTGAAGCCCACAGACCAGGTTCAATTCCCTAGGGCCCATGTAATGCCAGATGCACAAGGTGGCACATGTATCTGGAGTTTGTTTGCAGTGGCCAGAGGCCCTGGTGTGCCATTCTCTACTTGCCCCTGCCTATCTCAAATAAATATTTAAAGATTCTAATTAGTCAAAGTTTACTTTTGTTGCTTGCAACCCAAGAATCTCACTTAATTCACTCTCTTCATATGGGTGGTATGTGTCTACCTATGGTACTGTATTACTTACTTTTGTCATTACTGTGTCCAAATACCTGACCAGAGCAACTTCACAGAAGGAGGGTTTATTCTTCCTTGGGGTTTGGGATGGGCTCCAGCCCATCATGACAGGAAGGCATAGAGACAAAGCTACTTGGGCTATGTCCAGGCAGCGCAGGGCTTACAGGAAGTGAGATGCGCCTACAGAACCTTAGGGCCCACCCCCAGCAACTGACTTCCTCCAGTGAGGCTCCACCTCCAAAAGGGTCCTCTACCTTCCCAAACGCCACCACCAGGTGGGGACCAAGTGTTCAAACACAAGAGCCTGTGGGGGACACTATGCAATTAAACCCTAACAAGCACTGCATAGCCCAACCAGACACACTAGAGAAACCAAGAGCTCACCTTCAGGAAGCCCAATGCTCATCCTTTCGTGAGCACAGCAGCATGACTTTCAAAACAAGGATGGGACTCTGACATGCCCAGAGATGGCTTTCCCTGACACTCAACACACTAGAGAAAACAGTGGCATGTTCATGTTACTGGCCCCTAGTAGGTCAGTTATCACTGGACATCTTCCAATGAAGCAGACAATTAAAAAAGGACAAGGGAACATTAACCCTTAATGAATTAGTGCAAAGGCGCACTGCAGCTCTGCCTGAGCGTCACAGTATATTGTCTTCTGAGCTGGTGGCTGTAACAGCAAACACTATTTCAGGGGAAGAACAAACAATAATTAAGGTGGAATATTAAAGAAGCCTTTATAAATATCAAATTAATTCTCGCTAGCAAGCACAGGAGGTGTACGCCTACCTACAGAAGCACTGACCTGTGACTGGAAGGGAGTGTGGGTGTCATCCCAGCCACTAGGACCCTCTCAGGTCCCCAGTGTTTCACAAGAGTCTCTGGGGTGCGTCTCTGAAAGTGTGTTTTTGTTTAGTATTTTATTTTGCTGGAGCATTGGTTCAGTTGTTTAGGTGCTTGTCTGCCAAGCTTAATGACTCAAGTTTGATTCCCCAGTACCCACGTAAGACAGACGCACAAGGTGGCGCATGTGTCTGGAGTTTGTTTGCAGTGGCTGAAAATAAAATAAAATATTTTAAAAAGTATTTATGATTTATCTGCAAGCAGAGAGAGAGAATGGCCATGTTAGGGCCTCCTGCCACTGCAAACACAATTTGACTAGGAACATGTACCTCTTTGTGTGTCTGGCTTTACATGGGTACTGGGGAAATTGAAAAAAAAATTTTTTTTTTTTTTTTAATGGGGCAGTATTGTGTAGCATGTAGAGAAATCTGAATCTGACAAGACAGCCAACCTTAGCTTTGAATTCCTAATGCAGCACAATTAATACTCTGTCATGGGTGTGGCTGATAAATTTGATACTGTATCTCAGGCAATTACATCTTGGCTTCTATTATTATGATAAGGAAGAATAGTTTTTATCTGTTTGAATATCTTTTGGCTCAGAAGAGATTTCCCACATGCAGAGTTGTAAGTTTTAGTAATTTGTTAGGACTTAGACTTTCTTTTTTCTTTTTAAAATATAAAATATATTGTTGGCTAGGAAGGTCCCTGATGCCTCCAAAGCATTATAGGCCATTGCCAAGGCCCTTGGCTTCCCACCAGGAATAAATGGTAAGGCCCTATTGCTGAAGACTCCACATACTTGGGCTGCAAGGTCACTGAGAAATCCTGCTGGAACTGAACTGATAATCTCCTCCATGTAAACCAGCTGACAGAAAGCTGGAAGAAGCCATTCTGCATGCAGTTCAATGGGAGAGAAAGAAAACACCAGTGAAGATATTCAACAGTGGACACTGCATGCCTTACATTTTGCCAGCCAGACCAAATGAGCCAATGGGTGCAATAGTGGCACAATATTAACTCACATCAAAGATAAAAATGTGGGGCTGCAGAGATGGCTCAGTGGTTAAGGCACTTGCCTGCGAAACCTAATGGCCTGAGTTTAATTCCCCAGTATCCATGTACAGCCAGATGCACAAAATTGTGCATGCATGCATAAGGAGTTTGTCTGCATTGGTTAGAGGTCCTGGCATGCCCATTCTCTGTCTCTCTCTCTCTGTTTGCAAATAAATACAGATATTTTTTTAAAAAAAGATAAAAATGTGTATGCATGGTGCTGCCCTGCAGTCACTACCAAGACAGCTACCTGTTCATTGGCATACGCACCTGCTAGCCACTGTCATAGTCTTTTCCCCATCACCTCTGACACCATGACAGAACAGGATCTGTGAAGCCTCATGAAGGGTCAGTTAATTCCAAGGATCAGCCAAGTTGATCTGGAGCCGCAGACAGATGGGCTGGTGTGACTGTACCTCCTCCCCACCCGCATGGCTCATGTGACCGCGGCAACCTAAGTGCCACAGAACTGAGGTCTCTCACTGGCCCCCAGGGGGTATGCGTCCGCTACTGTGTACCGAGAGCTTACTGTCTGCCAGGCTCCAGCCAGGCTCTGTCCGCATCGCCTCACTTACAGTCCACTATGGCCCCTATTCTATACGTCGGGAAACTGGGGCTGGACAAGGATCCCGGCCATCTGCAGCGTGTTGTCGGCCCTTCACCGTGGAGACGGCAGGAAAGCTGCTGTTTCCTCTCCCCAGTGCCCTCTTTCCAGCTCCCATGATTCACATCCCTTCTCACCAAACCTGAAAATCCTGAAGGCTTCATGCCTGGGAAAGTCTGATGCCTGATCTTCTCTTTGACTTTTTTTGTTTAACTTGTATTTTATTTGTTTGAGGGAAAGAGAAGAGGGAGGGAGAGAGAGAGAAAGAGAGGGAGAGGGAGAGAGAATGAGAATATGGGTGCGTCAGGGCCTTCAACCACTACAAATGAACCCCAGATGCATGCGCCACCTTGTGCATCTGGCTTACGTGGGTAACTGAACCTGCGTGTTTTGGCTTTGCAAGCAAGTGCTTTAACTGCTAAGCCATCATCTCTCCAGGCCCCTGCTCTTTGACGTTTTACAACTGTTTTTCTCTAAGTGGAAAACGGTGTCATGACTGCCTCTTGGCCTTCCATAACAAAGTCCACGGGCACCACTGAGGTCCACTAGCCAGTGTAAGGTTGCGCAGCCGGTCAGGGCTACGTTGAGCTGAGCAGCAGGCACGTGGGAAGGGCTTGGAGAAGGGAAGAAAACGAGCCTGGGATGTACAACCACTCCCTAGAAGACAGAGCTGCACTCCCGCTCCATTTCTAGCACCCCTAGTACTGCACCTAGCCATCAGGAGATACTCAGGCAGAGCCGGGCGGGGTGGCGCACGCCTTTAATCCCAGCACTCGGGAGGCAGAGGTGGGAGGATGGCTGTGAGTTCGAGGCCACCCTGAGACTACGTAGTGAATTCCAGGTCAGCCTAGGCTAGAGTGAGACCCTACCTCGAAAAACCAAAAGAAAAAGGGACGAGAGATACCCGGGCGATGTGGCATACTGTCAGCGCGGTGGGGCATGAGGGAGGAGGAGAACACTGGGCACAGGTTCTCGTCACCCCACTCCTGCCTCTTCCTGTTCAGCTTCCCCCACGACTCCTTTCTCAAGCCCCAACATTACCTGGCTTCTGAGAAGTGCCAAATGTGAAGGAATGTTTCCAATTTGAAATTACCAAGAGAGAGGAGGGGGGAAATGCTAAATCTATCTGATAGATATTAAAAACAACAACTCAGAAATTCACACAATGTTCCAAGCATTGTGCAAAAAAAAAAAAAAAGTTTTCTTAGACACCTGTTTCTCATGATGGCATGTTGTTACAAATGCCATATACAGCGAGGGCAGCGTGCAGAAGTTCACCTGTTAGTTGTACAGTTAGGAAGGAGCAGAACAAGATTCAAGGAAGCAACTGCCACTGAAAGAGGAATAGTTGTATAAAGAATTTTCTTAAAAATGTTATTTTTTTTTCCCTGACATAGATCCAAAAAAGGATAGATCCCTAAGAAAGCCAAGGAGTGCTTACAGCAGATGGTGTCTGGAATAAGCCAGGGGCACCACACAAGAAAGCACCATGGGCTGGAGAGATGGCTTAGTGGTTAAGGTGCTTGCCTACAAAGCCTAACGACCCAGGTTCAATTCCCCAGAATCTATATAAACCAGATGCACATGACGGCACATGTGTCTGGAGTTTGTTTGCAGTGGCTAGGGGCTCTGGCATGACCATCTCTCTCTTTAATTTTCATATATATATAAATAAATAAATATATAAAAATATTTTTAGAAAACAAAGAAAGCACCATATTCCCACATATTCCTTTTGTTCTGTGTTCTTTTGTAAATGAAGGAGCAGCCACTCTATTCAGTGAGATATATGTGTCTTAAGACTTGGCTACTTGTCAACACAATTATTTCCTGGTCTTTGGCCAACATGACATACCATATTGTCTCTATCTAAGTGAAGAGGATGTGTGTGTGTGTGTGTGTGTGTGTGTGTGTGTGTGTGTAGATGTGGCATTTGTGCAGCACAGGTGTCAAGTGCACAAGCCACACTTTGCATTCTTGACTAAATTTCTTTCCTCTCTATAAAGAAGAGAGATTATGTGGTTGTTTTAGTCATTCTTCTCTTCTACATTCACTCTGGGAAGGGGAGCATCTGGCTGCGATTTAATCTTCTTAGTCCCAATGAAACCAAGCCTAAATGCAAGCCAGGGAACCTCTCTGTGTCTGTGGGTGTTGGTAAGAAAGTGAACCAGAGGCTGGGGGGATGGCTTAGTGGTTAAGGCATTTGCCTGCAAAGCCAAAGGACTGAGGTTTGATTCCCTAGGTCCCATGTTAGCCAGATGCACAAATGGGTGCATACATCTGGAATTTGTTTTCAGTGGCTGGAGGCCCTGGCATACTCACATTCTCTCTCTCTCTCTCTCTCCTCTTTGTCTGTGAAATGAATAAATAAAGTAAAATATTTAAAAAAAAGAAGTAAACCAATGACAAGGACAACTTGTCCTTTGGCCTCTTAGTCAGAAGTGAAGCCACCTGTCAGACCTGCCCTGGCTCTTACCTACACCTGTCCTTAAGATCATCGGAGGCAGAGATTTCAGGCTTTCTACTGAAACTTAATCGACTTACTCAAACTCTCCTACAAACCCCATCCTCTACAAATTGCAAACTCAGTGAGACCAAAAGGAGTCTGTATCTTCTAAGTGGATCACCTCCCCATGCTCCTTGGCCGACAAGTGGCTGTTTACAACTCTAGCCTAAGGAATTCCCACTCTCCTGTCCTGGGTCTAGGAGCAGGCTTGCTGCTGCTTGCACTCAAACTGCCTCATGCTCTGGAAATGTGACAGGTGTAATGGTTAGCTCTGACTTCATGATTCATTTGGGTAGAGCAAAGCTACTAATTTACAGGAACCTAATTCTTTTGAAAAGAGAAAATTCCTCCTGGTCATTTTGAGGTTTTTGTTTTAAATGTTATCATCCTTTTGTGAACTCTTTGTGCTATTACTCAACACTCCCCTTAAAAATTCTGTTGGAGGGGGGAGGAAGGATGGCTTAGCAGGTAAAGGTGCTTGATCCCTCAGTACCCACGTAAAGCCAGATGTACAAAGTGGTGCATGCATCTAGATTTGTTTGCAGTGATAAGTGGTTCTGATACACCCATTCTCTCAATCTGTCCCTCCTTACAAGTGAATAAATAAGAATTTAAAAAATTCTGTTAAGGGGACTGGAGAGCTGGCTCTGTGGATAAAGTGTTTCCTACACAAGCAGGAGGACGTGAGTTCAGATCCCCCATAGGCCAGCCTATAATCCTAGTGCCCAGGGGCTCCCTGGGCAAGATGTCTAGCTAGATTAGCCAAATTGTGAGTTCTGAATGCAAGTGGGAGACCTTGTCTCAGAAAAGAAGATGGAGAGGAATAGAGGAACCTGAAGTCAATCCTCACCACAAGCATGTGCACATACATGTGCCTACACACATTTGAACACGCACACATCACACATATACATTTGCCATATACATACTCTGTTGAAGAAATCCAGTTAAAAAGGACCAGTATGGGCACACTAATTACCAAGGCTCAGTCCCATGCTTTTTCCTCCTCCTTCCCTCCCTCCTTCTTTCTCTTTCTTTTTTCTCTTTCTTTCTGTCTTTCTCTCCCACTCTTTCTGTACTTTCATTCTGTTTACTCTTCTACGATCTTGCTTGCAATGCCTGGCCTCATTTCACAGATTCTGCCACAAAAGGCTTTCCGTTTAATCAAGGAAAATGAAAACCTGCCTAAGGACCACATCAGTAATGAGAGCTCAGGGGTTTTCTTTGAATTCTCTGCAGTGTACAGAGTTTCAGGTGTGAAGTGTGGGAGGCAGAAGAGAAGAGGAGAAAGCCAATCATAAGATGTTTGAGGGAAGTGACTGACAGAATCATGTTTGGACTCCAAGAAGCCCACTGCACACAGCCTGATTAACGTAACCTCTATGAAGTGGCCCTTTCATGCAGAACAGTGAGTAAATAGGTGCATGCGTGGCCCAGACTCCTTGGTGGCATGGTGAGATCGGAGGTGGAATTCGTAAAATAAAATATATTTTATTGGGGGAGGGCAGATAGTGACAGAGAATGGGCACACCAGAGCTTCTAGCCACTGCAAATAAACTCGAGATGCATGCACCACCTTGTGCATCTGGCTTTACGTGGGTATTGGGGAACTGAACTTGGGTCCTTTGGCTTTGCCAGCAAGTGTCTTAACTAAGCCATCTCTCTGACCCATTAAATGGAATTAGAAAAACAATCATGGGGCTGGAGGGATGGCTTAAGGGTTAAGGCGCTTGCCTGTGAAACCCAAGGACCCAGGTGCAATTCCCCAGTACACATGTAAGCCAGATATACAAGGTGGCGCATGCATCTCGAGTTTGTTTAGTGGCTAGAGGCCCTGACTCACTCATTCTCCTCTTCCCTCCCCTCCCCTCCCCTTTTCTTCTCCCTCTCATAAATAAAAATGTTTTTTAAAATCATGAAATGGGTCATTACAAACTGTGGTGAATGAACAGATTTCTCAGGGAACATGGACTGGCACTCTGACCTACCCTGGGGTCAGGAAGGCTTAACTACGGAAGCAACCTTGAAATAGAGATCTAAGATGGGATCAAGTAAAGGAGAGGCACTCAACAGGGCTTCACAGTATGATACACATAAGAGTTCAACCAAGTCTATAGTACCACTTTTTTATGTGTAAGGTGAGAGGTACAGAAAAAGTCTCTTTCAAATATATATATATATATATATATGACATATGATGGAATTAAAATCTCCCCATGAGTTGCCCAAGCCTACTCCTGACTGAGACCCGCTATCAGGCTTTTGGATCCCAGCACATTCCTTTGTGACTATGTGGGCTACGTCAGTAGTTTCAGGGGACACCAAGGCCTTCAAGGATGCCATGATGGAAACTGCAGATTCATAAAAATAAAAGGAAGGGCAGAGCAAGGTGGCATACCCTTTTAATTCCAGTACTTGGGAGAAGCAGAGGTAGGAAGATCATTATGAGTTTAAGGCCACCCTGAGACTACATAGTGAATTCTAGGTCAGCCTAGGCTAGACTGAGACTCTACCTCAAAAAATAAAAAAATAAAAACTTTGTTTAAGAGAGCTGGAGAAATAGCTCTGTGATTAAGGGGCTCACCTGCAAAGCCTAAGAATCCAGGTCTGATTCCCCAGTACCCATGTAAAACCAGATGCATGAGGTGGTGCATGTGTCTGGAGTTCATTTGCAATGGTTACAGGGCCTGGCATGCCCGTTCTTTCTATTTAACTATCTCTGCATCTTTCTCATTTATTTATTTATTTATTCATTTATTTGAGAGAGAGAGAGAGAGAGAGAGAGAGAGAGAGAGAGAGAGAGGGAGAGAATGGGCATGCTAGGGCCTCCAGCCACTGCAAATGAATTTCTGACGCATATGCCACTTTGTGTATCTGGCTTACATGGGTCCTGAGGAATTGAACCTGGGTCCTTTGGCTTTGCAGGCAAGCACCTTAACTGCTAAGCCATCCTTCCAGCCCTGCATCTTTCTCTCTCATAAAATAGATAATTTGTTTTTAAAGATAAAAAGGAGCATCACCAATGTGGGAAGAAGCTGGCTCACTTCCACGGATACAAAGCAGAGAGACATCACCAATGGCCAGTAAACACCAAAACCAATCAGCACCAAAAATGAACAGCCAGGGCTGAAGAGATGGCTCAGCAGTTAAGGTGCTTGCTTGCAAAGCCTGACAGCCTGGGTTCGCTTCCCCAGTATCCATGAAAAGCCAGATGCACAAAGTTGCACATGTGTCTGGAGTGGCAAGAGGTCCAGGAATGCCCATTCTCATTTTCTCTTATTCATTCTTTCTCTCCCCTCTTGCAATAAAATAAAATAAATAGAATAAAATAAAATAAAAATAAAATAGAACAGCCAGAGCTCAAACTGCTCTCCACCCACTTTAGGGCTGGAAACAAGATCCAGCCCCAGTGAGACCCTCCTTCCCTTCAGTAATGATCTGCCTGCTAGGGTCTCAAGTTGTGAGCTCAATTTTAATAAAACACCTGTGTTGATGGGGGTCATATTTTCAAACCATCATATTCAAACTAGTACACCCACATTGATCTACATGTCTGTTTTTGTGCCAGTACCACGCTGTTTTTGTTACTATGGCTCTGTAGCATAGGTTAAAATCAGGTATGGTGATACCACCAGCCTTATTTTTGTTGCTCTGTATTATTTTAGATATTCGAAGGTTTTTGTGATTCCAAATGAATTTTTGGATTTTTTTTCTATTTCCATGAAGAATGCCTTTGGTATTTTGATAGGGATTGCATTAAATGTGTAGATTGTTTTTGGTAAGATTGCCATTTTCACAATATTCATTCTTCCAATCCAGGAACAAGGGATGTTTCTCCACTTTCTAGTGTCTTCTGCAATTTCTCGCTTGAGTGTTTTAAAGTTCTCATTGTAGAGATTCCTTACTTCCTTTGTTAGGTTTATTCCAAGGTACTTTACTTTTTTTTGATGCAATTGTGAATGGGAGTGATTCTCTGATTTCATCCTCTGTGTGTTTGTTGTTAGCATATATGAAGGCTACTGATTTCTGTGTATTTATTTTGTATCCTGCTACATGGCTGTAGGTTTTGATCAGCTCTAACAGTTTGCTAGTAGAGTCTTTAGGGTCCTTTATGTATAGAATCATGTCATTTGCAAATAATGATAACTTGATCTCTTCCTTTCCAATTTGTATCCCTTGTATGTGTGTCTCTTGCCTTATTGCTATGGCTAAGACTTCCAGAACTATATTAAATAGAAGTGGGGACAGTGGACACCCTTGTCTTGTTCCTGATTTTAGTGGAAAAGCTTCCAGTTTTTCCCTGTTTAGTAATATGTTGGCTGTAGGCTTGTCATAAATGGCTTTTATTATATTGAGATATGCTCCATCTATTCCCAGTCTCTGTAGGACTTTTATCATGAAGGGATGTTGGATTTTGTCAAACACTTTCTCTGTGTCTAATGAGATGATCATGTGATTTTTGTCAGCTTGTGACCAAGTGAGACCCTTCCCTGGAGCAATCCCATTTACCTTGGATGATTTTGGTCTCAGTCAAGTTGCTGGCTGGGTCCTTGGGCTGCTGTCCTGATTTCTGGAGCTGGGCACTGGCTTTTCCTGTGGGGCAAACTGAGCCTAGCAACTGTGGCCCTGCAGATCGGTAACCCTGCTGCTGGAACTGCCACTGCTGCTGCTGTAGCTGCCACTGCTGGAGCCGCCGCTGCTGCCACTGAAGCTGCTGCTACTGGATCCGCCACTGCTGGGGCCACTGTTGCCGGTGCCGGAGCCGCTGATGTTGCTGCCGGACTCTGCTCCTGCTTGGGTCCCGCTGTCGGCTCAAGTTGGTGCAGCCAGGTCCTGGGACCGCTGCTTTGTTTGCTGGAGCTGGGCACAGGTGGCGAGGGGGGGAGGGAGCCGATGCTGCTCTGGTTCTCTCGCTGTTCCACGTGGTCTTGCGGTCTGCTCCTCTGTTGCTCACTGCCGCTCTCCCTTCACGTTTCCTGAGTTGCGGAGAGCGCGGTGTGAGGGGAAGCCCCTGCACCTGGCTTTTCCTGTGGCTGGAGCCCAGACTGGCGCCTTTCTGGTGCGCCGCTGCCACTGCCGTCCCGGTCGGTGGACCTGCCGGGGCCGCTTTTGCCAGCCTGTGCGGGCTCTGGATCTCTTTTACTTCTCCGCTGCCGCTTCAATTTCCTATACACCTCACTTTTTAGTAAAAGTGTGTATTTTGCTGAGTTTTTTTGGTCTTTCCCCCCCTAGGCTGCTTTGGCGTGGTACCTATACTGCCATCTTAACCGGAAGTCCCCCACACCCACACTGAAATGGTTTGTAGTGAGTATAAGAAGTTGTTTTTTTTTTTTTAATTGAACTTTGGGGGCATGGTATTGGGAAGTGAACACGGGTCTTTATAGGGGCTAGGAAAGGGCTCTGCCACTGGAGTAACACCCTAGCCTAAAATTGTACTATTAAGAACACAACCTCCCAGGACTCTTTCTGAAGAACGGCTCAACATGCTCAGTGATTTTTGACCAGAATGCATTTGTAAGCCAGACACAAAGAGTGAACTCAGCAGATTTCTCCATCTGCGTATGTGTGAGCAGAGTGAAAACTGAGTAACAGAAGTGCTAAGTACTGTGGTAATGAGATTAATGCAAAGCGCTTGTTGAAGTCCACTGCCTTCCTCCATTCCCCATCAACTGTAACTAGCACCAAACTCTTGACTACCACTGCCTGGAGTTTGCCTGCCCCAGACAGGACCACCTGAGTAATGGGCTGGCAAGGTTTAAAGTATCTGTGAACCCAAGATGCTCCACCAACTTTCCTCCAAGGCATTTCCATTAGCTGCCTTTATTATTTATTGAAGAGAGAGGGGGAAAGAATGGACACGCCAAGGCCTTTAGCCACTGTAAACAAACTCCAGACACATGTGCCACCTTGTGCTTCTGGCTTATGTGCATCTTGTGGAATCGAACCAGAGTCCTTTGGCTTTGTAGGCAACCACCTTAACTACTAAGCCATCTCTCCAGCCCTCCTGTCTTTGTCCTTACTTTGTGCCCAGTAGAAAAGAGCACTCCCCTTTCTTATTCTTGTCTAGCTTTGCTTCTCAATGAACAACTTGGGCACCATGCTGGTTAGAAGGCCTGATAAGTACATTCTGGTCCGTTCTGGCATCCCCAACCTCAGAAACGGACGTGGGCAGTAACCCATGAGCTTTGACCACATGGCTCCATGTTAACAGCCACAGAGGACGTGGGGCAAAGATGGTCAGGGTGATCTCTCAGAAGAGAGGCCTCATTAAGAGGGGAGAAAAAGACTCTATTGATGACAGATTAAACCTCCATTCCTTCCCCACCTCACACCTCTTCAAGGGACAAAAGATTGGCAATGTCTCTCCAATCAAAACAAGATCCCTCTCTGCCAGTCTGTGATTCTCGAGCTGCTTTATAGGAAGCGCTTTGTCTCCGCAGGAGCCGCTTCGTTGAAACATCGCGGAAGAGCAGCTGTTCCCCAGACAACGCCGCCGCCCGCCCACCGCACTGCACTCAGGCGTTTCTAGTAGGCAGGCGACAAAGCTGGCAAATTTCTCAACCTGTTGCTATAGTAGCAGAAAGAATTCGATTCTAGCAGCTCAGCTGAGATCCACAGCCAAATCCCTCTGGCTCCTGCAGAACATTAACCCTTCACTGTCCTTTTTCAGGGCAGAAATATTGGAAGAGAACCTCTCCATTTTAATGTGCGCTGGATGCAGCTGTCTTGGCATTTGTTCATTCTTTCATCCACCAAACACCTACTTATGTACATGCTGTTATGCTGCTCCCAAGTTTTCATGGTAAACGAGACAGAAATGGTCCTTGGAATTATGCATGAAAGAAGAGGAGGATATATATTTATTGTTTAAATAATGATATATTATGCAACATTATTAATGTGAGAGAGATGAGATTTTTTTTTTTTTTTTTTTTTTTTTGGCCAAGACATCACCAGGAAGCAAACAATCTGTCCAAGATAGCCAGCTTTTTCATTTATCACAGCAAACTCTGTCCGGTCTGGGCTACTGCAAGATTTGATTATTTTTTCGCATGTATTAATTTGACAAACAGCAGCATTTGAAATGCCTGCCCCAATCCTCTGATTTTCCTATGAAGCATTAGTTTCAATGAGTTGCTTAATTAAACCATTTTTTCACATAAAAAATAGTAAATTCTGTTAGAAAACCACTGCCCACAATCGACTGGTGAGCGCGAAGCTGTGATTCCTCACGTGTTAAGTCTCCTGGCAACAGAAATGGCAGGTGGTGCTCAGGAGACACAAAGCCCAGCAGTGATGAGGACCCTTAAAACAGGCACCGCCCTGCATCAATTCTGTGCATAAGACACTCGTGAAGAAACTGCAGGACGTGCACTGAGACATGACCTATGTGCAACCCAGCCTTCTTTCTGCACATTCTTTTGTTTTTGTTTTTTGAGGTGGAGTGGAAATTTCACATTGTCCAATACCTCCTCTCTAGATCTCATTTCCCATGGGGCCCAGACTCTATGAACGTGGGCTTCCTTCGGAGACTAAACTCAGAAAGTAGTAATGACACCACATAATCTTTGCTTTGCTATCTCAAGGAGAGGTTCAGGCTGTGTGCGAACAGAAAGGTGGGCTTCCAAGGAAACAGCATCCATCCAGACCTCTTGAACATGGCACTAGCAGCTGGGACTAGACCCCATCGGTCAGACTAGATGGACACTGGCAAAATCCCGCCCCGCTCCCGAGAAAGCAAAGATGATAAGGGAGCTGTCTTTTGATTTGACTTGAAGAACGATGCCACCCAAACAATACCAAAAGCTGGAGAGTAGACAGCCAAGTCCAGTGACCTGCAGCCTTCACGGTTTGGAGTTTGCAGTAACGGAAGTGGAAGCAACTCCAGTGGTTTCCTCAGCTCCCTTCAGGCAGGCCTCCCTTGGAAGTCCCACTGGACAGATCACAGTAGCCAAGAATCTGCAGTTGACTTCCATCCTTCAAGGATAAGGCTGGCCCCAGAAGACAGACACTTTTCTGTCTCTTGGTTGCTTAGAGACCCGGCTATGACACCACGGTCCTTTCCAAAGAGGAGAAGGTTCAAGTGCTTTATGGGTCCCTCCCCCACAGAAAAGGTA
Organism: Jaculus jaculus; assembly: GCF_020740685.1. Lineage (NCBI taxonomy): Eukaryota > Metazoa > Chordata > Mammalia > Rodentia > Dipodidae > Jaculus > Jaculus jaculus. The sequence goes on along the minus strand of NC_059108.1, from coordinate 136,923,943 downwards.
TTACTTTAATGATCCTACTTCTTTTAATTTTTTATTCTGGTTATAGCATAATACCAACTTTATCATAAACCACATATGTAAAAGTCTCATAGCCAGGTGTGGCGGTGCACGCCTTTAATCTCAGCATGTGGGAAACTGAGGTAAGAGGAGCCGTGTGAATTCAAGGCTACCCTGAGACTATATAGTGAATTCTAAGTCACCCTGAGTTAGAGCAAGATCCTACCTTGAAAAACTAAAAAAAAAAAAAAAAAGTCATTTGCATTGGACTTTGAGGGAAGAGTTTGTTCACTCCCTTCTTTTACAGACAAAAGAACTGGAGCCATAAAGAGTAACTGTCTTCCTCAAGATCATCTAGATGGTCAGGATGGAGTGAATGCCCTGTGACCTAGTTCTGTACGGTTCTCTGTCACTGTACTATATGACATTATCATCTCCCTCTGACAGCTAATGTCTCTCAATCTTGAAAGACTAGTTTCCCATCCAAAATTAGTTTATTGCTGTTTTTAGATACAGAGGAAAAAGAGTCAGATAGAGAGAGATAATGGGCATATCAGGGCCTCCTGCCACTGCAAATGAGCTCCAAATGCATGCGCCACTTTGTGCATCTGGCTTTACATGGGTACAGGGAAAATGAACCGGGTCATTAGGTTTTGCAGGCAAATGCCTTGGCCACTGAGCACTATCACTGAGCCTTATTATTGCTTTTAGCCAAAGGCCTTTACTAAAATGTCAACTTACTTGTTATAACATTCATGAGATTTTAGCAGCCTTATGATTTTTATGTATTTAGTAGATTTAGTAAATGCCATCGGGCATTTATAGGCCAAGGTAAGGGACTGCAGCAGACCTCGCCGGAGGACGTCCGAATGTCTGCCTTCCCTTCCTTCACAGAGCAGAGGTCTCCATCCTCACTGGCATTTGCTCTTCTTCACTATCCCAGATAACCCCAAGGGCAGGGTAGTTTTACTTCAGTTATTTTTCATGTTTGTTTCTAGGGACTGGAATTCTGAGAAAGAAACTACCATCATCAAGATCTTGACACTCATACTGGAAACTTTTGGAAATAAAAGCATTATATTTAGACTTTAGATTTTTCTTATCCCTTCAATGGCATTTATTTAGTGGATATTAGTTATATTGACACTAATCTGTGCAACTCAATGGGTAGGACCACAACTATCCCAATTCACAGATGCGAAAACTAAGGCATAAAATCTAGTCTAAGGAAGACAGCAAATAATAGTATTAACATGACAAATTCAGCCACCTGGCAAACCGCTTTCTCCCCTCCAGCGCTGCGTGCTTCTAGTTCAATTCACCTTTGGCCTCACAAGCAATAGCTCTTTGAGCTTTGTCTTCTCAAGAGCATGGGGATTATGTTTATCAACAAATGTCATGACTCTTACCTCTTCACCCCTCTGTATGTATGTTTGCCCTTTGCTGCAAGACCACCACTTCTCATTGTCAGTGGGTATGTCTCCCTGGCCTTGGACACTGGTCCTGGATATGACTGGCTTTTACTAACAGGGTGCTAAGAGACTGATAACACAATTGGAAGTTGGAAATCCACCATCATGGGAAGAATATACTCAGGCCAGCAGTGGTGTGGCTAGGATGAGGGACGGTGGGAAAATGCCATCCCTATTAGAGTTCAGCTTGGAATTAGATGGTTCTCACTTTAATGAGCACTGTTGTGTGCTGGAAGTTTGGCAGGTGTTTGTAATACTGCATTATCATCGAAACCATAGCTGCTTCCAGTACCGTAAGATTTCACCTGCAGTTTAACGGTTAAAATACTTGCTTTGTATTAGTATGTCATAAATAATATATCTCTGATAGTCTTTCTCATTAGACCATAAATTACTCAGTGTGGGGTTCTATTACAGTCCCAGTGCTCAAGACTCACCATGGTCTAAAACCCAGGGGACGCAAACGGCAAACAGTATACGATCATAATCGTCAAGTCTGCACCTGCGGTATTTCCCAGCTAGCACTAGCTCCAAGGTGCTTGCCCCTGAAAGTGTTAATACAGTTTGCTTTTAAGCTTGTTAGGAAAGCTGCAGAAAAAAAAGGAAAGAGGAAAAACTCGGTTCGACAGATAAGACAGGCTTTATTCGGGAAAGCCTGAGGAGGACTCTGCCCAGGCAGGTCACACGCAGCTTCCTTTACGGAGGCGGGCTCGTAAGGGGCAGTGGGATCACTGGAATTCTCTGGTTGCAGGGTGGTACACCTTGACTCAGAGTTTGGGCCACTGCAGGAAAATAATCTAGATAGGTGGCCTGGGACACTTCTAGGAAACAGAGACAACTGTAAAATGGTAGAGTTTAAAAATGAAGACATTCTAACACAGCTAAAAGCATAACGCCTCGGTGTTGAACTCCGAATCACGAGTATATCTGGTTAAGTACCTGGCTGTGATTACTGCATTTTCAGTAATAGTGACTGAAGGGATTGACAAAACGACGCCATTTCTGATTTTTAATTCTGGCCAAATTATAGATTCCTAGTCTCTGTCAATGTATGTCTGATTTACTACTCTGGCATAAGATTTAGGCCTGTGCTATTAAAGACATTTCAAGATAATCTTGACAGTCAAAGAACCGAAGACAGCTACCACCCGTTTTAACATAACCCCATGTGCTATATGATGTTTGTGATGACATTAAATGATGCAAAAGTATGCACAAGGTCCAAGCACAGGTAGGCCGAACGTATGAGTTAGTTATGGCTAGCAGAACAAACCATTCCAAACAATAAGCATTAGCTATTGTTCATGAGTCAATGGGTCAGATGGATGTGTCTGATCTCTAACAGGGCCACTAAGATATCTGAAGACAACCGGCTGCTATGATCACTGTCAGCTTGGTACCAGCATCTCTGGGCCACAGGAAGCTAGCCCAGGAACATCTATCTACATGATAGTTGAGCTGGATTCTAAGCAAGCAAGCACAAGTGTCTGAGGTCTCTCAATATGTAGCTCGGGGCTGTACACCTTTATTTCTGTACATTCTACTGGCCAGACCAAATGATAAACCCAAGTTCAAATTCAGGGTCTGGGGAAGAAACTGACTCCTCGTCTTCCTAAGAGGAGCCACAAAATCATGTTGCAACAGAATACTTTTTTTTTTTTTTTTTTGGTTTTTAGAGGTAAGGTCACACTCTGGTCCAGGTTGACCTGGAGTTAACTATGTTGTCTCAGGGTGGCCTCAAACTCTCGGCGATCCTCCTACCTCTGCCTCCCGAGCGCTGGGATTAAAGGTGTGTGCCACCATGCCTGGCTTTTAAGAGAATAGATTCTAAGAGAATAACTGGGGCTACTTTTGCAATCTGTCTGCTACACAGTGTGACAGAAAAAAAATCACTTCCAACCACAGGAAGTTTCTACATGAGGGGCAGGTTTTTTGACTTTCATCTAAAAAAGATAAGAGTTCTCACATTAAGCTTTAACCTTGGGCTGGGGAGATGGCCCAGAAGTTAAAGGTGCCTGCTTGCAAAACTTATTGACCTGGGTTCAATTCCCCAGGACCCATGTAAAGCCAGATGTACAAAATGGTGCACACAGACATCTGGAGTTCATCTGGAGTAGCAAAAGGTCCTGGTGTCCATCACTCCCTCCCCCAGCTTGCCAAAATAAGGAAAGGTTCATTAAAGCTTTACCCTCATTTTTAGTTCGGTCTGTGCTTGCACAGATGTGTACTTAGCCAAACATGCCTTGAAATCCAAGATCTCAGCCTCACACTGAAGCGAAAGCAACCTATGCCCCCCCAAAATTATTTTACATCACACTATGGGATCTATGACAATGCAGATGACGTGAGAAGTGATGTCTCTTCCTGGTGTGGGATGTACCTAGAGAGGAAATGTGACATGGCTGACTGGGGGCTACATCCTTTGGGAACCTTCACAACCAGAAGAGCGCCAAGACATAGTGTTACAGGAAAATGATTACATATAAAAGCAGCAAACAGCCAAGTGGAGGAGGAACTGGTCCTCAGTGGAGACTAATGGGAGCTTTGGGGTTCCTTGCCAATACACCAACATGCCAATGCACCAATAAATTTAGGGTATTCCCAGATCCTTGTTGCACGAAATTAAAGAATTAAAATCATCAGGTGTGGTGGCACATGCCTTTAATCCCAGCACTGGGAGGTAGGAAGATCACCGTGAGTTCAAGGCCACCCTGAGACTACATAGTAAATTCCAGGTCAGCCTTGGCTAGAGGGAGATCCTATCTCAACCCCCCCCCCCCACCAAATACTAATTATTAAAATCCATAGACCAGAGGATAACACTTAGAGAGACCTTATTAGATTAAGAGAAGGAAAGAGGAGAAAGCACAGAGACCTTGTGCCATGTGGAAGGCAGGAGGGGCAGGGAGTGGGGTTGGGGTCCTTGCCCCCCTTACCTGTGCAGAACAGGGACTTGGAAGTGCACAAGATGTAAAAAGCCTGGAAAGAGGCCTTGCCCACCTGGCAAGGCTCTATCATGTTACTGTGGTGGGCCAAGCCCTCAGGCTCAGGGGAGTCCGAGAGGAGCTCATGGGTCTGAGCTGATCAGGACGAGATCGGCGTACCTGAGCAGGACTGAGTTTCATTCTGGTGGAGAAGGCAGGTGGTGGGACATCTTTCTGTTTCTCCTCTAACTGGCTATCTAATTCCTCCTCACTTTCAATCCACGACCTTTGACTCCTGATCTAGACTCTAACACATGGGCAGCCTGGTTGGTATGGAGTGGTAGTTATTACAAGCATCTTCACTAATCAGGACCCGCCTTTGCTTCGGGGATCACCGTGACCTCTCGGTGTGCTCCCTCAGTTGCTTTAAACACCTACCTGTGAGGTTTGAACAAGGAAGGGGGTGCAAGAGGAAAGAACTCCAGCTCTAGGGAGGGAATTTCGCAAGTGGGAAGAAGTCTAAGCTACCCGATCCAAGGTGTCCTAAGCGTGTGCTTTGGTTCTGTTTATATGACCAGTCTTCAGTCTGCTGGGTAGTCACTGCTTAGAAGACCAAGCATCAAAGTTGGCTGCGAGGGCTGGCTTAGCGCGGTGAAGGTGTCTGCCTGCAAAGTCAAAGGACCCAAGTTCGATTCCCCAGGACCCACGGTAGCCAGATGCACAAGGGGGCGCGAGCTCCTGGAATTCGTCTGCACTGGCTGGAGGCCCTGGCCTGCCCATTCTCTCTCTCTCTCTTGCTCCCTCTTGCTCGGTCAAATAAATGAATAAATAAATTAATTAAATTAAAACAAAACTATCTCCTGTGCTAAAGGTGTAAAAAAAAGAGTGGGTGCAAAACAGCAGATTCAAGTGGGTACTGCATTCTATTTGTTTTCTGAAGACAGCCTAGCAAGCGAGCGCACCAAGGGAGTGCATCGCTGTCCACACTCTTCCAATCCGCACTGTCCCCCGGGGTAGATCTGGGAGTGCAACACGTTTCAAGGGAGGATGAAGTTTTTATACTAAAAGGTGAGGCGCTCACTGTGCCGATGCCTAATTGGGAGCCGGAATAACTTCCATGTGGCTCATTCCATACTGGCCCAGTGTGACATGCATTTTGTCTTCGTGGACAGTCGTAGCTTTAAATGTGCAATCTTTACGTTAAAAGCATCGCCTCTGCTTCTTGCTCACTTAGCCTCGAAACAAGTGGCTTTCTTGGATGGGAAGACGATGCGTTAGCTGGCTGGGTGGGCAGTCTTTGCTGTTAAACAGCCGAGGGGAAACCAAAGGAATTGGGAAGCCAGGCCCTGGCGTTATCACCCCGCGAACAAGGCCAGAGACAGACAGGGCTCAGCACAAAGTTGAACGCGGAGCAGGCACTCTGAGGGGGCCTCCCCCGTGCGCGGCCCACCATCCTGCGGCCAGTGCCGCTCGCGCCAGGCGCTGCTGCTCCATTACCCGGGTAGGCTCGGGTGAGGCGGCTCTCTACCCAGAATCCTCATGCTGCCTGCGTGCATGGAGCTGCTCTGCGTCCGCAGACACGCCTGGGCACAAGCCAGACATCCACGTGTTCCTGCGACGGGCAAATTCTACTGCGGTGTCCTGTGCCACCTGCCAGTAACTCTGAGCTGGGCACCTCCCCACTGCTGCAATCAGGAGATAATTCCTCCCGGCTGTTGAAGAGAGTGGGGCAGTCTGCTGGCGGCGTGGCCCGCAAGAACTTTACCCAGAGCCTAGGGCAGCTTTCCTTTCGTCCCAGGAATTAAAGTTCGAGGTAGGCGAGGAACCAGGGCCAGCCCGTGCAGTCTGTGCCTGCCATTTAGAATATATGAAGTGCGGAAGCCTGCTAGCGATGCCTCACCCTGATTCCCTGTCCCACTGCATTTGAGGGATGAGGCCTTGGCATCAGCCCCCCCCCCCACAAAACAAAACAAAACAAAACCCAAAACCTGCTTCCCAGCCTCTTTTTACCTGCCAACCCTCCCTGCAAAGAATTCTCAGCACACCTTACAAAGATGTTTTTTCCCTTAAATGCCACACGGATCCCACGTTGAACGTCAGACCTTTTGCTTCCTCAAGCACTGCTGCTTTAATCTAACATGTCCATGTCTAGAGAGATCTAATTAAACCAACTTTCAACACTTCTCCTCAAACCCTACCTCTTGTCATCTCTCCACAGTAAAACCTTCTAAATGAGCTTTTCTGTTTGCATTTGAGAAAAAAAAAAAATCTCGGTTTATTTTAGGCTATGGTAACAATCAGGCTTACACTTCAATTGGGAAGAAGGGCCCATGTATTAACATGCCCATAACCCGTAGCAACATTTTTTTCCTTAAAATCTATTTGCAGTATTTTCCCCCTCCCTCTCCCTACCTCTAGGATCCAAAGGGTAAGTCACACCAATCAGAGTTCATGAATATGTGAAGTTCTGTTTCAAGACCAGGGTATCAGGTTACAAGTCCTAACAGACTTAGCTGAAGAGAGACATTTCTTTGTCTCAGGACCACTGAGAACAAGCGAACCAAACAGAACACCATCATTTCTCTCAAACTCGTGCACTCCACGCACTTGCCGAGGAAGGCCAACACTCCAAGCAGACCAAGCGAACGCCGAGGTCCGCACCGCGGGCAGCCCTTACCATTGGGAGCACAGACCTCCTGGGGATGCTGACCTGGGCTCCGCAGCCCCCCCGGCACTGGTGGTGGGGGGTCCGGGCGGTGGGTGCGGGAGGAGGTAGGCTCCCTGCATGCTTGAACAGGACTCCCTGCGTCGGCCTGCCTGTCTGCCACTCAGTACTCTTGTCTGGGTGGGAAGGGCCAAGATGGAAAAGGAAAAAAAAAAAAAACTGTGCAGGTTACTCACTGGCCTTCCCAGGCAGACACACCCCGGAGGAGGGAGAGGCGAGGCCGACTGGGAGATTCTTCTGAGTCCTTTTGTTATTACTTCCTGAACTTTGAGCTGGGTGTAAGTGGAGGAAAACAGCACTTGGGGGACTAAATTCAAACAACAACAAAAGATGCTGAAGCGCACACACCTTTAAATTTAATGCCAAATCTGTTATTTAGGGTAACAACACAAAAGTTGTTCAAAGGAGAAGGAAAGATCGCCCTGGGGCAGAGGATTGTTAAGTGTCTAGAACCAACAACCATGGGTGCACTGCTCATTCCGCCTTCAGACTTCACTGTCTCTGGAGTATCTGAACCTGATTTTAAGCAGGATGCATGTTCTTTAAACAGGCATCGGTCAGCTCACAGAAATGGACGCACACTGTAAACACAAGAACTTGTTACCTGAGAGCCCGGTCAGGGCGGATCCTGCAGAGGAAGAGACCTCTGGCTCAGGAGAGGGTCCTATTGTGGCTGGTCTGAGGGTGTGTGTACACAACACAGCCGCAGTGGCAGGAAGGCCTAGGAGGCCGGGTGCCTGGGGGGCTTTCTACAGACCAGGGCCTTAACTCACTCATTTCATTAGTGAGGTCTCCTTTCAGCCTTCACACCTGAGCACGCAAGGCCCAGAGTTTAGGCGATGTGATTAAAATCAGCAAGCTGTTGAACAGAAAACCCAGGATTTGGACACAGGTTTACCTAAATTCAAAGCCTCACACTACTACCTTATCCTACCATTGCCAAATAAACACTTTTCTTTTCTTTTCTTTTTTTTTGTACTTTACCTAAGACCAGGCCACCTTTTCTTAAATTTTTATACCTTTTCCAAAATGGATGGATAGTTGAGGGGATAGAATTTTGCAGGTAGTTACTTAGTGCACTAAAAGTAAAAAAAAATCTATATATACCAAGGTTTCTTTACTGTGACTTTCCGGGCTTTTAATAAGCTAAAGTAAAAAAACAGAGGTGATAGTTCATGTTAGGTCAGGACAAAATGGAGTCACTGAGGACAGCAGAAGGGTGACAGAGACATAAGAAGGTGGGTCATCCACATTCCTCAAAAAACCACCCAGCCATTATCCCTTCCTTGCCTATAAATCCCCCAGGTCTAGGTTTCCTGCCCCCTTATCTCCCAGGTCACCTGGTCACTTCTGGTCTCATACCCTAGCTTTGAAACGGCTAATGTAAAGAACAAAGGAGTTCTTTTCCCTTCCTCACCTCATCCCCCCTCCCCCACTGAAGAGCTCTATAAAGCCCACCATCTGTAATCTCAAACTTGACTGCTCTGCTCTTGAGAGTCAGTCCTGGCAGCTTGTATCCCCCCCTCCCCCGAATAAAAGCTTTCATCTTTGCCTCAGAGTGGTCTCCGTCACTCCCGAACCTTACAGTTCATGCACGTAATCACAGCACTTGGGAGACTGAGGCAGGCGGATTATTGTTGAGTTAGAGGCCAGCCTGGAGTACAGAGTGAGATCCTGTTTCAAAAAGCAAAGTAGAGCTGGAGGGATGGCTTAGCGGTTAAGGTGTTTTCCTGCAAAGCCAAAGGACCCAGGTTCAAGTCCCCAGGACCCACGTTAGCCAGATGCACGGGGGGGGGGCACATGTCTGGAGTTCGTTTTCAGTGGCTGGAGGCCCTGGTGCGTCCATTCTCTCTCTCTCTCCCCCCTCTCTCTCACTTTCTCTGTCAAATAAATAAATAAAGTAAAATATTAAAAAAACAAAACAAAAACGAAAGGCAGGGTAATGCGCCGCCTTCAATCCCAGCACTTGGGAGGCTGAGGTAGGAGGATCGCTGTGAGATCGAGGCCAGCTTGAGACTGGACTGCGTAGTGAATTCCAGGTCAGCCAGGGCCAGGGTGAGACCTGCCTTGAAACCCACCCCTGAGAGAACACAAACTAAAAACATAAAAGGGTCTAGTATATCATGCACCTCTTAAGTTTGAGATTAATGTATCCATCCTTTCTCCAAGCTTTTAAAATTAAAAAAAAAAAAAAAAGTAAAGTGCTGGAGAGATTTCTTAGTGGTTAAGACACTTAACTGTGAAGCCCAAGGACCCAGGTTTGATTCCTTGGTATGCATGTAAGCCAGATGCACAAGGTGGCGCATGCATCTGGAGTTTGCAATGGCTGGAGGCCCTGGAGCACCCATATTCTCTTTCTCTCTCATCCTCAAACAATAAATAGATAAAAAAGAATTAATTTTTTTTTTTTAATTTGAGAAAGACAAAGAGGGGGAGAGAAAGAATGAATATGGGCATGCCAGGGCCTCCTGCCACTGCAAATAAACTCCAAATACATGAGCCACTTTGTGCATCTGGCTTACATGGGTACTGGGGAATCGAACCCAGGCCATCAGGCTTTGCAGGTCAGTACTTTTAACAGGTGAGCCATCTGTTCACCCTAAGTTTTTTGGGATTTTCTGCATGTACGTAGTGGGTGTGGCATATGCGTACATATGTGCACATGCGCGTACCCTGTGCGGGCATGGAGAGGCCATGCCTGGTTGTTCTCTTCACTCGCCCACGTTTCCTTTCCTTGATCTCCCTCTGAGCTTAAGCTTCCATTTTCACAAGCTCCAGTGATTCTTACAGGCTGGTGCCCAAGCCCCGCTGTGTACACTGGGTTCTGGAGATCAGAACTCAGGGCAAATTTGTCCCTCTCAGGCCATCATGCTCGTGGGCATGTGCTCCTATCCACGGAGCCACAGCTCTAGATCTGTGTGTGTGTGTGTGTGTGTGTGTGTGTGTTTGCGACATGAAGGGATTGTTGTTTGGCTAAAAAAAATCACTATAATGAAGACGGATAATTGCATTTTTCTCTTCCTCTTAAAAAAACCCCTCTTTTTCAACTTATAAAAAGTTCATTATGAAAAATTTCAGGCAGTATGTAAGAGGAGAAAATAAAGGGTAAAAGTATCTTCATTCACCCCAACAACCAGTCCCATCTGAGAGAAAAGTACTGTTAGCAGTTTCTTACGTATCTGGCTCAGAAATTTTTATGTATAAAAACCATATATGAATACCCCTTTAAAAATAACAAGCCCTGGCTTAAAGTATACCTACAGTGTGCTACTTTGCATGCTTCTTTAACTTGATGACATGTGCAAACCGAGTCAAGAAAAATAAAGGGTGAGTCAGGGCTGGCAGTGAAGCTCAGTGGAAGAACATGTGCCCAGGGTTTGTAAGCCCTGAGTGGAGCACTGAGAAAAAAGTTAAAGGTGGGTCCCCTAGATGGGTATGGTGGTTGGAATCAGATGTCCCCCACGAATTCCTGTGTTCTGAATGCCTGGTTCCCCAGCTGGAGGCAATTTGGGAGGTGGAGCCTTGCTGGAGGAGGTGCATGCCTGGGGGCAGGCTTAGGGGTGTTATAGCCAGCTCCCCCTTGCCAAAACTTGGCTTATTTATTTATTTATTTGAGAGAGAGAGAGAGAGAGAAAGAGGCACAGAAAGAGAGAAAGAGACAGATAGACAGAATGGGCACCCCAGGGCCTCCAGCCACTGAAAACGAACTACAGATGCATGGGCCCCCTTATGCATCTGGCTTACAAGTGTCCTGGAGAATTGAACCTGGATCGTTTGGCTTTTCAGGCAAACACCTTAACTGCTAAGCCATCTCTCCAACCCTTTTTGCAATTTATTTATTTATGACTCACTTTCTTGCTGCTGTTTTTCACCTGGTGTGGCAGAGGTGGGGTCCAGCCTCTGCTCATGACATGCTTTCCCGTCATCAAGAAGCTAAAATAAAAGAGGCGTTTCCTCCCGTTAGCTGCTTTTGGTCAGGGGTCATGTCTCAGCCTGCAGTTATGAGACAGTAACTACAGCAGCGGGTCAGCATGCTTCATGCCTGGCTCTCTCTTCCAGCTCTGCTGCACCTCTGACCACGCACACTCACCTGCTGCCTATGTGTCAAGTGGGGAAGACCCAAGGACACAGGTCACCTTTGGCAAAGATCAGTAATTAGGATGGCGACAGTAATGCAGAACTGACTCTGCGCCGGGGCGCTTTCTCCAACACTTTCTGTGCACTGACTCAACCCTTACCACGCACAGCCCTGAGAAGAAGAGGTGCTGCCGTACCCAGGTTGCAGAAGGAACCGTATCAGAGTCTGTAGTCAACACTCAGGGAGGCACGGTAAGGGCTTGAAGATGCTGTATGGATGATGTAAACATGGAGTCAACAGCCTTGATCTTGCCATAGTGTTTCCTGAAGTAGCACCGTAAATAGGATCCCATATCCCCAGAGGAACCTTGTAACTGGGAGACCTCATCTTGCCTGTAAATCAACCCCAGACATGATCAGGAGATTAGAAAGATCCACAGAGGTGAAATTCACCGAGAATCAATGACTAGTTTGTGCTCAGCCCTAACATGACATCCGAACCACACCCTCCAAGGTCAGGGAAACTTGAAGAAGAGGGGGAGGAAAAGGACGTGTGAGCAGGAGGATGAGGAGCGGGGCTGTGCAACACTGGGTTTTGGATACAACCAATCCTCTGCACTCCAGGCATTGCAGCAGATGGGTCTCCTGCACACGACGGCGCCCGTCAGTATCTCCTCACAGATGAGGGAGGGGTCCACACCTTCTAGAGTAAATAGGAGAAACTGGTGATTTCTAGGAGAGGGGGAGTCATGATTTTAATGGTGTAGCCACTGGAGGATTGCCCACTCTTCAGTGAATAACCTCTCACCGGTGAGTATGCAAGCAACCCTAATTTAAATCAGTGGGTCAAACAATAAGTAAGCCATGCAGAGCTAACGGGAAGAGGGTTTTGGTGGGAGGGGAAAAGAGAAGGTAAGTGAGGGGAACCAAAGTGTATTATAGGGGCTGGAGAGGTGGCTCAGTGGTTAAAGGTGCTTGCTTGCAAAACGCATTGGATACATGTATGACATTGTAAAAAAAACTTCACATGAAGCCAGGAATGGTGGCGCACGCCTTTAATCCCAGCACTCGGGAGGCAGAGGTAGGAGGATTACCATGAATTCGAGGCCACCCTGAGACTACATAGTGAATTCCAGGTCAGCTTCAACTAGAGTGAGACCCTACCTCAAAAAAAAAACAAAAAAAACAAACCTCTGCATGAACAACAAATATCATCATCATTTAAAACTGCAAAAGGATATTCCACAACAGAATTTCAGAGTGGCTCATGCAGCCCTTCCTTTTTACTAATGAAAGAAATAATACCTACAAGGTGTGAGGGTCTTCTGTAAGCATACACACCTTATTACTGTCTCTGTTATGAAGCACTTCTAAAATGTGTGCTTTTGACCCTTCGTTACACAAGAGACTCTGACCTGTCCTACAGTGTACACGCAGAACACAGTGTCATATACCTGATCTGAATATCTGAAGTCGAGAAAAACCACATATTTAACTAAAAATAACTTTCTCTGTCCGCTGCCTTAGAATTTAAAAGGCCTTTTTCAGAAATGATTTGATTGACTCTTTTCTTTAAAAAAAAAAAAAACTGTCCAGAAATAATATGAATCAACACCTTAATTTCTCAATAGATTTTGCTAGGAAAAAAAGTAGCACAGGCTGGAGAGTTGGCTCAGCAGTTAAGGTGCTTGTCCATAAAGCCTAATGATCCGAGTTTGATTTTCTAGTACCATGTAAAGCGGGATGCACAAAGTGACACACGTGTCTGGAGTTCCTTTACAGCTGCTGGAGGCCCTGGTATGCCCATTTTCTCTCCTTCTGCCAGATGTGGTGGTGCACACTTTAATCTCAGCACTAGGGAGGCTGAGGTAGGAGGACTGCTGTGAGTTCTAGGCCAGCCTGAGACTTCATAGTAAATTCCAGGTCAGCTGGGCAAAAGTGAGATCCTATCTCGATGACCCCACTAACCCCCCACAAAACACCAGCCCTTCAGGGTCAGTCTACTGACTTTTATTTCTCCTAACACAGATGGGGATGCATCTCAAAGGTTTAAGTCACTGGGAAGATCTCTCTCTCTCTTCTCCTTCTCCCTATATGCCTTCCCCTATACAGAAAACCTTATAGGTGAAGTTACAGATGGACAGGCAGAGAGAAAGGAGAAAGAAGAATGACGCACACATCTTTAATGCTATTTCACTCTGTTTAAAAAAATGACAGAGGGCTGGGGAAATGGTTTCGTGGTTAAGGCATTTGCCTGAGAAGCCTAAGGACCCTGGTTCAATTCCCTAGGACCCACGCCAGCCAGATGCACAAGGGGGCACATGCGTCTGGAGTTCATTTGCAGTGGCTGGAGGCTCTGGTGTACCCATTCTCTCTCTTGCTCTATCTGTCCTTCCTCTCAAATAAATAAAATATTTTTTTTTTAAATGACAGAGGAATTAACTCCTTTCCTCCCACTTTGACTCCCTGGGTAATTTACAGCAGGGCTAGAATGTGGGAGGAGCTTATTAGCAATGTGAGCATTTGCTCCCCTCCCACACATGCTGCCCTCCAATCTTCGCGTGCAATGCGATCACCACTAAGGGCACTGTTTCTTATTCTCAATTAGCTTCCACAGTAACTGTCCCTCAGGAAAGACATTTGCTCCTGGAGTAGACAGCTGGTCTGCTCTGAAGTAGGCAGTGTTTAAAAGATCTACTTATTAACACTTGCTTTCACTGCTCGGACTCAGGAGGAGGAGGAAAGAAACAGCAGGCGTGCAATGATGTTGAATGCTCACTTAGTTCTGTTACCTGTGCTCTGATTAGTCATATATGTATATATGGAGTTTCAGATTCCTGATCTCTCGGGTGAGGACAATAGTGGCAGCTCAACGGGGCTGTGAATTGGAAGATTAACTGAAGTATACTTGTAAAACCTCTTGTCCCCTGCAGAGAGCTGCCAAGGCGCCCAGCTGTGGCCATCACTGCTTCTTGTACTCAGTGGTGCCAGTGGAGTGCAGTCGTTGATTTTGTTTTTATTTTATTTATTTGTGAGGGGAGTGGGAAGTGTGGGTACACCAGGGCCTCTTGCCATTGCAAATTAACTCCAGACACGTGATCCACTTTGTGCGCCTGGCTTCACAGGGTGCTGGGGAAGTGAACCTGAGCCAGTGGGCTCTGCAACAAGCAGCTCTCACCGCTGAGCCACCTCCCCAGCCCCAGGCGTCTTTGAGAAGGGAGGCTGCTCCTGTGGCTCTTGATCCCCTCCCAGCACATGGCTGCCGTGCAGAACAGGAAGATCCGCCAGCCGGCGAGCACTGTCCAAGCGCAAAACAGGACTGGCCCGTTTCCACGTGCACACGGACCTTTTCCTCCATTCCTCTCACGCTATCAGATCATCAGACTACTTCCTTTTAGAACACACGCAAAGTGACTTTTTAAACTCTAGATTGTGGAAAATTTCAACTGTACACAAAAGTGTAGAAAAGGGGATGGCAAACCCTCGCTGACACATCACCAGCTGCGGCAATATCAACTCATGCAAATCTTGTTTCATCTCCGCCCCTAACCCAGCCTGGACCACGCAGAGGGACATTCTCGGGCTCATTATTTCATTCATAAGCATTTCTGCATATTCCTCTCAAAGGTAACGATTCAGTGTTAAACACAATCGAAATATTGTACCTAAACATGAACTAGTTATATTATCCAATATCTAGATAGCACAAAATTCCTCTGTCTCTAGAGACTTGTTTTGTTTTGGGGACCTTGTTCAGACCAAGCCTGCAAGTAGTTGGCAGGCATTGCCTATTTAATCCAGAGCCCTTAGTCTATTACTGCTTCCTACTTACGTGTTGAGGATCCTGCTTCTTTGCCATGCTGACTGCCCTTCAACACACACTTTACTAATGGCATGACCTAACACATGCCTCAGTTCCTCCTGCCTTTCCTACAAATTCACAGATACAGAAGTTTGATTAAACACAGGTTTGATTTTTTTGGGTGGGGGGCAGATTAGCTATTGACGATCTCGTATGTTCCATCAGAAGGCAGCTGATGTTGGTTTAGCTCTGGGTTTGTGTGTTTAACAGCCATTTAGGATTACAGTGACCTCACAGGGATTATGAAATAGAAATTTTCTTCCATTATTTCCTCATTTATTAACTGAGATCTATCAGTATTAAAAATGAAGTCAAGGCCGGGTGTGGTGGCATATGCCTTTAATCCCAGCACCTGAGAGGCAGAGGTAGGACAGTCACAGTGAGTTTGAGGCCACCCTGAGACTATCAAGTAAATTCCAGGTCACCTTAGGCTAAAGCAAGACCTTACCTCGAAAAACAAAAAAACAAGAGCTGGAGAGATGGCTTAGCGGTTCAGCGCTTGCCTGTGAATCCTAAGGACCCCGGTTCAAGGCTCAATTCCCTAGGACTCACATTAGCCAGATGCTCAAGGGGGTTGTACACGTCTGGAGTTCATTTGCAGTGGATGGAGGCCCTGGCGTGCCCATTCTCTCTCTCTCTCTCTTTGCTGCTTTCTCTCTGTCGGTCGCTCTCAAATAAATAAATAAAAATAACAAACAAGGTGGACTTCCGGCCAAGATGGCGACCGCCTAGCTGCACTCCAGATAACAGGGAGAAAAAGATAGATGCAGATCCTATGGAGAGAGCTTTCCCAACATACCTCAAAAGGGGCCCAACTGAAACTAAGGACAATTGGCGAAACAAGCAAGGGTGATGTTTTCCTGTGAACCGGATACCAGCACATAGGGGAAGGAGACCAACGCAGAGAAAAATCAACTACCAAATCAGAGAGCCAGAGCCCCAAAGGCCCCCAACATCTCATCACTGAAGCAGACCAAAAATGAACCCAACATGGCTCAGGGAAATTTTGCAAAAGAGGGGGCGGAAAGAATGTCAGAGTCACATGTTGGGTCATGATTTGCAGAGACATTTAGCATACCAATAACTGGGGACTAACTCCACAATATACGACCCATTTACATCAACAAGGAGGGTCTAATGGGAGGGGGTAGATCATAGATGAGCCTAAACAATGGTACCAAACTGCCTGTATTTGATGAAAAGAAAACTAATAAATCAAATTAAAAAAAAATAAACAAACAAAAAAAGTGCCTTCTGAAAAAAAAAGAAGTCAGTCATGATGGCTCACACTATTAATCCAACCCCTGGGAGGATTAGGTAGGAGGATTTTCATGAGTTCAAGGCCAGCTTGGGCTACAGAATGAGTCTGAAGTCAGCATAGGCTAGTGAGACTGCCTCAAAAAACAAAACAACACACACAAAAAAGAAAACACATGTTTCCCATTTGTTTTTGGCCACATGTGTTATATAAGATGATATTCCAGGTCCCACCTATATCTATCATTAACATCTCTTATACTGAAAAAGATGATTTGGTTTAACAGCAGCAACAACAAAAATAGCCAATCAAAAATCTGGGGTAATATTATTTGGAAGTCTTCACTCAATGCAGTCCTGGTGGTGCAAGCCTGTACTTCCAGCTACTTGGGAGGGTGAGGCAGGAGGGTGAAACGTTCACACCCTAGCTGGGCTGTAGAGGGGCTTAAGGCTAGCCTGGCAACTTAATGGATTTTATCAAATAAAATGAAAGAGTGAATGAATAGGTTTGGAGTAATATTTCTTTCTTTTTATAACAGTTAAACTTGTTTAATCGAAGCATTAAAATAATCATTACATTTCCTCATTGCTGATGTCACAAAAATATATATGCCTTTTCTAATCAAAGTAATTTTTACCATGCAAAAAGGTGTTTTGTTTTACATTAGTTAAGTACAGACTATATTTCAAAAGAAGTTTATATAGATTTCAAAAGGCCTAGGCCCAAAGAAAAAGTGAAGTTTATTTAAATAGTTACACTGTATGCTGTTAGCATACTCATATTCACAGCTTATGAAGTAAAAAAATAACAAAACATAAAATTTTAAAGTCAGCTTCGGGGTAATATTTTTTTTTTTTTTTGGTTTTTCGAGGTAGGGTCTCACTCTGGTCCAGGCTGACCTGGAATTAACTTTGTCATCTCAGGGTGGCCTTGAACTCATGGCAATCCTCCTACCTCTGCCTCCCGAGTGCTGGGATTAAAGGCGTGCGCCACCACGCCCGGCTTCGGGGTAATATTTCAGTGGTAGAGTGCTTGCCTAGTATTTGTGAGGCCCTGAGTTCAATTTAAAAAGAAAAAAAGTACAAAGTAGATAGAAACCTTCAATCAAAAGGTGAAGGGCTGGTCCACCTGGCACATCACTCAGATTGGTCAAGGCTTCTAACCTTCTTTCCCTCAATTACCCACCTATATAGTATAGGTAATATGTCTACCTTACAGTTTGGGCAAGAATTCATGAGAAAGTACATTAAAAGCATGCTTTAGTCACTGACAGTTTCACCATGGCCTTCCCCACACCTAGCACACAGCAGTTGCTCAATCAATGTTGAGTGAATAAATAAGAGGGACAACTGGCTTCATTTGTCCCAGGCTCATGGTGCCCTTAGTATTTCAAGAAGTGAACAGAAAAGGCTCTGTGGATCTACCATGTGACCCTGCTATAGCACTCCTAGGCATATATCCAAAGGACTCATCTCATTTCCTTAGAAGTACATGCTCAACCATGTTTATTGCTGCTCAATTTATAATAGCTGGGAAATGGAACCAGCCTAGATGTCCCTTAACAGATGAGTGGATAATGAAGATGTGGCACATTTATACAATGGCGTTCTACTCAGCGGTAAAGAAAAATGAAGTTATGAAATTTGCAGAAAAATGGATGGACCTGGAAAGTATTATACTAAGTGAGGTAACCCAGGCCCAGAAAGCCAAGCGCCACATGTTCTCTCTCGTATGTGGATCCTAGCTACAGATGATTGGGCTTCTGCGTGAGAATGAAAATACTTACTAGCAGAGGACAGTAAGGTAAAAAGGAGACATAAAGGGTAGAGAAAGGAAGGGAGGAGGATACTTCATAGGTTGATATTATATATATGTAATTACAATGATTGTAATGGGGAGGTAATATGATGGAGAATGGAATTTCAAATGGGAAAGTGTGGGGGTGGGGAGGGAGGGAATTACCATGGGATATATTTTATAATCATGGAAAATGTTAATAAAAATTTAAAAAAAAAAAAAGAAAAGGCTCTGCGCCCGAATTTGCATTCACGGGGATGTGGGGAAGGAAAGGGTCTGGGTTTGCTCCCTGCTTCCGCAACTGCAGGTCAGCTAGTTTGAAAAGCAGCACGACGGGCCAGCACAGGGCGCAGATCAGCTCCACTGTGTCACTGGAGACGTGAGGAGAGCAGTTCTTTCCCAAAACAAGGTCGGTACAGCTCTGCAATTTGACTTGGCCTGAAGTACACTAGTGTTCCTGTGTTATGGGCTTGGCCCTCAGGGTGGCATTGCTGGAGGTGGTCTGCACAGCCTTCAGTGGGTGGGTCCTAAGAGAATGTCACTAGGTCATTTGGAGCACGCCCTTGAATGGGTATGGGACTCTACCTCCTTTTTTTGTTTGTTTGTTTTTTTGTTTTTTCAAGGTAGGGTTTTGCTCTAGCCCAGGCTGACCTGGAATTTACTATGTAGTCTCACGGTGGCCTCGAACTAAAGACAATCCTCCTACCTCTGCCTCCCAGGTGCCACCATGCCTGGCTCTGCCTCCTTTTCTTTCGAACTTCCTGGCCTCGAGGTGAGTGTGGTTTTACTCTATCTGATGCTCCCACCAGGACCCAGCAACACAGGGGCAAAGGAGGAGTCAGATCACAGTCCAGAATTTCCAAACCCGACAGTCAGACCTTTTCTCCTTATACGTAGATTTTCTCTGGTAGGTGACCATCGTAACAGAAAACTGACTAGCTAATCTACTCCAATGAGTCTAACTCCCAGACTCTGTAAATGTGACTTCATTTGGAAATCACCAGTCATTGGATTAGGATGGACCTCAACTCTAATCACTGATTTGCTTGAAAGAAGAGACATACTATACAGCAAAGAAGACCACAGGGTGATGACGTGATCACCCGATACCTGAACAACAGGTTGTCTTTGGACTACCAGCCTCCAGGAATGTGACAGAACACTTCCTATTGTGCTAAGTACGATACCTAGTTTGTGGTAACTTGTTGCAGCAGTTCTAGTAAGCAAATCCCGTAATCCCACACCAAACACATGGCTCAGTCTGTCTCCCTGCGGCTGAAAGTGCTCAGCAGGAAAGTAAGAAGGGGTGTGCTGGGGGGGGAGGGTCCTAGACAGGAGCAGCTGAATCAGCTCCAATGGGCCTTACATCAGCCAGTCCACAGTCTGCTCTTCAAAACTGCACAAGTACCGGCAGGCTTACCTGTCTAACCTGAAAGGTGGGTGGGCAGAGGCTATAGAGCCTGTTGGCACAGACAGCTAAAGGACGGGAACGCTCTTTGTGCAGTTAGGCAGCTCTCATCTTCCCAGTGGGGAAGGAGAAACATGAACGGGATCTAGGCAGGGTGGGTGGGATGCTCAATCCTGAACGTCCTTCTGTCTTCATTGATGGGGGGGTATGGTGGTTTGATTCAGGTTTCCCCCATAAAGTTAGGTGTTCTGAATGCTAGGTTCCCAGCTGATGGAGATTTGGGAATTAATGCCACCTGGAGGAAGTGTATTTTTGGGGGCAGGCTTATGGGTGTTATAGCCAGTGTCCCCTTGCCAGTATTTGGCACACTCTCCTGTTGCTATTGTCCACCTTATGTTGGCCAGGGGGTGATGTCCACCCTCTGCTCATGCCATCGTTTCCCCTACCATCATGGAGCTTCCCCTTGAGCCTGTAAGCCAAAATAAATCTCTCTTTTTTTTTCCCCAGAAGCTGCTCTTGGTTGAGTGATTTCTACCAGCAATGAGAACTGGACTACAACAGTAAAGTGGTACCGAGGAGTGGCATTGCTGCTAGACACCTGACTGTGTGGCATTGATCTTTTGGAGCTGATTTTCAAGAGGAATGCAGAAGGATTTGAAACCTTGGTTGACTTGCAATCTGTAAGTACCAGCTTGATGGACTAGTCTGGTCAAAGTTGAAAGGCCTGAATGCACTAAGAACTATGGACTGTGAGGTTTGGCTTATGAGGGAGAGAAAGAGCTTTGCTTGGACTGGGCTAGCAGTCTGTGTGAGAAGCTTGCTGTTATGCCCGTGTCCTGAGAAGTTGTGCAGGGTTGCTTTGCGTAGAAATGAAGGGGTGTGAGCAGAGGTATATGGCACAGAAAGAAAAATCTTTGGCTAAATTGCTGCCCATTCAACTGCAATTGAGAGATTACAACCTTTGAGACTGGGCCAGCTGACCTGCACTGGGGCAACAAGAAGAATGTAGACTCTTTTGAAGGGGCCTGAGTGCTCAAGGTGTGTCCTGTTCTTCAAAGTCTGCTTTATTCCCCCCTGAATTAACAAATTGGCACCCTACCTGGTATTGTGGAGTATAAAAAATGCAGGAAAGAGAGTCATTGAGTTTGCAACCCGGCCTTGTGTTTTGGAAATGGCCACGGGCAGTGTGAAGCGGGCTTGCTGCATGCCTGCATGGAGACTCCATGGGGCCATGAGGATGAACCGTGGATTGCAGTGGAGACCCAGTGGAGATGCTGGGACCATGAGATGGCTGCCAAGGGGAGCTGCTGGCTCCGGATGAAGTTTTCCAGGACTGTGAGTAGCCTAGCTGGAGGGGCAGAATTGGAACTCCAGAGACTTTTTGCTGGTTCGAATTATCAGACTTGGAGATTTGTCACTGGCTATAGAGTTGTTGGACTTGGAGCTACAAAGTTTGGTGTTTGCCCTGTTTAAATCATGTATTGCTTGAGTATTTGTTTGCTATATCCAATGCCATCCTTTGCAGTGTGAATGTTTATTCTGTGCCATTATGGTTTTGGGGAGGGATTTTTTGGTATTATGGCTCAGTTAAAAGACCTTGGGTTATAGGGATGTTTGAATGTCATTAAGATTGATAAAAAAAAAAAAATATGGGGACTTGAGCCGGGCGTGGTGGCACATGCCTTTAATCTCAGCACTCCGGAGGCAGAGCCAGAGGTAGGAGGATTGCCATGAGTTTGAGGCCACCCTGAGACTACAGAGTGATTTGCAGGTCAGCCTGAGCTAGAGTGAGACCCTACCTCGAAAAAAGAAAAAAAACAAAAAAAAACCAGACTTTTAAAGTTGGACTGAATACATTTCATTTTACATCATGTGTGGTTATCAGTTTATTGGGGCCAGGGGGACAGAATGTGGTGCTTTGATTTAGGTGTCCTTCATAAACTTAGGTGTTCTGAATGCTAGGTTTCCAGCTGATGGAGATTTGGGAATTAATGCCTCTTGGAGGCAGTGTATTGTTGGGGGCGGGCTTATGGGTGTTATAGCCAGTTTCCCC
The DNA here is from genome assembly GCF_020740685.1 of Jaculus jaculus. NCBI lineage: Eukaryota > Metazoa > Chordata > Mammalia > Rodentia > Dipodidae > Jaculus > Jaculus jaculus. Next base: position 136,902,370 of record NC_059108.1, on the reverse strand, counting down.
TTGCCAGTGTTTGGCACACTCTCCTGTTGCTATTGTCCACCTTATGTTGGCCAGGGGGTGATGTCCACCCTCTGCTCATGCCATTTCCCCCTCCCATCATGGAGCTTCCCCTCGAGCCTGTAAGCCAAAATAAACCTTTTTTTCCCCCCAAAGCTGCTCTTGGTTGGGTGATTTCTACCAGCTTTGTGAACCTGATGGGGGGGGGGGAGGAGCCTCTGTGGCCTAAAGGAAACAACTACCCACTGAAGTGAGGGTGTTGCATGGTCGTGCTGAAGGTCAGCATGCTCATCACCACCCCAGGACATTGAGGAGATTTCAACACAGTCACATGGAAAGCTACTGGCTAGGTCCCCTTTATAAAGGCACCACCAGAAGTAATGGTAGCGGACCTCCACGTTTCCTGAGCACACTCTGCGCATTGCGCTGGATGCCAAAGACTTACGGACTATGCTGTCTTTCTCTCTAATATTTAAAAATTATTTTACTTGTAAGCAAAGAGAGAAAGACAGAGAAAATAGAGAGAGAAAATATGAGAATGGGTGCACCAGAGCCTCTAGCCACTACAAACTCCAGATATATGTACCATTTTGTGCGTCTGGCTTTACACGGGCACTGAGGAATTAACTCAAGTTGTTAGGGTTTACTGGCAAGCACCTTAATGGCTCAGCCACCACTCCAGTCCCTTTATTTATTTATAAGAAGAAAGAGAGAGAATGGGCATGCCAGGGTCTCCAGCCACTACGAAGAACTCCAGAGGTATATACCACTTAGTGTATCTGGCTTTACATGGGTATTGTGAAATCGAACTGGGGTGGTTAGGATTTGCAGGCAAGTACCTTAATTGCTGAGCCATCTCTCCAGCCCTTCTATTTCTTTTAAATGGAAAGGCTGCTACATGAATTTATTATAAATGTTTTGTTTCACAACACTGGCTCTCAAGGACAGAAAACACTCAGTCTACACTCACCCACACTGGACTCTGTAGCACATGATTTAGGTGGCACTTAATTGGTGGCTAATTATTTCAGGTGTGCTGGTTTTATTTTCCCAGCTTAGCTCCCTCAGGGCAGGAATTACCCCCTTTCACACTATCTGTTAGCACCGACTCCAAAGCCCGTGACGACTCAAGATCAGCTGGGGCTTACATATAGGGCTGCAGTGGCTTTCTCCCCACTTCTGCGAAGAAATGAACCAGGCGATTATGTTAGGATATGGACAGAGGCAGAAAAGGCAATGAGTAAGACTTCTGTTCACATCCAGGGTCTATTTATTCAGTTCCTGGTGGTGCTCCTAAAACGGAACCACTGAGACCATAGGCGAACCACGCAGATGGGACCAAACTCCGAGGAGGCGTGAAAAGTGCGGGGAACACAAGTGTGTGCGCATGCGCGCGCATCCAAAGCTAAGACTACCTCTTTCTCAACAGATATTAAAAATCGTTCTTGAGCCGGGCATGGTGGTGGGCACCTTTAACCCTAGCATTTAGGAGGCTGAGGTAGGAGGATCACTGTGAGTTCAAGGCCAGTCTGGGCTACAGAGTGAGTTCCAGGACTGAGCTACAGCAAAACCCATCCTCAAAAGAACCAAAAACTAAATAAGCAAAAACCAAACTCTCAGTGACTTTTAGAACTGTTGCTCTGTGACTGCCATAGATGTTTTGTGTATTTGCTGGAAGCAATAGGGAGACTCTAGTCCCACATCTTTGGGAATGTGGAGAGGGCTGTAATCGTCTTGTGGGCCACACTGTATTAAGTTTTCTTTCCCCTCCCACTTAAAAAAATTTTATTTTATTTATGAGAGAGAATGGGCATGCCAGGGCCTCTAGCCACTGCGAATGAACTCCAGACACATGTGCCACCTTGTGCATCTGGCTTTATGTGGGTCCCGGGGAATCGAGCCTGGGTCCTTAAGGCTTCACAAGCAAGTGACTGAACCGCTAAGCCATCTCCCCGGCCCTGTCCTCCCCCTTCTTGAGTCTTGGTCTAGCTAGATTCTGTAGGCCAGGCTCATCTGGAGCTTGCAATACCCCTCTGGCATCAGCTGGCATTTTTGGCATGAGCCACCATGCCCAGTTAGTGCTAAGTTCTTTACCTGTACTCTTTTTTTAAAAAATTACTTATTTGCAAGCAGAGAGAGAGGAAGGAAGGGGGAGGAGGGAGAAGGAGAGCTGGTACTCCAGGGCCTTCAGCCACGGCAAATGCAGTCCAGGTGCATGCACAACTTTGTACATCTGGCTTTCTGTGGGTACTGTGGATTTGAACACAAGCCGTCGGGCTTTGCAAGCACGTGCCTTTAACCACTGAGCCATCTCTCCAGCTCCACCTCTGCTCGTCTATTATACGCAGCCCCAATCTACACAGCAGTCCCAAGCCTGCGTCACTGGCTGGGAAACTGCCTTGAAGAGGCAGAGCCAGGGCTGGGTCATGTTTGGTGACACTGGCATAGATGTTCTGCATGACCACATTTGACACTATGGGGAGGGAGGGAACAGGTCCAGCGGCAGGTGCAATGCTTAGTCCCCAGCCATTCTCCTCCCGGATCCTCAAGCATTGCCCACCAATGAACTGTGACCTGAAATCTTTTAAGTCACTCCACAATGACAGCCTCTCTGCTCAATCTGTCCTGGGATAGAGGGAAGGAAGGAAGCCACACTGAAACTTCCAGACTAGAGTTGACAGCCACAGTTGCCCTCCTCTCCATACAGAACAGCAGTGGAAGTCAGAGCCATAGAAACCAGACAAAGGGCCGCGAGGAGCGCACACATCCCAGCCTGACTGCGGCCTGCCAGCCGCTGCAGAAAGGGCGGGGCCCCCTCCTCAGCCCCTCAAGAGTTTAATGAAGATCTGGCCTGTCATCTACCTAGGAAGCAAAGTCCACAGCTGTCTGAGAGAGATTGATTTTTATTTTCTAACAAAACAGTGAATCCTCCATTAAGGCCAGAAGTCAGCAATAAAATGGGCCATAAACATTTAAGGGGCTTAACCCCTTAGAATAGGTATGTGGATTGCTGCCAAGCCTGGTGTCTGCCAACACCAAATTCCTGAGGAAGTCTGTGTACCATCTCTGGAGTGGGGGATGGCAGGTGGAGAGTACAGTTCTCAGTGGGATGCTGACACATACCCCTCCCTGGACTCTGCAAGTGTTGGACACATGCGCCCAGAACCATCTAGAAGCAAATGAGGGCATCCAGCTTGCTTTGAAGGTTTAAGGTGATTCTGAAAGTCACAGTCACAATCCAAATTGACTTATTATTTTTAATTTAATTTATTTATTTGCAAGCAGAGAGAGAGAAAGAGAGAAAAGACAGGAGAGAGAGAGAATGGGCACGCCAGGGCCTGTAGCCACTGTAGACAAACTCCAGATGCATGTGCCCCTTGTGCATCTGGCTTACATGGATCCTAGGGAATCAAACCTGGGTCCTTTGGCTTTGCAGGCAAATGCCTTAACTACTAAGCCATCTCTCCAACCCTATTATTATTATTATTATTATTATTATTATTTGAGGGTCTCACTCTAGCCCAGGCTGACCTGGAATGGAATTCACTATGTAGACTCCGGGTGGCTTTGAACTTTCAGCGATTCTTCTACCTCTGCCTCCCAAGTACTGGAATTAAAGGTGTGCACCACCATGCCCAGATGACCAAGATTTTATAGCATTACAGACATTAAAAAGTGCTGGAGAGATGGCTTAGTGGGTAAGACACCTGTGAAGCCTAAGGACCTGGGTTTGATTCCCCAGGACCCATGTAAGCCAGATGCACAAGGTGGTGCATGCATCTGGAGTCTGTTTGCAGTGGTTACAAGCCCTGGTGCCCCCATTCTGTCTCTCCCTCTGTCTCTTTTTCTCAAATAAATAATTAAGTAAATTTTAAAAATAAAAAAAATGATTAAAATGTCAAAACTTCATATATATCATATACAAGTGCTGCTTTTGAATAAAGCAAAGAAAACCCAACCATTTTCTTATTTGACTAAAACACTTTAAGATCTGTCTTTTGGGAGTGAGTTCCAGGTCAGCCTGGGCTACAGTGAGAGCCTACCTCAAAAACAAAAACAAAAACCCGGGGGCTGGAGAGATGGCTTAGCAGTCAAGCACTTGCCTGTGAAGCCCAAGGACCTCAGTTTGAGGCTCAATTCCCCAGGACCCACATAAGCCAGATGCACAAGGTGGCGCATGTATCTGGAGTTTGTTTGCAGTGGCTGGAGGCCTTGGCATCCCCATTCTTTTTCTCACTCTCTGTCTGTCACTCTCAAATAAGTAAATAAACAAAAAAAATTAAAAAAAAAAACAGCTAAGTTGGAGAGATGGCTCAGTGGCTAAGACACTTGCTTGCAAAGTCTAATGACCCAGGTTCAATACCCAAGTATCAATATAAAGCCAGGTGCACAAAGTAGCACAAGCATCTGGAATTCGTTTGCAGTGATTAGAGGCTCTTGCGTGCCCAAACTCTCTCTCTCTCTCTCTCTCTCACACACACACACACTCACTCTCTCTCTCTTCTTCGAAAAAAAATAAAAAACAAAAAAACAAAAGACCCCCCAAAAAACAGCAAACAGCAAAGTGGGTAATGTGCTAAGTTCTCTAGTCCTGAATCCTTAAGAATTCTGGGCTGGAGGGATGGCTTAGCAGTTAAGGAGCTTGCCTGCAAAGCCAAAGGACCAAGGTTCCATTTCCCAGGACCCATGTAACCCATGTAGCAGCTGGAGGCCCTGGTGCACACACCCTCTTTCTCTCTCTCTGCCCCTCTCAAATGAATGAATAAATAAATTTTTAAAAAGAATTTTGAATAAGTGTATAGACTTTCAAACAGTGACTGTAACCCCTTCTGCTCTAGGGGATCACTATCAGAATTCTAGGCCTCCAGCAAGCTTTTCACACCACCATCTCTCTCTATTTGCACATCATCTTAGTTCCTGGGTAAGCTGTAGGCGTTATCCTCTCACAACTGACCAACTATAGGCCACCTCCAGCACACCTGTGGTTTCTATGTAGTGAACTGTGCAGGGGTGGTCCAGGGACGTCCACACAACAGAAGAGGAGGTGTGAAAAATCTCTTCTGCTTCTCCTCTCAAAGGTTTTGTTTTTATCGATTGATCATTTATTATCATCATTAATTTGATTCTAGGAGCACAACTCTCACATGGAAAATCTTAAGGAAGACAAAGGAGAAGCATGAAGGGGGGATTGCAGAAAGATAAGCAGACATGACTCTGAGACATAAACATTATCTGTGCCGTTCTCTATACCAGGACGTCACGTCTGAAAGAAGGGATGCAGTGGGGAGGGGGCTTGGAAAGGGGGAAAGGGAGGGGATTATGATTATAGTATAATGTCTGTATTTATGGAAGCTGTCAATAAAAATGTTTTAAAAAATTATATATTTGGTCTTTGCATTGTTTTTCCAAGAGAGACCTAAAACCCTTGCAGACAGGCATGCTAGCGGAGTCTTTGGGTGTAATATTTGACCTTTGGTCCCAGTTCTTGACACAGAGCTCCTAAATCCCTTGGAATGTCCTAAGTGGCAGGAGCATCTTTTGTTCTAATGAGGTAACCCATGGGCTCCTGGAGAGACTGGGATTGGGGGGGCTGGTTGCCAGGGGAACCAATCATGTGATCAAAACCAGAATTTTTTTTCTTTTTATGAGAGACAGATTGGGGGGGGGGCTCTAGCCACTGCAACTGAACTCCAGACACGTGTACCACCTTATGTGCATGTATGTGCATGCCTCACCTCGTATGTCTGGCTTAGGTGGGTTCTGGGCAGTTGCACCTGGGTCCTTAGGCTTTGTAGACAAGTGCCTTAACTGCTAAGCCATCTCTCCAGCCCTGGAATTTTTTTTTAAATTTTTATTAGCATTTTCCATGATTATAAAAAAAATCCCATGTTAATTCCCTCCCTCCCTCCCACACTTTCTCCTTTGAAATTCCATTCTCCATCATATTACCTCCCCATAACAATCATTGTACTTACATATATACAATATTAACCTATTAAGTACACTCCTCCCTTCCTTTCTCTTCCCTTTTATATCTCCTTTTTAACTTACTGGCCTCTGCTACTAAGTATTTTCACTCTCACGCAGAAGCCCAATCATCTGTAGCTAGGATCCACATATGAGAGAGAATATGTGGCACTTGGCTTTCTGCAGCCCTGGAATTCTTAACACATTTATTTATTTATTAGGGGCAGCAGATAGAGAGAATGGGCACTCAAGGGCATCTAGCCATTGCAAACGAACTCTAGATGTGTGTGCCACATCTGGCTTTGCATGGGTACTGAGGAATCGGTCCTGGGTCCTTAGGCTTTGCGGGAAAGCACTATAACCGTTCAACCAGAACTGGAACTTTTAGCTCCACCACCAGAACGCTGAGGAGAAAAGGACTAAAGGTTGAGTTGACCATTAACGGCCACCAATGTAGTCAACGTGTTTACCTAGAGAGGCCTCTGTAAAGCCCCGAAAGGAGCAGGATCCACAGCTTCCAGGTAACTGCACCCAAGGAGGTTCCCAGAAGACAGCATGACCAAAGTGGGCGTGGAGGCTCCAGGCCCCTCCCGCGTCCTGTTCCCGCCACCTCTCTACCTGGCTGCCGTCCTCTGTCACGCTCTTGCAGGCACACTGTAGAGCTTCTCTAAGTTCTGTGCCTATTCTAGCAAATTAGTCCAAATCGAGGCAGGGGTTCGGGGAAGCCCAAACTTATTTGTACCCAGTCAGAGGGACATTCAGGGGACAGCCTTCTGCTTGCGATTGGCAACAAGGGAGGCATTATGGGAGTGCCTGGGGATTAGATATGATTTCCAGTGTCAGCACTGAATTAAATTATGGAGCATTTAGGTGTCTGCTGGAGTCCTCGGTGCTGGTGGGCCCACACCCCCATACAGTTTGACTGTCAGAGGTGAGGTACTCTGTGCTGGGACTAGAAACTGAAAACTCCATGGGCGGGGAAGAACCCTGCCTTGGGTTGTCTATCCCACAGAAGGAATCTAGGCAGCCTTCCTGAAGGTGCTGTCCAAGGTAACCCTAGCTGATAGCATTTGACGCACAGTAAAGAATGATTAAGAGCCAGGTTCCCGTGGGAGGAAGGGGAGGTGTGCACAGGGCACAAGGAAGAGCGAGTGTTCAAAAGGCAGCCGGTCAGGAGAGAGAGAAAGGGCCGGGAGAAATGAAATCTTCGCTGCACAATGATTGGTGTCTAGAGCCCCAGCACTTGGAAGGGCCAAGGCAGAAGGACTGTCACAGATGAATGACACTGAATTCCAGGTCAGGCCAGGCTATAGGATGACTATATTTCCAAGAAAAAAAGAAATCATAAATTTTGAAAATGTATCTGCCCACTTGGCAGATGCTAACACTTTACATTATCTCCTTTACATAGCAAGTTACTCCCAACACCCCATTTTATGATAGCAAACTGAGGCTTGGGTACAGTAAGACCCACAGGGGTTCCGAGTTTAGGCAGAGGAAACCAGGGAAGGTTTGTGAGCTCAGAGGGGACACTGTCCAAGGTGTACTGCCCCGAGATTAACCTGGCACAAGGCTGGTCAGCAGCTCCAAGCCAGCGAATGACAGTACAGTGCTCAAATATTCACTCGTGGGATGAAACATCATGTTGCCTTTGTACCCAGGAGGCCTCTGGGGTACAATGCAGGTCTACATCAGGTAGGGAGAACTTGGTTAAGTCTGCCCAAGCTGACGTTCGGAGCCAAGGGCAGCACAGCATCCACCCATCCAGACCTTCCCATGTGACTGCAGCTCTGGGCCACATGCTCAGGGCTGTGTCTTCTGACCTGCCCCGTGGAGGCTTTTAGCTTTTGCAGACCAGAAGGCAAAGTGTCAAGAAAGAATGACTTACCTGTCCCACAGACACGGAGTTACCTTTATTTTGGTCTTGAAATAAATGAGGGCTGGGGAGACAGAAGGCTTGGAGAGGGAGTGCTTGTTGTGCAACCATGACCTGAGTTTGAATCCCTAGTAACCACAGAAAATGCCAGATGTGGCGGCTCATGCCTGTAATCCCAGCACAGGGGAGGTGGAGACAGGAAAAGCTTAGGGCTCACTGGTTAGCTCCCTAGTCTAGGCCAACTGGGAAGCTTTAGGTTTCGTGAGGGACCCTGTCTCACCTAAGGTGGGGGCTAAAGAACACCCCCAACAATGACATCTGGCCTCCGCATGCATGCACACACATGTCCTCCACACAGACAGGCAAGTACATGCACACACACACACCATGTGCAAATACGTGCAAAATAACAACAAATGAATAAAATAAGAACCACTGTAACAAGATGATGGAAAACTACTTATCCATAGACAGGAGTGGATTACGGACACATTTGACATCAATGTCACTCAAAATAATTATGCTGAGGGAAGGAGCCAGGCACATCAGAGGACCTATTTTACCCCCTCGTTTGTATAACATTCTTAAAAATGCGAACTAATAAGTAGTGTCAGAAAGCAGGTAGAAGCGTTTGGGGGGTATGTCAGGAGACAGTGAGGGGGAAGGGCTCACTAGAACTGCAGGGGGTGGGCGAGCTCATTATCCTGATTATGAAGATGACTTCACAGGTGTGCATGTGCTGAAACCCATCAGAATTGTACATTAAATGTGGGGAGACACACTGGCTAAAGGTCAGCCTCTCTCCTGGGGGCTGTGCAACATTATCCTATCTGACACAGCTCTCTCATGGACACTTGTGGCTTCTTCTGGGTTCAGAGTTGGATTCTCTTTCCCAATCCTTCCTGCAATGAGAAGTGGCCAGACCCAGAGTTCTGGCTAATGGAACATGGACCTCCACTTCCCACTGGCCAGCAGAACACCGACCTCCTCTCCCCACTGACCAACAGAACACGGACCTCCTCTCCCCACTGACCAGCAGAACACGGACCTCCTCTCCCCACTGACCAGCAGAACATGGACCTCACTCCCCACTGACCAATGGAATGCCAAAAACCTGAGGACCTTTAGAACCTCTTAGAGAAGTACACCCTGGCTCCAACCTGCAGTGATGACATGAATCCAAGTGACCTTGAACTAGGTTGAGTCTGCAATCTTGGTATGGTTACAGCGGCTTAGTCGCCTGGAGGACAGTATATAATTTAATTAGTTTCAGTATATAATCCATTACAAATTAATTGCTCACATAATGCTACATGATATATATTAGAATACCAATTGGTATAATAATATTCTTAATATTGGTAGAACAACCCAGAAGGCCAAAATGGTATCCTGATACTTGGATTCCTTGCAGTGCAGAGGCCCGTGCCCTATCTGCTTCCTGCTCTTGCCTCTCCCCTAAGCTGGCCTGTCTTGTGTGGTGAAGGCTTCGTGTGCCAGTACAAAACCCCCAAGAACCTCTCCAAGGTCTACTTCTCGCCGCCAATGTCTAAGGGTGACACACCAGCTGTGTGGCCCACACTTGGGAGCGCAGATTCTAGAAGAGGCCTTGGGGCTGTCTGTGCAGAGGATTCTAGAGGCTTGGGCGCATGTGCCACGATCTTTAAGGTGGGCACATGTGAAAGCAAGGGGCAGAACACAGGCCAAGCCAGGGCCCGAGGTGGCGAGCGGAGAGGACAGGAGGGACGCTCTGACAGGGAGAGGAAGCCTGTGGAAGTCAGTACTGACATGACCCTTGCATTTCAGTGGCCCAAAGTGCCTCCAGGCAGGGGCAGCGGCCTCTTCTAAGGGGGGGGGGCGGGGTTAGTCATCAGGAAGCGTGGAGGGTGTTTTCAGCACAAAGGGAATCTTTCCTTGGTCCCAGGACCAAGGCTTTGAACAGGGGACAAAGTCTACCAAACAAGAGCAAACATTAACAGCTCCTGACTGAGTGCTCTGGAGAACGCAGTGACATGCACACAGCAGGCACTGTGACGGGCACTGGACTGCAGGATCACCTCTAGTCCCAGGATCCTCTGGGCAAAGGACAACTGGCAGAAGGAAAAGCACCGAGCCTCCGAGGGACACGTTTGGGCTCAAACTAAATCGTTGCTTGCGGCAACCACTTTATACAAAGCAGAAATCAGAACTAAGTACAATGACATGTGTGTACGCCAATGTTATCACATGGGTCTGGGGAGATGGCTCAGTGGTTGGAGTACTTGCTGCTCAAGCACGAGGGCCTTTCGGCTGGAGACAACCAAAGCTCAACCCCCTAGAGTTGAAAGCAGCATGGCCATGCACACCTGTGACCCCTGCCTGCAAGAGGCAGGGGTGCTGGGGAATCACTGGAGCTTGCTGACTGTAAATGGTTAAATGGTTCCATGTCTCAAGGAAATAGACAGGTGAGTAAAAAGAAAAGGACATATGACGTTCTCCACTGTCTCTGCATGTATGTGCATGTGCACATACCAAATACAACATACCACAACTCTACTCACACACGCCAAAAAAAAAACCAAAAAAACCTATTACTTTGTATTGACTTAAAAAGTTAATTAAGCCAGGTGTGGTGTTGCACGCCTTTAGTCCCAGCATTTGGGAGGCAGAGGTAGGAGGATCACCATGAGTTCAAGGCCACCCTGAGACTACATAGTGAATTCTAGGCCATCTTGGGCTACAGCAAGACCCTACCTTGAAAAACCAAAAAAAAAAAAAAAAGAAGAAGAAGAAGAAGAAGAAGAAAGAAAAAAGAAAAGAAAGAGAATTTAACTAAAAAGAAATTGCCCTTTTCTGGTGGTGGCAGTGAGTGTGCGCGTGTGTGCTTACATGCCACAGCACCCAAGTGGAGGTCAGCGGCTAACCTCAGAGTCTCGGTCCTTGACATCCACCGTGCTTGAGACCGCGTCTCTCTTGCTGGCTGCTGTGTATGTCAGACCAGCTGACCCAGAACTTCCCGAATTCGCGTGGCTCTTTCTTCTTCCTAGTTTGCCATAGGTCGGGATTACAGACACCTGCACTACTGCATCCAGCTATTGCCTGGGTTCTGGAGATCCAAATTCAGGGTCTTCAGACTTCCACAGTAAGTGCTTTTGACTACTGACCCATCTCCCCAGCCAAGACCACCCTTTCATGAAGACAGTACGTAAAAACTAGCAATGTAAAACTAGTAAGTAAAAACTAGACTTTAAATCCAACTGTTTTCTAGATGAATTTGGCTTTTTGTAAAACTTAAACTTTTTCTATTCACAAAGCCTTGGCTTTAAATCATGAGGAATTCTGAAAAGTATGTTGTATTACCCTTATGTCCCAGGGATTTCATATGCCTGGTCTCACTAACCTTCAGAACAAATCTACAAGCTCAGTTTGATTACTACTGCACTTTCCATAACAAAGCTGAGGTAAGAGAGTTCACTGAGGTTAAATGGCCTGCAGGGAAATGGCAGAACTGGTGTGGTGCCCTGGCCTATCATGATCTTAAGACAATGGCTGTCTTTCTTTTTGTGTTTTGTTTCGTTGCATGTGTTCACAAGTATGTGTACATTCATGCACATGTGTAGGAGTGTATGGAGGCATAAATTCCTCTAGGAAGTACTTAAGGTGGAAGACATGATCCTTTGCAGGTGTCTTTGATAACCTATTTAAAAAACCTACATATAAGCTGGAGAGATAGCTCAGCAGTTGAAGGCACTTGCTGACAAAGCCTGATGGCCTGGGTTCAATTCCCCAGTACCCACGTGAAGCCAGATGCATAAAGTGGCGCATGCGTCTGGAGTTTGTTTGCAGTGGCAGTAGGCCCTGGCACAGCTATTCTCTGCTTCTCTCTCATAAATACGTAAAATCTATTTTTTATTTTATTTGTTTATTAGAGAAAGAGAAAGAGGCACATCAGGGCCTCCAGCCACTGCAAATAATTCCAGACACATGTGCCACTTTGTGCATCTGGCTTACATGGGTACTGGGGAATCAAACCTGGGTCCTTAGGCTTCACAAGGAAGTACCTTAACTGCTAAGCCATCTCTCCAGCCCTAAATAAAATCTTAAAAAAAAGAAAAAAAAACCCATATTCAAAAATCTACTGGAGAGCCAGGTGTGGTGGTGAATGCCTTTAATCCCAGCACTCGGGAGGCAGAGGTAGGAGGATCGCCGTGAGTTCGAGGCCACCCTGAGACTACATAGTGAATTCCAGGTCAGCCTGAGCTAGAGTGAGACCCTACCTCGAAAAACAAAAAAAAAAAAAAAAAAAAAAAAAAAAAACCTATTGGAGAAGAATTTTATTTTTCTCAATTCTCTTTTTTTCCCCATAATTGAAACTTTATTGAAAAACTAACACCAAAATAGATCAATGTTACACACATTACAAAACCAAACATTATTACATTGTCCTGGTAGAGTAACTGAACTTAAGGCTTTCTGTGAGAAAAACATAAATTCGGCATGTTGTGTGGATCATGAATGTTGTTTTCTTCTGAGTGGACAGCGGCTTTGAGTCTTCCCTCCGGCGGCCGGCCCAGCCCTGCTGAGCAAGCGACACGCGGAACCACTGAACGTGGCTGAAAACCGTGGTCCTGTTCTAGCAAGCTGGTCATTTTACATCCATGAAGTACAAATTTGGACTTTGAACCAGCCGTTTTTCTTTACATATATTTTTTCCTCTTCCAAGGACAGATGTAGTAAGATCTCTAGCCAAAGGCATACTGATCCTTCCGTGAGCTCAGGCAACCCAAGTCAATTCTGTTTTTATGAGACTGACGTTCCATCTACTGTGCTAAAAGGGTGACTCAATTCTCTTTAGACTCAAGTACTTGGGACCAAGGTCCTCGAGATAAGCTTTCCCGGGCCCTCCCTCGGGTGGCACGCTGCAGTCGGGTGGGCAAAGGGGAGATCATAAACAAACATCCGCTGGACAGCTTGGCTGAGGCACTGTGCTGAGAACCATGTGGGGACAATCTAAACAAAAACATCATCACTGCCTTGAAGGACCCAGTAGTCTTGTAGGGATTTGATGTCGCTCCTGTACCAAAGGTACAAAGGTACAGAGCTCATGACCTGCAGCAGAAGTCAGAGGACCTGCTTGAGATGGCTTTAGATGCCTTTAGAAGCATACCTCACACAAAGTGAGGAGTTTTGAGAACGCATCGCTTGAATTCAATCTTACACCGTCAGTAGGACTTTGTCCTGTGGGGGAGGAATTACTCAGTCAAGAGCACGAAGAGAGGCGCATGTAGCAGGGGAAACTGTGATTGGGATTCTGCCCACTTGAGGAACTTTTGTCCAGTAGCTCTACACTGGTCCAGGCCATCACCTAGCTTGCCTGGACCCTGCCTGGTATCTGGTATGAGCCTGTGTGTCTGGCCCGGCCACACTGTTTTCCACACCTGATCACATCGTGACCTTTAGTGGCTGCTGCTCTCAGGCATGCGTGAGCTAGCTTCCAAAGCACCGTGTGTTCATTCTGCCCTCCCCAGAGTCCAGGATCGCATGCTTTCTGACACCCAGCCACTTCCCACATGTGGCTGTTTAAATTAATGAAAACTAAAAATTGAATTCTTCCCACTAGCCTCATCTAAAGTGCTGTTTATCAACATGTGATCAACAGCCACCATACTGGACAGCATAGATCCCAAGCAGCTCCGTCGTCACTGAAGATGTGACTGCCCAGATAAACCTCCCCACACTGGGGATGAACAATATCCTTTAATCAATCAAGCTGAGGAACTTTCCACTCTCAGAACTCGCTAGGCTTCCCCTGACTTTAAGGCCTTTGCAAATGTTCCTTCAAACGTAGCCAGTTCTCCAGACAAACTTCTCATCCCAGAAAGGGCAGCTCCGGCCTGCTGCTTCCCTACACTTCTCTCAATCTGTCCTGTCAAAGAAGTCCTCTGCCTTTATACTACAATTATGCTGACCGGATTTCCCGTATATCCATGGCACCCAGGAGAATGCAAGCTGCTTGAAGATCCACCTTCCTCATTGTGACAGTCTTAGCCCAGTGCCTGTGACAAGCAGATCTTCATCTATGGAATGAATGAGTCATTCAGTGTAAAATCAGCCCTAGCTTTACTGAGTAAGAGCAGAGGGCCAATGAGCCAGTGGTTCTTAACTACTGATGAGACAGTGTACTGACTACAAAAGCAAGGACCTAGGACTTGAAAAAGAAACGATTTATACTGAAACACATATCAAGCATTGGAAATGAATTTCATGAGTTTCTAATACAGTATTCTCTTTTACTATTTTAAAAACGTACTTATTTACTTATTTATTTGAGAGAGAGTCAGGACCTCTTTATGCTGCAAAGAAATACTAGATGCATGCGCTACTTTGTGTAGCTGGCTTTATGTGGGTACTGGGGAACTGAACCCAGGCCATAAGGCTTTGCAAGCAAGCTCCTTTAGCTACTGAGTCATTTTTATGAAAAAAAAATTATTTATTTTTTTCTATTTGAGAGACAGAGAGGAGAGACACACACATACGAAGAGAGAGAGAGGGAATATATGGGCACACTAGGGCCTCCTGCCACTGCAAACAAACTTCTTGGGTATCATTCCTTCAGATACCATCAACCTCCTTGGAGATAAGGTCTCTCATTGGATTGGAGCTCATGAGGTGAGCAAGACTGGCAGCGGGCCAACCAATCCCAGAGATACCATTGTCTCTGCCACCTCTGTATTGAGAATACAGGTGTATACCACCATGTTCAGTTTTTTTTTTTTTTTTTTTTTTTAACGTGGGTTCTGGGGATTGAATTCAGGGCTTCATGCTTGGATGATAAGCAGTTTACCGTCTGTTGCAGTCAGGTTCACATTGCTGGTAGAAATCACCCAAACAACAGCAGCTTGTGGGAAAAAGAGGTTTATTTTGGCTTATAGGCTCAAGGGGAAGCTCCAAGATGGCAGGAGAAAATGATGGCATGAGCAGAGGGTGGACATCATCCCCTGGCCCATATAAGGTGGACAACAGCAACAGGAGAGTGTGGCAAACACTGGCATGGGGAAACTGGCTATAACACCCATAAGCCCACCCCCAACAATACACTGCCTCTAGGAGGCTTTAATTTCCAATTGCCATCAACTGGGGAACCTAGCATCCAGAACACCTAAGTTTATGAGGGACACCTGAATCAAACTACCACACCACCTAAGCCATCTTCTCAGCCCCCCGATCAGTTCTTCATGGGAAAACTCCATATTATACTTTTGTCTGTGTTTTCTGTGGTGGGCATAAACATTTCTGTCCAGAGGAACTTCTCTAAAGAAACTTTCAAAGAAAGCAATTGTTAGAAGGGTTTTTTCCCCTCTTTTTAAGGGGTGGGGATGTTTTGCTAATGCTGATTAAAATACAAAGTGCACAGATAATGGACACATGACTATATAGGAAAAGAAACAAGAAAGCAGGTTAAATTTGCATTTGATCATGAAAAAGAAAGAAACAGGTTATTTGTTTAAAAACAATATCCACTCTTCTTCCATTTTGATTATTCAGGAAGATTATAATTAATCTCTGAAATCTAGAATTAGAGAAATAAATTCAAAAAACAATGAACTTATTTTTGCCTTCCAAATAAAGCATACTATGATAGTGTTAAATATATTCAAGAAAAAAAATTAGAAGACATAAATGTACCTTAAGACTATGACAACCACCCTGAAATCCCCTCATGCCATGGCAATCACAGCTTGCCTGGGAACGGGGCCCCTCACTCTGCTTTAGGCTCTGCCAGCTGCAGCAGGATTAGGACAAGACAAAGAAGCAGGTTACATCTTGTAAGGAGATACATACCTACGGGCATTCTCATCAGAACCTTAGCAAATAATGACAAGAAATTCCTCCTGAACTTCAAAACAGCTGACATCGGCAGTCCATTAACTCCTTATCTGACATAGACTCTTGTTTCTGAGAATAAATAATGAGTTGAAAGTTTCTGGGGATAACCTCCTGTTTATCAGGATTCCACTGTGGTCAGTCGCATGCAAATGAACCAAAAACATCTGCTCTAAATTTGTTTTAAAGTCCACAAATGTTTACATACAAAAGAGGAATGGTAGAATGTAGTTTAGCATCTGCTGGATCTAGAAGTAGGGGAAAAATGCTTTTCAGAAGATCAAGAGGGGGCATGGACAGACAGATGGCTTAGTGGTTAAGGCGCTTACCTGTGAAGCCTGAGGACCAAGGTTTGATTCCCCAGTACCACATTAGCCAGAAACACAAGGTGGTACATGCATCTGGAGTTTGTTTGCAGTGGCTAGAAACCCTAGTACCCCCATATTCTCTCTATCTGCCTCTTTTTCTCTCTCTCTCTCTAATAAATAAGTAATATATTAATTTTTTTAAAGGCCAAGAAGTTGAGCAGAGCAGGAATTGAAGCAGAGATAACTTTATAAATCTAATCCTGAAAGCTCAAGTTCATCAAGACATCTCTTTCTGGATCTCTGCTTTTTCCAACGCTTAAATGAACACATGTAATTTGAAGTAAATCTAGCTAATTTATGTGTTTGAGTTTCTATTTAGATCAGACCAGGGAAGAATGGTGAATTTATTTATACATGTATATAAACATATTTATATGTGCACACATGTAAATATAAATTATGTACACATTGTGTGTGTATGATTTCAGGATTTTTTTCAGTCTCTGTGGTGTGTGTGTGTGTGTGTGTGTGTACTGTGGACCTGTGTGTGCCCTTGTGTGCATGTGAAGGCCAGAGGGGAAGGTAGGATGTCTTCCTCCTTTGGCTCCTCTGCACATTTCCTTGAGATGGAATCTCTGAACCCAGAAGGGCCCGTTTCGGAGTCCCAGGGGTCCTCCCGGGTCTGTTTCCCACAGTGCTGAGGTTATGCATGTGCACGGCCAGGCCCGGCTGCTTACATGAGTAGCAGGGAATCGAACTCGATGTGAATCAGGTCTTCTCAGGCACTCAGGCTTGCACTTACTCCTGCCTGCTGAGCCATATGCCCAGCCCTTCAAAGCCTTTAATAAACAAGCACATTGGAGCAGACCTAACCCATGGGCTCTGGCATCCTGGCTTAGCCAGGGTTGCTATACAGGATGCACCTTGCAAAATGCCGGACTCCTAAATACGAATGGGATACAAATGTCTGGGATGCTGATAACCTCGTCATCTTCAGTCTCACGCCATTCACTCAAGGATCCTTTTGACAGATAACCATTAAACCGTGCTACATTGTATCCAGTCTGGACTCAGCCTATAGCATTCTAATCCCACGCTCAAATCTACATTTTTTTTTTCCTTGTGCGTGCAAGAAAACCCAAACTAAAGGTCACTGCTCAAAGCAGCAGGAACTACTGCAAACATTTGTGTGTTTTCTCTTCCCTGCTTGGAAGGGATTTCAAAGGGCTGTTCTCACTCCCCTGATCCCCTTGCTGCTTAGAAACCCATGCAAACCCAGTGGCATTACTCTTCCTGGGGAGAATGACAGAGTGTACTCATGCTGGTTAGACAAAGAGGATCCCTGGAGAGAAAGGGGAGACTGAGAAATGAGTGTGATTTTTTTTTTTTTTTTTTTACATCTTGTTTATTCCTAATTCTCCTGTCATCGCCCCAGCAGAGCCCAGCAACAAACATCACGTCTACTCTCCATCTCAGGCCCTGTACCCTGTAATCTAACCAAGGTGAGGGATTTGTTTTTCTTCCGCCTCCAATTATGCCCTTGGTGGGAAAGTGAGAAGAAAAGCTTTCCACAATTATGCTTCAAATCACACTGTCCTGTGGGGCTGCCAAATCCATGCAGAAGTCCTAGCAGGTGACAGGGAGGCGGCTGTGGCTTGCTTCCTGCAGCCTGCTGTGGAGCAGCTGGGGCCAAGGGACGCAGGCTGGGCCTGGGCGCCATAATCTCTTTGCACAGAGCACCCGTCCAGAAACTATCCTCACGCTCTGGGTGGCCAGAGAAAAGCCCACATGGGCTTCTGTATGATTCCAACTCTTGTTTCCTGAGTAAACTGTCTCTTCATTAAATTCTCTTCCAATATGCTCCATCTAAGGCACCATCTGCTTCCTACCAGTGCTCCGACCAAAGCAACCAGGGAGGAGGCTTCCTTGTTGTGAATTGTAACACTGTTACAATGACTTTGACAGATTAATAATGTCCAATTCAGGCCCTAAGGGGGTGACTCAGGGGCAACATACTACGGTTACTCCTCCTCCTAATCATAACAATAACATCATGATTCCTACTAACAGTATGTCCAGGCCAGGCCGATTTAACTTTCATCATTTGAACCTCTGAGAATTAGAGCAACTTTCACCTAATGAAAAACAGTAGTACCTGAAAAAAAAACCGACAGAGACCGTCTTCACTTTTCCTTCAGCGAAGGCCCGTGTGTGCCTCTCCAAGGCAAGGAGACAAGGAGAGGAAGTAGAAGAGCTGCCCCCCCCCCCCCCCCGCGTCACTGATCCCATGCTGGGTACCGTGTAGGCTGCTCTACATGAGTTATCTCACTCAGAGCTGATAAGTGGGGTGTGAACTTTGATTATCCCCATTTGTGAGGTGAGAAAAATGAGCCATAAAGACAGTAAGGATCTTGGGCCAGAGATACAGCTGGGGTATAGCTGCTGTGTGACTTTCCCTGGGGAGACATGAACAAATGCCTAGTCGCTCCACATAGCCTGTTGACGGCAGACAGAGAAATGGCTTCATCCAAGTCTAGCCTAACCACTGGATGGAAATAGCCACATGACTGTAGCCCAGGGCACAGCATTTGCCTACCATACAGGAGGCCCTGAGTTTGATCCCCAGCAACACACACATGCACATGCGTACACACACACACACACACAGTTATTGTTTGAATGTGAAATGCGAGGCCCCCCCCCCCCCCCGCTCTTGTGTTTGAACACTTGGTCCCCAGATGGTGGTAATGTTTTGTGAGGCTAAAGAACCTTCAGGAGGAAGTGTGTCATTGGGATTGGGATTGGGATTGGCCTTGAGCTTCATGGCCTGGCTCTGTTTATATATATATATATACACACACATATATATATATACATATATATATGAGAAAGAGAAAAAAAAAAGGTATACCAGGGCTTCCAGCCACTGTAACCAAATTCCAGATATGTAAGCTACCTTGTGCATCTGGCTTATATGACGTCCTGAGGAATTGAACCTAGGTAATCAGGCTTTGTAGGCAAGCGCCGTAACCGCTAAACCATCGCTTCAGCCCCGGCCCTGCTTCTTATACTGTCTCTGCTCCCGTGCATTCCCACAGTGAAGGCCTGTATCCCCTCAATCATGAACCAAGATTTGCCTCTCAGTGATGAGAACAGTAACTAATACACACGTGCATGCACATGCTCATGGAGCACGAGGATCCTGCTGATGTTACACAGTGGCTCTGTGGCAGAACCAGGATCAGGAAGGTCAGCCTGCTTTCCTTGGAGGAGGCTGAAGGTGAAGCAGTGACGGGATCAGCCCAGCCCCTCTCCCCAGCAGCTCATCAGCTGCAGATGCCTCCCACCCCTAAGCTGCTCCTCCTGGTAGAAATGGCGTTGTTGGCTATTTACAGTCACTGGCCAGGACCATAAGTCATGGAAATGAAAATGCTATAAAGAAAGAACAGTGGGTGACGAAGACAGAACCTCTGATGAACTAGGATATCCTGCGATATTATCAAATACCAAACCAAATCCTGTTTAAGCCCTCCAGTCTACAGGCAGGATCACTCTGGATGCTTACAGAATCCAGCGGCATTCTGCGAGAGAGCAAGCATCGTCAAAATGTGAAAAAAGACCTACAGACAAACTCCTGAACCACACTTTTGAGACAGAGAAACAAATGTTGACATCATGGATAATTCCATCCACAGAGCAATGGTAGTAATTCTCGTTGCATTCACAAGACAACATTCCATTGGGCCACATAGTCCAAACACCAAGAACATACATGTTTCCAATGCCATTCCCACCCTGCGTGCCGGCAGACCCGCATTCCACCTGCAGAGAGAGCCAGTATTCCTTCCACGCCCGGTGCAAAGTTTAACGCCGAGGACTACAGGACAATACAGACCAGCACAGAGCTTGGTTAAGACCCAAACAAATAAGCATTTCACTGCAAAGTTATTTGTAGTCTAGACACAGGGGCTGAGCCCTGGTTCTCATTCCATTTTACATAACCGTTAATTCTCCCGGCTCCCTCCTGCTGAAGAGGAACGATGTGTGGGTGGTAGGATGAAAGATTCAGCCTTGAGAACATTATACAGTTCAGCAGTAGCCCAGGGAGAAAATAAATGACAGGGAATGGTGATTGTGCTAAGCAGTCAGAAAACAGCACATTGAGATGTTACGATACATTGTCCAAAGGTCTCCATATATGTATGTATGTATGTATGTATGTGTGTGTGTGTGTGTGTGTGTGTATGTATATTTCCTATGCAATTTCAAACCATTCTGGATGCTAGCTTTTGGACTGGATGGCCACACCTGTGCTCACTCTACAAATAAAGCTGGCTGCAGGGATTTAAGAGGACCTTCAAGAGGACCTGGAAATGCTACGCGGGACCTGCAGAGCGCCACGGCGTGGAGCCCTGGCTTACCGGTCGAGTCAGCCCCGGAGGCCCTGCTGCTTGTCTGCTCCTCGGCGTTGAGGAGCTGCAGGTCTGTGTGTGAAGGGCCCGCGCTGGGGCTGCTGGTGTCTTCAGAATGGGTGGTCCAGCTGCTCTCGGAAGTCAGAGGGCACCTCCTCAGGGAGTCGAAGGAAGGGCACGTCCAGCAGGGCATGGTCAATGGGTGAGCTAGAGACATGAAAACCGAGGGGATAAAGCGTAAGTAGTTGTCCTTCAGTGCTTGTCTTACTGTGATGTCACTCAGGCCCTAAGCAACGTGAACCTGTATATGAAAGGCAAGGAAAGACCTGTGATGTAGACGGGGAAGGTGGGCTGAGATCTCACGGTGAGTCACCATTATTGAAGCCACATTGAAACCCGACTCTTAGGACCCCCAAATCAAAGGCAATCTCATTAAAGGAGTACAACTTACTTTAGAGAATAAATTTATTTCTAAATTTTAACTACAATGTTACCTAAGCCCAAAGTACACAAGTCTCACAGTTCCACTCTGACTACACATTTCTTCCACTTCTAGTAGCATCTCGGTGATCTCAGAACACTCATCAGTTGACACTGCAAAATCAGAGCCAGTCTGGGTGACGGATGAGAGCAGACATGTGACTGTGCGTGACACGCATGCGATCCGCCTCTGCTGGTTTCAAGTCTGACAATAACCGCAGGTTTCACAGATTGTTACCTGTGCCAGTGGACATCTGCTGGGCCTACTGACCTGCATGAAACACGGGGAAAGTGTCTAGTAGGGAAAGTGCCCAGGGTTTGGCTTTATCTATCTTCCTGGCACAGAGCACAAGTCTCCAGAAGTTTCCAGTCAGTGCTTCTGACTGGAAAACCAAAAATATATTTGGGTTAAGTAAGACACCAGGTTGGGGTTTCAGAGAGAAGAAATATTTGCCAATACTTGTGAATATATAGATTGACAGATAAATAATACATACATACATACATACATACATACATTCATTCACACATACATACATGGAGAGAGAGGGAGAGAGAATTTGCATTCCTTATCTTCAAGTATTTATGAAACCTTTAGGTCTTTGCTCTGGAAGGCTCAAACATCCTTTCAGTTTAAAATGCCATCCACTCTTCAAATGACTACTAAACTATTCTTTCCCCAAATGCAAGCTTCCTTTCCCTGATTTGTTTTCCCTAGCTCATCATTTTCTGCCCTATTTTATCCATGTCTTCAGCTAGAATTCAAGCACCTCAGGGAGCATGTGTAGGTTTTTCTCACTTAAAAAAAAAATCTCTATTAATTTTTAAGGAGAGGAGAGAATAGATTATGGGCATGCCAGGGCTTCCTGCCACTGCAGATCAACTCCAGATACATGAACCTCCCTGGAGAATTGAACCTGGGCTGGCAGACTTTGTACGTAAGTGCCTTTCACTGCTGAGCCATCTCTCCAGCCCTGTTTTTCTCACTTCTATTCCCCCAACTCCTAGAGTGTGGCCTGGCACATGGCAGACACGCACTTGTTATGTCAGTAAATGCACTACAACCCATTCTCTAGCAGTCTATGTTAAACAGGCTGTTCAAACTAAACTGGTACCTATTAGACACAGAGAAAAATAAGAACATTTTAAAAAAATTTTAAAGAGGGGGGCTGGAGAGGTGGCTCAATGATTAAGGCACTTGCCTGCAAAGCCCAACAACTTGGGTTCAATTCCCTAGTACCCACATAAAACCAGATACACAAAGTGGCACACACACCTGGAGTTCATTCATAGTGGCTGGAGGCCCTGGTGTGCCTATTCTCATTCTGTCTATCTCCTCTCTTTCTCTCTCTGCTTACAAATAAATATTTAAAAAGTTAAAAGGAAATGAAATCCAAAAGCAAAGATGAAGTTGTAATATAAGAATGTCACTTCTCAAACCGGGCGAGGTGGCATACACCTTTAATCTCAGCAGTCAGGAGGCAGTGGAAGGAGGATCGCCACGAGTTCGTAGGAGGATCGCCATGAGTTCGAGGCCACCCTGAGACTCCATAGTGAATTCCAAGTCAGCCTGGGCTAGAGCGGGACCCTACCTTGGAAAACCACCCCCCCCCAAAAAGAATGTTATTTCCCATAGTACAGTGGGTTAGATACTTTGAACTACTATGGAAATAAAGTAAATAAAATTTACTAGCATTATTAAATGAACATCATAGGGCTATCAAGAAAGTTAAGAAGGGGTGGAAAGATGGCTTAGTGGTTAAGTGCTTGCCTGTGAAACCTAAGGACCCTGGTTCGAGGCTCGATTCCCCAGGACCCACGTTAGCCAGATGCACAAGGGGGTGCACACATCTGTAGTTTGTTTGCAGTGGCTGGAGGCCCTGGTACACCCATTCTCTCTCTCCCTCTTTCTCTGTCTGTCGCTCTCAAATAAATAAATAAAAATAAAAAATATTTTTAAAAAAAGGAAGTTAAGAATTACCAGCAGCCAGGTAAAAGAAATGTGAGCAAAGGGTACAGCCTGACTTTCATACCTTGAGGACTGTGATGATACCAGAGACAACCAAGAGAGTTCCCCTGAGGCTGAGTGGGGACATTGGCAATAACTCTCCCATCAGCTACCTCAGATCTGGGTCCAGTGGAAAAACATTTCCTCATATATAGAGATTTGCAAGGAGAACTGCTTGTGTGGTCTCAAAAATCTTCAGTCTTGAGATTTTAGTAGAATTATCTCCATGTGTCCTCAGATACCAGAGAGAATAAATATTAATCCTTTCTGGAAGAAGGTCCCTTCACCAGCCTTAGTAGGCAGAATGTCCCTAGGTGGATTGTAAATGGTCAAACTAAAAATAACAAAATATGTAAAAGATCATGTTATCATGGATTAGAGCAAGTATGGTATCAGGAGGGGTAAGCAAACAACATATCTGCAGAGAATTCAGATGCAAGAATTACTGAACAGGAAATATAATTTAGTATAATATATAAGGAAGCAAGAAACTGAAAATATGAGAAAGGAGCATGTATTGAAAAAAGCTAAATGAACTGAAAAGAAAACTAATAAATTAAATTAAAAAATAAAAAAAATAAAAAAAAATAAATAAAAAAGCTAAATGAGCCGGGCGTGGTGGCGCACGCCTTTAATCCCAGCACTCGGGAGGCAGAGGTAGGAGGATTGCCATGAGTTCAAGGCCACCTTGAGATGACAGAGTTAATTCCAGATCAGCTTGGACGAGAGTGAGACCCTACCTCGAAAAACAAAAAAAAAAAACAAAAAACAAACAAACAAAAAAAGCTAAATGAATTTCTGAAGACAACATGCTACCCTGAATATAACATTAAACAGACAACATGAAGAGATAAAAAGATAATATAAAAGTGTAATAAAATACACAGTTGGGAGGAGAGATTGCTTAGTGGTTTAAGGTGCTTGCTTACAAAGGCTGATGGCCTGGGTTGGAGTCCCCATAACCCGTGTAAAGCCAGATGCACAAGGTGGTGCATGTCTGGAATTTGTCTGCAGCGGCAAGAAGCCTTAGTGAACTCATACTTTCTCTCTCTTTCTCTCTTTCTCTCTCTCTCTCTCTTGTAATAAAAATATTTTTTAGGGCTGGAGAGATGGCTCAGCAGTTAAGTGCTTGCCTGTTGTTGCAGTCCGGTTCGCATTGCTGGTAGAAATCACCCAACCAAGAGTAGCTTCTGGGAAAAAGAGATTTATTTTGGCTTACAGGCTCGAGGGGAAGCTCCACGATGGCAGGGAAAAACGATGGCATGAGCAGAGGGTGGACATCACCCCCTGGCCAACGTAAGGTGGAACACAGCAACAGGAGGGTGTGTCAAACACTGGCATGGGGAAATTGGCTATAAAGACCATAAGCCCGCCCCCAACAATACACTCCCTCCAGGAGGCATTAATTCCCAAATATCCATCAGCTGGGAACCTAGCATTCAGAACACCTAAGTTTATGGGGGACACCTGAATCAAACCACCACACCTGTGAAGCCTAAGGACCCTGGTTTGAGGCTCGGTTCCCCAGGTCCCATGTTAGCCAGATGCACAAGGGGATGCACGTGTCTGAAATTCGCTTACAGAGGCTGGAAGCCCTGGCGCGCCCATTCTCTCTCTCTCCCTCTATCTGTCTTTCTCTCTGTGTCGCTCTCAAATAAATAAATAAATAAAATTTTTAAAAGAGCACATAAGGACAGTGAGAAGGGTCTCACTGAGTTCCAAGGACAACAGAGAGAAAATGGGAGAGGGGCAATATTTGAAAAACTGTCAGATGAGAATTTTCCAGAATTTGTGGAAGATGTCAGGTTAGAAAGCCCTAGGCACTTCAGGCAGAGTACCTAAAGGAATTCAGAAACAGACCTCAGAATTGTGTAAGACCAAATATAAAGGGAAGGTCTTAAAAACCACCAAAGAGGGCTGGAGGGATGGCTCGGCAGTTAAGGTGCTTGCCTACAAAGCCAAAGGACCCAGGGTTAATTGCCCAGTACCCACATAAAGCCAGATGTACACGGTGGCACACGTGTCTGGAATTCGTTTGCAGTGCCTAGAGGCCCTGGTGCACCCATTCTTTCTATCAACCTCTCTCTTTCAATAAAATAGAATAAAAGCCATCAAAGAGAAAATACACAATACATGTAGAAGATGGATGATTATCTGCCTGTCAATGGCAAGCACTTCAGTGCACAGATGCAGAATGAGTAAGGCGTGAGGACTGTACTCGGTGAAGCGTGCTTCCCAAATAAGGGAAGGATGAGGACGATCTAAATAATCAAAGATTCTAACCTAGATAGGAAAGATGAGAAAAAGAAACAACGTGATAGGCATGAAAGTGCTCCCTCACTTAATGCATAAGATGGCACATGTGTCTGGAATTTGTTTGGAGTGAGTGGCAAGAGGCCGTGAAGCATGGTACTCTCTCCCTCTTTCTCTGCCTGCCTCTTTCTCTCCCTCTGTCAAAAGAATAAAAACATTAAATATGTTTATTTATTTATTTATTTGGGAAAGAGAGAGAGATGCAGACAAGGACAGTGAGTATGGAAACCCCAGGCCTTCTACCACAGCAAACAAACTCCAGAGGCATGCACCACTTTGTGCATTCAGCTTTACATGGGTACTGGGGATTTGAACTTGGGCTTTCAGGCTCTACAAGCAAGCACCTTTAACCATTAGGCCATCTCTCCATCTCCAAGCCCATTATATTCTTTTAAAAATATTTTAGTTTTATTTATTTATTTGAGAGAGAGAGAATTAGATGGAGAACAAAAAGCAGAGAGAAAGAGAATGGGTGTGCCTGGGGAATTGAACCTGGGTCCTTTGGCTTTGCAGGTAAGTGTCTTAACCACTAAGCCATCCCTTCAGCCCAGCATTATATATATATATATATCACATCTAGAACCTTTAAGACAAGTTGTCAGGTGCTACAACATAGAGCAAGCTTTAATATATCAAAAACTTGGTATACAGATCAAAAATACTAATTGAAATGCAATTTATAATCCACATAAACTAGTAACCTCGTTATCTGAACTTGATAAAAAAAATAACTTGGAAATACATAAAGAGAGAAAACCTTCTAAGAGCCAGGTGTGGTGGTGCACGCCTTTAGTGCCGGCACTGGGGAGGCAGAGGCAGGAGTAGGATAGCTGTGAGTCTGAGACTACAGAGTGAGTTCCCAGTCGGCTTGGGCCAGAGCGAGGCCCTACCTCGAGAAACCCTCCCCAGAAAAGTTTAAAAGAGAAGAATACAGGTAAACTGAGCACAGTGGCATCTGTATGCCTCGTAATCAACAGGCTGAGGCAGAAAGGTGCTGAGTTCAACTCCAGACTGGGCTACATAGCAAGACTCTTTCAATAGATAGACGGATGATAGATAGATGGATGGATGGATGTGAACATTACTATCAAGGAAGATTAAACTGCTTAGCTTAGAAAAAAGAACTGGAAGCTACAAAAACAGCAGCAGCAAAAAGAAATGATAGAAAATAGGAAATAATAAATACAAAAGTATTTACCAAAATGAAAAAAAAAAAACGCATATAGGTAAAAGATTCTTTGACATAACTAGTAGAACTAAAAAACAAAATTGTCAAGAAAAACAGCATGAGAGGCCGAGGAGAGGGCTCAGCAGTTAAAGGCACTTGCTTGTAAATCCTGTCGGCCTGGATTTTATTCTCCACTACTCATGTAAAGCCAGGTGCACAAAGTAGCACATGTGTCTGGAGCTTGTAGTGAGTGTAAAAAGCCTTGGCACACTTATACTCTCTTTCATTCTCTCTCTACTCTACTCTCATAAAATATCTAAAAAGGGCTGGAGAGGTGGCTGAGCGGTTAAGCGCTTGCCTGTGAAGCCTAAGGACCCGGTTCGAGGCTCGACTTCCTAGGACCCACATTAGATGCGAAAGGGGGCTCATGCATCTGGAATTCCTTTGCAGTGGCTGAAGGCCTTGGCACACATATTCAATCTCTCTCCCTCTCGCTATCTGCCTCTTTTTCTCTCTGTCTGTTGCTCTCATATAAATAAACAAAAAAAACTTTTTTAAAGTATTTTTAAAAAAGGGGGGGCTGTGGAGATGGTTCAGCAGTGAAAGGAACTTGCTTTCAAAGCATACTGACCTAGGTTCAATTCTCCAGTACCCCTGTAAAACCAGATATGCAAAATGGTACATATACCCGGAGTCTGTTTGCAGTGGCAAATGGCCCTGGCACATCCACGTGCTATCTCTTTCTCTCCACTCACAAATTAAAAAAAATTTTAAAAGAAAATTTTAAAAGCATGAAATAACATTATGAATTTAAATGGCACCCAGTTACAAATACCATATATATTAAGAAGGCAATATCTGTACATATCACTACCACTGAAAACATAGATAAAACTGTAGAAGGCCTACAGAATTATAGTTTTCTAAAACAGATTCATGAAGAAAGTTAAAGATGACTTATTCAATAAACTATGAAATAAAGTGAACCAGTACTTAATCCCTTCCCATAAGGAAAATGTCAGTCCACTTAGACATGCTGAAAATCTATCAAATTTTAAAGGCAAAAAAGAATTTGTGGGTGGAGGTAGTATGTGCGTGCCTGCATGTGGAGGCCAGAAGTCGATGGTGGTGGTAGGGTACCCTCCTCCATAATTTCCAGTCCTCAAGCACACAGAAAATGTCGAAACCACACAAGAAACTGTGACTCAGCTAGACGTGGTGGAGCACGCTTGTAATCCTAGCACTCAGGGATCTCGAGTTCAAGGCCAGCAAGACCTTTTCTCACAATAAACTATTACTCTACCCCTCTGGTAAAAATAGAAAAATATTACAAACCAAATGTAGTTCAACTGCAGTGGCTGAGGCTCTGGCACGCCAATTCTCTCACTCTATTTCTAAAATTAAAACACAAAACAAAACACTGTTTCTTGGATTGGGGATGTGGCTTAGTTGGCAGAGTGCTTGCCCAGCAAGCACAAAGCTGCAGGTCCAATCCCCGGCACCACATCAGCTGGGTGTGGTCGTGCGTGCTTGTAACCTTAGCATGTGGGAGGTGGATCCTGGGATTTTGAGGTGTTTTTTTCTTTTTTTCTTTGAGGTAGGGTCTCACTCTAGCTCAGGCTGACCTGAAATTCACTATGTAGTCTCAGGGTGGCCTTGAACTCACAGCGATCCTCCTACATCTGCCTCCCGAGTGCTGGGATTAAAGGCGTGCGCCAACACAACCGGGTCCCTTCACGCTTTCTTTTTTTTTTAAAAAAAATTTTATTTGTTGTTTATTTAATTCATTTATTTGAGAGCAACAGACACAGAGAGAGAAAGTGGCAGAGAGAGAGAATGGGTGTGCCAGGGCTTCTAGCCACTGCAAAGGAACTCCAGACGTGTGTGCCCCCTTGTGCATCTGGCTAACGTGGGTCCTGGGGAACCGAGCCTCGAACCGGGGTCCTTAGGCTTCACAGGCAAGCGCTTAACCGCTAAGCCATCTCTCCAGCCCCCTTCACGCTTTCTTACACAAGATGGCCAAGTACTATGGTACTGCCATCTCCTCACACTTTCTCACACAGGTGAACGCATCCCAAAGTGCTGTGATCCCCCTCACGCTTTCTTATGCAAACGGACTATCTGCACATGTTGACCAGGCTATTGGTAAAGGACATTTACGCAGAAACGCAAAGGAGGCATTGGAGATGTAGCTCAGTCGACAGAGTGCTTGCCTCGCAATTCCAGCACCACATAAAATTCCAGCAATTCCCAGCACCACATAAAACTGGACTGGAGGGATGGCTCAGTGAATAGAGCCCTTGCCGCTCAAGCTAGAGTACCAGAGATCAACCCCAAGACCTTGTGTGAAAAGCCAGAAGCTTCTGAAAGCCCTGCGTGCTGATGCTGATGGAGACACCGGCAAGGAAACTTTCCCGGAAGCCCGTGGTGAGCACGGCACAAAACGACGGCCGAGTGAGAATCCAGGGAGAAACCTGGCCTCAGGTGAAGTGGGAAGGCAGAAAACAGACCCAAAGCTATCCTCTGACTTCCACATTCCTGCATTCTCTCGCACACACACAAACATGCTTACATATGAACACACACACCCAAATAAATAATAACAACATGCTCAGGATCACACTGATGGCAGAAATCACCTGACCAAGCGCAGCTTTTGGGGGGGGGGAAGAAGTTTATTTACGGACTCAAGGGGAGGCTCCATCATGGCAGGGGAAAATGATGGCATGAGCAGAGGGTGAAACTACCCCCCTGCCAGCCAACATAAGGACAATAGCAACAGGAGAGTGTGCCAAACACTGGGAAAGGGAAACTGGCTATAACACCCATAAGCCCGCCCCCAACAATACACCGCCTCCAGGAGGTGTTAATTCTGAATTATCTATCAGCTGGGAACTTAGCATTCAGAACACCTATGTTTATGGGGAACACCTGAATCAAACCACCACATAACATTAAAAAAAATTAACAACAACAACAAAAAAGTGACTGGATGCAGTAGTGCACCACGCTTGGGTGGAGACAAGGGTATTAGCAGCTCAAGGTCGTCTAGCTCAGCTACATGGCACTTCTGAAGCCAGGCTGGCTCCACGCAGCTGTCTCCCCAAAAGAAAAAACACACAGGATGCTCACAGAAGCACCCTGTTAACTGCCAGTCGTAGAAATGTTCCAAATGGCCATCAGTCGGAGACTGGATAAATGAGTTATAGTTCACTACCACAATGGAGCACACAGCAAGAAAAACGAGAGGACTTACCGTTACAGGGAAGAACATGGGCAAATCTCACAAATCATTACTGTGCTAAAGGCACAAAATAATAACTATGGTATCATTCTACCTTTGCAAAGTTCTAAACCAGACTGAATTAAACCACAGCCTTCCTGATGCATGTATAGGTACTAGAGCTGTCAAGGAAAAGTCTTAGAGGGAAACAAAAGGACAAGGCAGTCATCACCGGGAAGCTGAGGTGTGCGGGAGGTACGGGGAGAGGGAGGAGGACGCACTGGGCTTCAGGATGACAGTGACAGTTCGAGACAGAGAGAGGGTGCCTACCGTTGTTCTTTATTAATGTATTTTTAAAACGTTCCTTCGTATTTATTCAATTTTAGACAAAAACTTATTAAATCCATGCATCAAAAATACTCTGATTTTAATGACTTGTATGCTCGCACTGGGTCCTTACCTTTAGAAGATAAAATATCCATGTCTCTCTTGAAAGAGAGACTAAGAGCAGTGCAGCTGGGACAGGCGAAGCTCCTGTGACCAATAAACTGTTCTCACTTGGTTCCATACCCTTTACTTACTGGCTTTCAAATCTTGGCTGAGTTACTTTACTTTGGTCGTGAGCTGAACATGCTCAGGCCACAGGCTTAGTTGAAATGGGAGAGCGCCCAGTGCTCCTCTGCCAGGGCCAGACCTTTGATGCCTGAGCCACACGGAAATGGGCTGCTGCCATCAGGATGCTGCTTAGTGCTACATCCGTCCAGCACAAAACGGAGACAGAAAGATCCAAATCTGCCTCTGCTCTTTCCTTGGCTAGTAAAAATAAGAGTTCCAGGGCTGAGAGATGGCTTCAGGTTTTTGCCTGCAAAGCTGAAGGACCTTGGTTCAATTCCCCAGGACCCACATAAGCCAGATGCACAAGGTGGCGCATGTGTCTGGAGTTCGTTTGCAGTGGCTGGAGGCCCTGGTGCACCTATTCTCTCTCTCTCTCTCTTTGTCTGCCTTTCTGTTTCTCTGGCAACAGTTTTAAGTTACTCTTTTTTTTAAGTAGGTTTTTTAAAAGCTATTTTATTTATTTTTTTGAAAAAGAGAGAGAGAGGGCTGGAGAGATGGCATAGCGGTTAAGCGCTTGCCTGTGAAGCCTATGGACCCCGGTTCAAGGCTCGGTTCCCCAGGTCCCACGTTAGCCAGATGCACAAGGGGGCGCTCGCGTCTGGAGTTCGTTTGCAGTGGCTGGAAGCCCTGGCGCGCCCATTCTCTCTCTCACTCTCTATCTGCCTCTTTCTCTCTCTGTCACTCTCAAATAATCAAATAAATAAATAAAAAATCGTTAAAAAAAAAAAAAGAAAGAGAGAGAGAGGAGGAGGAGGCAGGTAGATAGAGGGAGAAAGAGAAAGAGAGAGAGAGAGAGAGAGAGAGAGAGAGAGAGAGAGAGAGAGAAAACAGGCATGCCAAGACCTCCAACTACTGCAATCAAACTCTAGACATATGCTCCACCTTCTGCATCTGCATTTACTTGGGTACTGGAAGCAAACCTGGGTTCTTAGGTTTTGTAGGCAAGTGTCTTAACCACTAAGCCATCTCTCCAGTCTTTAATAGTTACTCTTACTTCACCCACAATACACGTCAAAACCCTTACCATCCCACCCACAGACATACATACCCAAAGCTTCACGTTAGCGTCAGCTCCATGTCACTGGGATGAACTTCCAAACAGACAGCTTATGGGAGGAATGGGATTTATTTCAGGCTTATAGATCCAGGGGAATTCCACAAAAAGGCTGGTCCCCCTTTCACAGATCCAAACTGAGAGAAACCACAATCAGCCAGCACATACCAGAATCAACAAGCAGCAGGGGCCCAGGCAGAGCTCAAAATCCTCTTTTCATATCTGAATCAGATGTGCTGCAAAACACGCCTTAGGGCTGGACCCCAATATCTACCCCCAGAGGCACCTCTTCCAGCCAGGAGGCTGGAAATCCAAGTTTTGATAAGACACCTGAGTCTGTTGGGGGACATACATTGAAAATACCACACCCATCGCTTTCTATCTCTTCCTCCCCTGCATTCACTCTGCTCCCATCACACAGTAGTCCTCAGTCACCTTTCCAGGCAGTCCCTTTGCTATTCCTTCTGCACAGCAGGTCTCCATAATTGCTTCAAGGATTATTCCCTTAATTCCCTCCAGTCTTCACTCATATTATTTCTTAAAAAGTAACTCCTTGGGCTGGAGAGATGGCTTAGTGCACTTGCCTGTGAAGCCAAGGAACCCAGGTTCAACTCCCCAGGACCCACATAAGCCAGATGCACAAGGGGGCGCAAGCATCTGGAGTTTGTTTGCAGTGGCTGGAAGCCCCGGCATATCCATTCTCTCTATCTGCCTATTTCTGTATAGCTCTCTCTCAAATAATTTTTTTTAAAAAAGTAACTCCTTGACTTCATAAAAATTGCACTGCCTTCTGACCACTTTCTCTTGGTTTTCCTTATTTTTCTCTCCTTCCCACTTACCACACTGCCTGATGCCCTCTC